>NW_017728951.1:33188534-33193977 GCF_001723895.1 Crocodylus porosus | reverse complement strand
TGAACCCGTGTTGGTTGCCCCTAAGCATAATCTCCCCTGCTGGCCCCTCATGGACATGTGCCAGAATAATTCTCTCAAAAAGCTTGCCCAGGATTGAGGTAAGACTAACTGGCCTATAGTTTCCCGGTCCTCCTTCCTCCCCTTTTTGAAGATGGGAACCACATTGGCCCTTTTCCAGTCCTCTGGCACCACACCAGAGCACGAGTGCTTGTAGAGCCATGTCAGGGGTCCTGCAATGACCTCAGCCAATTCCCTCAGTACTCGAGGGTGGAGATAGTCTGGACCAGCTGATTTGAATACATCCAGTCCCTCCAGAAGTTCCCTAACTAGTTCCTCACTAACCCTTGGCCTAGGTGCTCCTCCCCTGGGGTCAAAGGGGGGCCGAGAGGGGGGTGGCTGTTCTGGTCCATGCTCAGGAAAATGGAGGCAAAGAAATAGTTAAATATGTTAGCTTTGTCATCTGGTGTGATGACCAAATTTCCTAGCTTGTCCTGCAGGGGCCCCACATTACCCGGTACCTTCTTTTTGCCCTCTATGTATTTAAAACAGGACTTCTTGTTGTCCTTGATCTGGGAAGCTAGTCCCAGTTCCATCTCCACCTTGGCCTTCCTGACTGGCCCCCTGCATCCCTGAGCAACTGCTGTATAGTCCTCCCTGGTGATGGCCCCTCCCTTCCATTGGATGTGCACCTCCCTTTTAGCTAGGAGACATTCCCAGATGCTTTTGGTGAGCTATGGGGGCTTTTGCGCCCTCCTGCCCCCTTTGACCCGTGTTGGGATTACCTCCCTTTGGGCTTGGAGGATCGTCTCCTTTAGGAGCAACCACTCTTCTTGGACACCTGGCTCCCCTCCCCTCCGGGACCTCAGTGCTTCCCCGACTATTCTCCTTGATACTGATTACCATGCCAAAGTTGGTTCGTGTATCAGATAACTTGTTCATCAGGGTCTGCAATTTATCAGGTGAGTTAGAGCTGAATGCAGCAGCATCTGCAATGAGTAGATCCCAAATAGTGAGCTAGATGACATGCTTTTTGCTCTGGAATGGTCTGATGTTGAACAAGCTGCTGTCTATCCTTGATTCAATTTGTATGCCAGATTGATCATCTCCAAAAGTGTACCTGAAAAGAACAGAAAAGAAGATGCCAAAGCCAGTAAGTGCTAGAACGCAGTCTTGCTTCATGCCAGTATCAATCCTAAACTCAGATGAAGTTTCATTTTCATACTGGATGGTTGCCTTCATTCCCTTATGGAGTTCTTTGATAGGGGAAGCACTTTTTGTGAAGAGCCAATTTTCAACAGGATCTTGTAGTTGCCATTCCTGCTAACCATGGCAAAGGCCTTTTTTAGGTCAACAGATGAGAAGTGCATGTTGTTAATGGCTTTTTTCTTGCAACAAGCACAGTGTGATGGACATGATAGATGTGAAGCATCAAGCTCTGAACCCACAATGGCTCATAGAGTAGACGCTCTCAGCAAGGACTTAGAGTCTTTTCAGCAGGACCCTTATAAGCACCTTGCTGACTGCCCGCCTCCCCCGTAGCTGTTACAGTCTGTTCTGTTCCCTTTATTTTTGTATAAAGTAATTGTCTTTGCATCTTTCAGATCCTGGAGTGTGTGGCTTTTCTCCCAGAATGTACAGAGAAGTGTGTGGATATCACTCGCAGGCTTTTTCCCCCTGCCTTTAGGTGCTCCTGAGGTATCTTACTGTTGCTGGCTCCTTTCCTGGGCACAGTCCCTTTGATAGCTTTCTCACTGAACTCGTTCAGACATCCCAGCTGTGCAATGTCACTCAAGTATCCCAGTATTTCTAGGATCAGGGCCATAATATGTATGGCTCAGCTAAGTGATTTGGTGAAGGGACAAAAGCATCGTAAAGAATTACAGATATTTGAAGATTGTATGCAAAAAGTGTGGATGAGTGACAGATTAGCTATCAAGAGGCAGAAATAGCAACTGGAGAAAGAAATGTATGTAATAGAGTGACTATCAGGAAGAATGTGCTGACAGTCTGTAGAATAATCTCTATTACTTTGGTATTTAAAACTAGACTGGACAAATTTCTAAAAAATATGGTATAAAAAGCCATTCTACATTCATTTCCAAGGGTGAATTCAGATAGCTTAATACAACTTTTCAGCTATAATTTCTATGTGTCTGTGAAATACAAACTCCTCTGAAAGTGCCGTTTATATGCATGTGAACCAAGGCCAAAGGGCCAAATAGCTTCCTGGTCTCATATGCAGTTTATGTGTTTCCCTCTTTCTGCTCATCTCAAAGCAACACCAGAGTTTGTTTCCAACCCAGACCAGATCAGGATGTGCATAGTGGAGGAACTGTCAGTGCAGAGGTCATCCCTGGCATGTAATCATATGGATCTAGCTGTTTTGGATTTCCTCAAGCTTTTATTGCCAGAACAATGCAAGGAAAAGTCAGAAGAGAAAGGATGTAGGTAGGAAGAATGAAGATGGGGAACCTCACATGGCTTGGATTCTATTTGCTCCAGATACTGATCATGAATACTGAAACTATCTGAACAACTTGAGCCTACAAAACTGGGCTGGAAACATTATTTAAACAGGAATTTGTGTTTTGTTTTATCCCTCTTCCACTGCCCCAAGATACTTTTCCAGTTCTGGTTCAGACACCAGTTGGAGCCTGGGAGGGAAGTTTGAGTTAGGTTCTAAAAATGGAAAAATATTTGTGTCAATTCTGTTTTGTCCATCACTGTTTTCAACCTGTGATGTGATGCCAAAAGTTGGATTTTTTGGTGGAGATTGTGTGTTTTGCTAATAAGTGTTTTTTTCTCTTCAATGATTAGCAAAGCCCTGAAAGTTTAAGGAAGCATAAAATTACAAGCCAAGCTTCTTAGCTTGAGACATCATAGGAATTAGCTGCATCAGGACATTCCCAGTGCATTATGGCTCCAGTAAATCAGAATAGCTTTTCTACTGGCAAATTAGGATCTCTCCTTCCATGAGGCCCAAACTATTGGGCCTAAAAGAAATTTTTAAGTTCAAATTCATTTCAAGTTTTGGGCTCAATCAAGCTGGTTCTTGTAGGCTGTGTGTAGATGAAATGGGGGCCCTAAATTGAAGCGGTGGGTTTTAAAAAACACTGCTTCAATTTAGAGCCGATTAAACCCCTATGTCATGCACACACCCCGCTAACTTACCTGCCTATCCAGCAGGCAGGGGCATGCGAGCTACTGGCAGGCAAAGCAGTCCCTGGGCTGTGGGAGGGGCTGGTGCTTTCCTCCATGGCAGTGGCAGTCATCCCCCAGGTGACACCCACCTGCAGGCACCTGGCTCAGGCAGTCCCAGGGAGCACTGCAGCTGCGGAGGGAGGGTCGGGGCCCCTTCACAGCTCAAACAGGCTCCTTCTTTTTCTCTCATCACAGTTTTGGCTCAGTGTACTTCTACATTGATCCAAATTGAGTTATTACTGTTATCCACCAGAGTAAGTATGAGGAGCACCTGAAAACTTCTATTCATGGAGCAGGGAAAGTGCTGTGGCTTCCCTGCTCCCTGCAACTCCACTGTTCTTCTGTACCAGTTGCCTTTCCAGCATGATCTACAAGGCCCTACCAGATCTGTGGCAGAATGGTAAAACATGTTAATCATGTCTTCCTTCAAAAAGATATGATGGGAAAAGGAAAGGATGAATCAGTGGGAAAAGGAAAACAATGTTTTTCCATATTTAAATATTTGAAAGACTGCCATAAAAGACATGTGAAAAATTGGTTTCCCTTGCCACAGAGGGAAGAATACATGACAGTGGGTTTAAACTATATTAAGGCAGGTCGAGATAAAATTGAAGGAAAAACTTTCTATCTGTAAGAGCAGTAGAACAAGCTGCCAGAGGAAGTTGTGGAATCATCTTTACTAGAAGTTTTCAAGAAGAGGCTGTATACGGATCTGTCTGGGCTACTTTAGAAACATCAAATCCTGATGATGTGGGGTTGGAGGGGGAGGGTTGGATTAAATGAGGGGTGGCCAACCTGTGGCACTGGTATCATAAGTGACTCGGGCAAACTTTGTGTGTGGTATGTGGCAACTGGAGAGGGAACAGGCAGCTCAGTGACAAATAGGGCTCGGGACAAAAAGCAGAGCATCAGATCAGGCAGGGCATCAGAAAGCAAAGCAGAAGCTTGGTCAGGGAGCATAGGACAGGAAGCATAAAGCTGAGCAGCAGATCTGATAAGAAAAAAAGAATCCAGGTGGCACTTGGGGAGGGTGCAGGGCTAATGTGTGGCATGCCTGCCGAAAAGATTGGTCTCTGCTGGACTAGATGATGCCTGAGGCTTTTTCCGTGATTCTAAGGCAGAGGGTAATGTAAGAGAGGATTTTTCATGATAAATTCTGCTGTCTCTTCCAGTCCTATATCTCCTGTCTCACAGGCTAGTATTGAAGTGTATCTGTCACTAATTATTAAGCCATAGAAATAGAAACGAAAACAGCAACGCTAGTCCTTCCCTAAGAAACCAGGGTAGAATTGCTCCTTATCCAGGGCATGCATTATGGGCATTTGTAGCCAACACATGGTTTCCCGTTTTGGCTGCCACAACTACGTTTGTGTTTGCATGATTGGGATTTCCCACTACTTTAAAATTCTTTTCAGCACTTTTAGTTAACCATGCTCAGAAAGGTTTTCTTTCCCGGCTCCCTGGCTTACCACGCTTGACTGTGTTGTGCACACACTGAGAATCTCAAAGCATCTCAAAGATGTGTAATCCCTTTCCTTCGCCATCAAGTGGCGCTGTGAATTTATTTTACATGTTATCTTTAACTCCTCCTTCCCACTGCTCAGCTGACCAGGTCTGGTTTTGACTAAGATGCGGCTTTCAGAATATATTATTTTTATACATGGGTAGGATAATGGCCAAGCAAGAGCAAACCTGTGGTGTGCAACAAGTGGTAGTTAATTACTCCTGGTAATTTTTTTGCCACCTGTAATGTATGTGCTCCCTGTGTACCCACTGCCCATGCCACCCACCTGTTGCATCCACAGGGTTCGTAGCTGCCCAGCATTGAGGCATCGACAGAATGGTAAGCTTGCAAAGTTTTGAGTTTGCTAGCTACCCCTACCCTAAGACTTCCTGGAACATTTCTCTTCTTAAACCTTCCTATTTCAAAGAGATTCCTATTCCAAAACCACAGAGAATAGTTCAGGTGGACACTACCTGCCAGACACGTTGTTTAACATATCCACCGACCCCTGGTTTTGTCTCTTTTCTTCCCCCTCCCTCCAAACAATGCAGCAATCCCTCTGACCAATAAAAGATAGAAAAAAGAAGAACAAAGAACGATAGCGTTTAGATTTTGTATAGATATTTTGTATAGATGGAGATAGTTTTATAGATAGAACTATAGAGATATTTTTATAGAGACAGCTTTAATATTATTATTTATATATAATTTTCCTTACTTTATCTATTTTTTAATTTA
>NW_017728951.1:33181580-33188434 GCF_001723895.1 Crocodylus porosus | reverse complement strand
TTTAATATTATTATTTATATATAATTTTCCTTACTTTATCTATTTTTTAATTTAAGTACTTTTACTTTTTTTTGATAAAATATGTACCTCTTTTTCTGTTAATAAAAGTTTTGTAATTTTTTGTCTATATATATGCGTGTCATGTTTTATTTCATAGGCAGAGTGTCATGGCTAATCAGGCCTGTGTGGGGTGGGTTGGCAGACCTGATGACCACGCCCTCCTTAACCAGCATGGGGATGCTTTGCCTGGGTGGGGCTATTTATGGAGTCATGGTATTATCGGAAAGAGTTGCAGGGTAGGCTGTTACTGGAGGTCAAATGTTTGTCCCCATCCTCCCATCCCAATGTACAGTGACCCCCATCCCCATCCAGAGCAGCAAGCAGGCAAGAAGGCATGCATGGACTCTTATTGAGGGTGATTAGCAACTCTTTCTTGTATTATAATGCATGGTCCCTGGGGGGAGGGGTGTTGTCCCCCTGGAATATCTTCAAGCAGTGTTTTTTCTGCCTATCCATCCCTCCCCCTGCTTCCACACCACAGCTGACCACAGGGAGCCAGGTAGTGAAGGTAATGGCGGAGCAATCTATTATGGGACGTTCAGTTGTTTTGGTCTGTAACAGGGAACCCTACCCCTGTTACTGAGAGACAGGCTGGCCCCTTTAAGTCCAGAACCTTCCAGTCACGCCAGCCAGTCAAGTAGGGGCTAAGGCTCAAGCCCTGCAGCTGGTCAGGTGACAGGAAGAGGAAGTCCAGCCCCCTACAAATGGAGAGTGGAGAAGGCCAGAGGGGCAGCAGGGAGGCGGACTCCTGGTGACTATGGTGCCACAGCTGCAGTCTCTGATGGAAGACTACTCCATGCCAGAAGCCATCCTCACAATCATCTAAAGTTAGCAGGCATGTTGCCTCCCTTGTTTGATGTTAACACCAGTGGTTTGGGTGAGGCTATTTGGGGAAGGAGGAAGCCTCATTGGGGGCCCACTGCAGTGTGGGGACCCCAGTGCCAGAGAGGGCACAGCATTCGGGGTGAGCTGACCCCAGCCCCAGAGAGGATGCAATATTCAGGAGTGAGTAGACCCCAGCACCACAGAGGGACAGGACCATGAGTGAGGGTTTTTTATTTGAGAGTTAGAGCCTGGGAGTCAAACCCTGATTAGTGGGGTTTTTTTGACTGACCGGCCTAGCTAGAATAAAAAGGGCCCACAGTGGCCTAGACCCCAACATAAAGAGGAATTTACAAATACCATCTGTGAGGCTTGGGCTGTGGTGTAGGGGAGGAACAGAGCTGCAGATAGCACTCCCTGGCATTGGGGCATACAATAGGCAGCCTCCCACTTCATTAACAATTAATTAACAACAAGGCGGGGCAGGCGAGAAGGCTGTTGGCCCATAACAGGTGGGTGGGGCCACCAGTAGATGGACCCTGAAGAGGCCCTCTCTGTTACATGGTCCTACCACTAGGTGCTGCTCCCCGCTGCGCTTGTCTTCCATCCAGCACCAGCACCCCTGCCCGCTGCACCCAGCACAATATTCAGCATGGAGCGCAGCAGCATCTCCAGAATGGCAAGTTTGCAACAGAGTGTGGTAGCCCTTAACCCTTCAATATTTCAAACCTTCCTATTTCTTATAATTCACTTTCCCATTACAGTACCTACTCCCCACGTCAGCTGTGCCCACCAACACAGTGTTCAGTACTGAACAGCACAGCAGCATCAGCAGAAAGGTAAGTTTCCAGCTTTCTGGAATTTGGTACCTACCTACCTTCCCTTTTACCATTCAATATTTCAAACCATTCTATTTCTTATATATTTCTTATAATTCACATTCCCATTCCAGAACCACGACAATTAGTCAAGGTGGTTGCTGCCTGCCAGACTGTCCCCCCACACTATAAACTGTCCCTGGTACTATATAGGTAATAAATGTCCCAGTGACCTCGGGGGCGGGGGGCGGGGGTTCGACTTTTGTTGGTTCAAACCCCATCCTTCTTTTTTCTTCCCCTCCCTGCAGAACATCTGAGATAGAACATTTTCAATATTGATACTATCTAGAAGCCACTTTTGTTCATTACAGTTATAAAGTTCAGAAACTTGAAATTGTGTCAGTTGTGTTTTTTTTCATTCCTACATGCATACATACATAGGCAGATTGCATTTTGGGAGTGGGTGGGATTAGTTGGTTGCGAAGTGCTGGCTGTGCCTGCCCTTCTCAGCCTGGGGATCCTATGCAAGATAGTTTTACAAAAGACAGGAGGTCACATGAATCATTCGCTGTTAACGATTGTTAGCATTTATGGAGTCGCAGCATACTGGAAAGATGGGAGGTCCTCCAATGTTTTCTTTACACCTTGTTGTACGCAATAGTCATCCCATCGTCCCCCACCCTGTCTGCCCATCCACCCCAGAACTGGACAGACAAGAAGAAAAGCAGCAAGTGGCAATACTTGGCCAGGTATGCATGCAGAGCTCTTGAATGAGGGCAAGTCTTCTGTGTAATAATTGCTTTTATTTTCCCATCACTCATCTCCAAAACACCCTCCCCCATCAATCAAAACACCATCCCCTCCCCAATCAATCAATCAAGCAGGAGCAAGTACAAATCAGCATTTTTTCTTTCTGCTCTTTATTTTTTCACAATAAAATGAAATGCCATCTATTCAGATTGGTAAATCACAATACAGCTGAAACAGTATAAACATTTTTGTTTGATTAATATTGATCAACATTGATCAGTATTACTACTACCAAGCATGTAGTAGCATAAGTGTGTGTGTGTATGCACGTGCATGAGTGTGTGTGCATAGACAGGCTGGGAATTTTCCACCACCAGAAGCAAGGTCATATTTTGGCCTCAGCTCTGGGGCAACAGGCAGGGAGGGAGAGGTCACAGCCCTGGGTGCAACAGAGGGATACTAGAGCCAAAGCCTGTTCAGAGTGTCATGCATGGCTTCTGAGGGGTGAGACACCACTTGCACTTTATGAGAATGTGATAACATGATTTTTTATTGTAATGAACACAATATTGTAAGCACCCAGTTCCTTGGTCTCCCTTGCTTTCACCCCACCATCACCCTGAACCTGCCCTGGCTCCCTGAACCAGAATGGTGGCCACCTGGTGGCAGTGTTACGGCCCTCCCCTGACTCAGGTGCATTTTGGGAAGCAGGCTCAGCTGTACTGGCTACCTCCTAGACAGAGGCAAGCTGAGGGGAGCTACTTTTGCCTTTCTTCACCCACTTTTTGAAGTGGAAATTCAGCTGGGATCTGCTTTAACACTCAGATTTCACCATTTTGTCCAGGATATCATGTATCAAGTCATATGACCTCTGGGATTCCACAGCTATCTCTACCAGCTTCTGCACATTTTCTCCCATGTTCTTCAAGATGGCATCATCTGAATGCATGGACACCAGGCTTCCTCTCATGATAGTCTGGCTCATTCCTACTCCACCAAAACCTCCATCAAGGTTTCTCGGGAGCATCACTGCTTCCAGTGTATATCCCTGCAGTGCTCTGCTGTACTGTGAGCTGGGGTCTGCAGTCGGGGGGCACATCCCTGGCTGCCATCGGGTGTGAGTGTGGTTGTTAAACAAATGAAAAAAGTCTTCCTTTTCCTTCTCCCAAGAGGAGGAAACTACGCCCCCCACCCCCCTCCACCCCCACACACATACACCCTGCAGTGGAAAAAATGCATGCAGGCACAGAAAAAGAACTCAGCATTCATACTGACCAAAACAATGGTGTATACCCCTCATCCACCACCCCTGAAACAGCATGGTGACCCACCACCAGCCACACATGAATGTAACGCCCTGCCCCAGCCCACAAAGCACAACCTGAGCAGTGCAGTGCCTGGCAGTGACAAGTGGCATGTTACAAGATAATTACAAGTCATGAGTCACACATCTTCTCGCGTCTTGGGAGCACAAAATGATGACTGAGTGCTGGGAAGAGGACCCGCATCGACTGCATCAGTTTCTCCCCGTTACTCCTCCTCCAGCTGATTTGTGTTCTTCTCTGGAGTCAAGGGGGACACTGACACTGGAATCAAGTGTAGGGTGACTTGGTCTTCTTCTTTGCAGTGCCCGTCCACCGTACTTCTCCGACATGCTCACGGTATGACTCTCAAGAGGAACTGCCTCTGTCAGCATGATCTCCTTCTCCTCCTCCTCAACCCTGGTCCTGAAAGTCAGCATACGTGGAGCGTCACCATGCATCCTTGGCAAGACAGCTGGACAGCTGGTTATAGAAAGGAGCAATTGTGCACCCTGCCCCAAAGCAAGAATTCGCATCTTTGGAACTGTAAAACACAGATCTCAGGGCCTTGATCTTGCACTGGACCTGGAGCTGCTGAAGGACATCGCTGAAAACAAATTTATCTGCTTTGGGAATCCACAGCAGGTCACAGGTGGCTTCAATGAGAAGGGATTCCCTAATGGCATGGGGACTCTAGACAGCACTCACATCCAAGTGGTGTGCCCTTTGAGGAGGGGGAGGTCTTTCACAAACAGGAAAGGATGTCTCCATGATACTGCAAGCCATGGTAGACTACTGGGG
Source organism: Crocodylus porosus (assembly GCF_001723895.1). NCBI lineage: Eukaryota > Metazoa > Chordata > Crocodylia > Crocodylidae > Crocodylus > Crocodylus porosus. The sequence goes on along the minus strand of NW_017728951.1, from coordinate 33,183,882 downwards.
CTGGTTTACAAACATTTTTACTAGGTGGGCCAGCAGTGCACATGACATGTGCATGTTCAGAAACTCTCTTCTCCCTGGCCTCATGGAGAAAGAACACTATGAACCCAGAGCCCACAAGACAGTGATCCACAGTGTTGCTGTTCCCCTGGTTATATTAGTGGATGCTGCCTACCCCCTAAAGCCCTGGTTCATGAAGCCTTATGGAGGGAACATTTCCAACCTGCAGAAGCGACTTTTCAACTACTATCTGAGCAGCTGCAGAATGGCTGTGGAATGTGTGTTTGGCCTACTGAAAGGACATTGGCGGGTGCTTTCGTGCTGGCTCGAGCTGGAGCCAGAAAATATCACAGCATTTGTAGTGGTAGCTTGCGTGTTGCACAACATCTGTGAGATCTGTGGAGAGGTTTTCAGGGAGTCATGAGCTGCAGAAACGCAACAGGCAGCAGCCACACAGAGACGTGGCCAGGCAGCAGTGCAGGGACCAAGAAAATATCAACAAGGAGAAGCTGGTTGAGTGGCACTTGTGCAGGACTCCCAGGCAGCACATATTGCTGACAAAAATTAGCAGTGCTCTTTCTTTTCAGTACAATAAATTCTTTTAAAATTTACAACTAAATATCTGTTTCTGTCTGCAGGGGTGTGCAGTGTAGCAGATGGGGGGGTGGAAGGGAGGGGGACAGGGTGGAGGAGAGGATGAGCAGGGCAGGTGGCGAGGTGGACAGGGGTAGGGGGTTGCTGCTTGGAGGCTGGCACTGGTTTGGGGTGGGGGGAGCTCATTACACAGCAGTGCCTATTGTCCTGTGTGTGGAAGGGTTAAATACTTTGGCGGGGGAGGGGTGGGGAGGGCACCTGGCAGCAGGCATGGGGGATGGGTCGGGGGGTGAGTGAACAGTCTGAAATCCACCTTAGGAATGTGACTGAGAGGGAGGTGGGGGGTCATATTCCACCCAAAGCTGAACAGCAACATTATTTAATTTTTTTGTACTTATGTACCCACCGCCTTTTTTTTAAATAAGGTTTTGTAAATTTTGTAATAACGTCTTGTAATATTTTTGTCTACTTATGTGTGGCATGTTTTCATGTTTTCATAATTTCATAGGTTCATAGATGTTAGGATTGGAAGGGACCTATTAGATCATCGAGTCTGACCCCCTGCCCTGGGCAGGAATGACTGCTGAGGTCAGATGACCCCAGCCAGATGTCTGGTCTGTCCAATCTCCTTTTAAACACCTCCAAGGAAGGGGACAGCACCACCTCTCTTGGAAGCTTAGTCCATATTTTGGCAACCCTCAAAATGTTTTATTTTTTCATTTTTTCTTCCTTCATGGTGTTGGTTTGGAGAGGTGATGCATGACCGCACCCACTGGTGATGCTTTCTTTTGATGCAAATTTTTGCTTGTACTACCACAAAAGAAAGGTGTCAGTCAATCACAGGAGTCATTGTCTTTCATTCTATTACTGTCTTTGGTTTTCTTTTCAATAGCAAAAGTGAGAGTGAGTTACATTTGTACTTACATTTGTATTACATGGTTTACATTTGGGTTACATGGCTTACATGCTTTATGTGGGTTGCAAATGTACTCACATTTGTAACCCACCCAAGCATGCTGTTGGTTGGTAGTCAATAATAATAATTTACATTTACATTTACATTTATAGTGGGTGACCTCCCTGGTGGGACAGAGTATTCAAGCCCTGGTACAAATTTACCTTGCTTCAGACCTGAGGAATGTGCTTGTCAGTGCAGTGAGTGTGCACTAAGTGTGCATATATGTGTGCATATGTGTGTGTGTTATTATAATTCTATATAGTCTATATAGAATTATAATAACTTATAATTATTATAAGCTAGTTATAATTATATGTTATTAGTCATAACTATTATTATAACAATTATATTATATTGTAATAATTATACTATATTATATATAGTATAATCATGTTATAATTATATTATACTTACAATAACTTAAAGTTATATAGACTTATACAGTCTATCTAGTACTGCATAATTCTACAGACATCAGGCTATATACAATATAAGTCTATATATGAGCCTATGTAATAAAAGTCTACTATAAGTATAAACATGCTATAATATGTAATAGTATACTGTTTAAGAGAAGGCTGGACAAAGTGTCTCTCAGGCATTTCTGCTTCTTCATCTTCTCTTCCTGCTCTGGAAACAGCATGCAGCTAGCAAAGGAATGATATGTAAAAATTGAAGGGAGAGAGCATAAAAGCACAATAATATAATATGGTATAACACTATACTAATACTAGCAAATTGCCCATCAAGAAT
>NW_017728951.1:33179547-33181145 GCF_001723895.1 Crocodylus porosus | reverse complement strand
GGCCTGGGCCACTCCCCACTCCCCACCATTGCTTTAGGCCAAGGCCAGGGCCAGGGCCACTCCCCACCTCCCCCCACTGCTTCAGGCCAGGGCTGAGGCCTGGGCCATTTCCCCTCTCCCCTTCAGATCAGGGCCTGAACCATTCCCCACCTCCCACCCATTGCTTTGGGCTGAAGGCCAGGGCTGGGGCCAGGGCTGCTCCCCACCTACCCCTGCTGCTTCAGTCCAGGGCCTGGACTGTTTCCCCCTTGCCTTTGGGTCAGTGCCTGTGCTGGTCCCTGCCTCCCTCCATCCCCAGCTCCCCCTGCTGCTTCGGGCTGAGGCCGGGGCCTGAGCTGTTCCTCCCCGCCCCGCTGCCCCTTCAGGCCAGGGCCATTTTCCCCCTTACCTTCAGGCTGGACTGAGGCCACTCCCTGCCTCCCCTGGCCGCTTCAGGATCATGGGGGTTGCGCTGGGGAGGGGAGGAGACAGCTGCACTGGCAGCGGCACATCGCTTCTCATGTACCCCTGACCACTTCTCCACACCACTGGAGAACTCTATATAACAAAAGTTTAATATAAGTAATACATACTACAGCATATAGTTCAGAGAATGCTGAAGCAAGTGGCCTCTTCCTCTTCTGGGACCAGCCACCATGGAGCTACCATGAAAGCATAGAAAAAGAGGATAGGATTTTTTTTTACTGAAAAACAACACACACCAGCTACAAACAACACTTACCCTCTACCAGTGAATGCACACACTAGCTACAAACAAACCTCTACCCTCACTTACCAATGAATGCATAACAGTGCTGCTTTCTTTCAAGTTGCATGCTGCAAAGCTGCGCTCATCCAGGTACTTGAAGATTCCCTGCACCCCAGGTCTGTGGCTTGCATTCTTGTCGAATGCTGTATTCCCAGTTTTTCTGCCTCTGGTGTTTAGCCGTGTCTCATCCACCTCCCCTCTCTCGTCAATACTGCAAACGTGCAGCATGACCACTGTTCCTCAAATTTATAGGCCTTGAGCAGGGCAGGTTCCCCCACCACCACTACCCAGCCTTATTTTGGTGTGAAAAAAAACCCAAACAGTCTGGTGTCAAGGTGGAAAAGAGCGGGAAAAGAAGGCGGGGAAATGGGAAAAGTGGGTAGGATAGCTGTGTGTGTGCAAAGTTTCTGGGTTCTGTGCCAAAGTTCTGGGGTCTGTGCAGGGCAGCCAGATGCAAGCCCCAGAGGCAGAGCAGACTGGCCAGAAGTTAGCCCCTGTGAGGGACTTTGCAAAGTGCCTGGCAGCTTCCCAGGGTGGATTCTGCAAGCAGCACAGGGACCAAAGAGATATCCTCGAGGAGAGGCTGGCTGGGAGAGGCAGCACAAGTGCAGGATTGTCTGGCACCATACAACTAGCAGTGCTTTGCTCTCTTTTGGTTAGGTTGTTAGAAATGGAGTATTGTTATAATATTGTTAGAAATGGAGTGTTGTTAGAAATGCACAGTTTGCATCTCGTACCTGATAAGAAAAAACACTGCCAAGGACTTCTTTCCTTGGCCAGCCTTGCTACAGTTTTTCTTATACTAAATCACTCTCTCCCCCACACTCCCCCAAGCCTTTCTCATGCAGAT
>NW_017728951.1:33170240-33179422 GCF_001723895.1 Crocodylus porosus | reverse complement strand
TAAGTAGTTAATTATAATATACATGTGATGGATGAAGTGACATAGCCACATACATGTTTGTATGAAATGGAAATGAGCTGTAAGAGTTCCTGTTTCTGCACACGTGCCCAGGAGGGAAAGGATAAATACCAGCTGAAAAGTTCCTCAGGGGTTCGGAGTAATCTGAGTCTCTGGCTCTGCTGTGACCCTATTTGCAAATACACCTTTTGTGCTGCTAATAAGTGTGTGTCTGTGATTTTAGTGGCCTCCAGAGAAACGAACCGCTTTTTGCATCAAGGTTACAATAAATTCTTTTACAATTTACATCTATGTCTGTCTATCTCACCCCATGGGTAAAAGGGTTAACTATACCTTTCTTGGGGGCTGGAGAGGGAGGTGCAGATGGTTGGGTTTTATACCTCTACCTCTCTTTGGCCAGTTGGGGGGAGCGGATGAAGACCGAGTATAGCAGGGGCGGGGGAGGAGGGGTGCATGCTCCACCCGAAACCCAACAGCAACCCACCACTTCAAAAACATTTCACAATACCCCCACCAAACGTTGTATGTTGCACTGCAAAAACAGATTCACAGTGGAACATGGGCAGGGAAGGGGGGTGGGGAAAGCAGCACCATTGACATGTCCCCATGGAAACAACTGGACACATCTCCATGGAAACTTTTCCAAGCCCTGTCAGCTTGGGAAAGATGGGAAATGTAGTCCTTAAAAGCCACAACCACTATCATCAGCTGCAATCACTAAGCGACACCCACCCACTAATCTAAACCTTAACCATGAGGTCACATACTGGGAGACCAGCCTGAGCCTAGGCGGGTGCAAATGGCAGAGTTTTGGGGTGAATGTGCCCAGTTTGGTAGGGGACTTACCAGGAGACTCCTGGAAAGGGCAGGGGGTGGGAACTGTGGAGGCCGGTTCACATGTGCCTCCTGCTGTAATTCCTTAGGAAAGACATTGGGGGGTGGGGTAGATTGGTCTTTTGCTCCCCCTGCTGGAATCTGCAGGGAATGACACACAGGACTTATGTCGCTCAAAGAGCGTGTCATTCAAACAAAAATGCATGGCACCAAATTAACCCAGGCTAAAATTTTAAAGGTGCAGTTGATTAACAAGGACTAAACATTGTGTCATCTACAAATGTCCTAAGATAATGAAGCAACAGGACCTTTATCTCTTCCCTTACAATTTCAAAATATACAGGCAGAATGGAAGGGTAGCTTGGAAGAGTAACATAAAGAAATGGCAGAGTTCAACATGAGGAGATGTAGGACTAAACTCACTGCTGGGACAAGGAGGGGCAACTCACTGGTGTTGGCAGTGAACTTGACACCTTTCTTTTCAGATTAAATTAAATCCTGATCTCATGAGAATTTCTTTGAAAAATGAGATGTTGGTTCCTGTGTCTTAACCAATGTCATGCTGGGTAGTTATTTTTTGCTCGCTCTCGCTCTTTCCCCCATGTTGTTAGGTATGGGATTCTTCACTTCCAGTACCTAAACTGTGCTGTGCACTGTTGAAGAGAGACTGCATTTTACTATTGGATGAAGAGATTCCTGTACATATACATATACTTAACTGCTTTTAGAGTCATTAAGATAAAAAAATATAAAACCACTATTGAGTTGTTACAAACATTGGGCCAAATAGACTCAGATCCATCCAATTCACTGTAGTTATCCCAGAAATCTATGTCCAAATACCAAGAAGGTTTGCACATGACACTGTTAACCTGATCCTTATAGCTTGCATTTCTTCAGACTGCCTCATGAAATTAAGCTCCATATCCTCAGTTAATGTAAATCAGCATAGCTCTGAAGGCTTCGAAGAAGATGCACAGAATTACACCAGAGAAGGATATGGCCCAAAGATATTTGACATCTACCACAGCAGGGAGACAGAGGGTTTTTTGGCAGATTTACTTAACTTCAGATTTAAAAAATGAAAATAAGCTTTATTGCTTTTTAATTGGGGCAAAGGAGGAAGAGTGTTTCCTTTGGAATTCACTCCAAAGCAGGCAGCTGTTGGTGGTGAAAATAAAAAGCTTTATTAGTTCTCCTCTGATCTACTCACTAAGCAAAACAAACCAATGAGGGGGCCTTCCCCTCCACATGAGTGCTCAGCACAGGTCACTCCCCTTTCAGATTCATAAGAGAGATAAGAAGCTCTATGCTCCAGTTACCAGTAAGTTATGGAGTCTGCCATTAGAGGACACATACACAGCTGCCACGTAAAGGAAGGGGAGGTGTAAAGATTATTTCCTCTTTTCTAACCCTTAAAATCCCTTAAAAAGAGACCTCTTCTTCATATACCAGGCTGATTGTGTGCTAAGTAAAGAGACAGGTAACATAATGTTTCATAATCTGCTCTGGACATTTTATAATTTGTTCTTTCTTTGTTTTCTCCCTAAGCAACATAAGCCATCCAGGTAGAGTGTGCCTGTTTTTCCCCTTGCATGTAGAAAAGATTACTCTTGGTCTTCCCAAGAGCTGTGTGTAACCTCCAGATATTATAGCAGATAGGCTTGCTCATTGCCTTAACTTTAATCTGGCTCAGAAACAAAGTCCTCAGACTTTTTTCTGTTTTATTTGCTTACCCTTCCCTGTGTCAGCACAGAAAACTGTACATCCCATTTCTGGGAATCATTCATTTATCCTTCACTAGGGACAGCAGCCAACAGCAATCCCACGCTGTAAGTTAGCACCCAGCCAAAAACATTTCAGTGCTGAGTGGGACTTTCTTCCAAAATACCAAGGAAAGTGTCTCAGAACAATTCCATGGGCTCAGGCAGCATGAAGTTTCCAGTCGCCAATGCCAGGTATGCTCCATTCCCAGTCAACACTAGTGAAAAGGGTTAGAATGAAAGCCTTGGGGCCAAATGCCCAGATCTCCAATGGTATTCAAACATCTAGATCACTTTGACATCCGTGAGAATCAGGCATCTAAATACATCTAGGGATTTTGGCACGAGGTCCCGTGTCCGACAACAGAAATGCAGACATCCCATATGTGCCCCCTTTTTCCCCCCACCCATGGCCCCAAGTGCTTTAAATTTGGTTTCCACTGTTCATTGAATCCTTTCTCTGAAGACTGATGCTTTAAAGGAGGGGGAAGGGTAACTTGTGTCACCTGTTTCCTTTTTGCCTTGCTGTGAACTTCTGTCTCTTACAACTGAAACCACTTCCATACTTAACATAGGAGCCCCTGAACAGCCCTCAAATGATAATGTACAGTGCTCAGGTTGACCTAAACCTGGAGCCAAACTACGGAGTTGCATAAGTCTATCACTTCAGTCCCAATGTAAGGTGTCTCTAATTTCTGCTCTAAGATGCAGGGGGTAATTAACAGCTAGCAGTCTAGCCAGCAACTGCGGCCTATTTATTCAACGGTCAAATCAGCAATTAGGTGTAGGTAGAACAGAAGGGAAAATGGGCTGATGTCAGGGAGGGAAGGACAACATGCTGCTGGGAAAGTTTACTGCCTCCCCTTAGAGGTTTTTCCTGTCTGATTCTAGCACTTTTACTTTGGACATACAGACCGGCAGGCTGGAAAGCAGCACCTCTTCACCACCCACACTAGAGAGGTAATGTTCACAAAGGAGTCCATGTCACATATAACTATATCAATAGAAGTCAAAAGATTAAAAGCCTCTGATATGGTGCAATAACAGAGAAATTCCTGTGTTAACAAAATCAGCTGGTGTAACTGAGAGCAGGGTCTCACTCACTGGTTACAGGGAACACTGAAATCTAGGCCTAATTAGCAAAGTAACTCCTCCACCTGCAATTAACTGGCACATATGTTTTTAATTGGGCTCAGAGCCACAAGTGGCTGAAAGTGCACAGGGCAATTCTGTTCAAAAGCAGGTTGCAGAAGAAGTGTCTCTTGAGTCACCAGTCAGTCTGCAGATCCAGACTTTCAGGAGACAGTAACAGAATCCATATGAGGCTGTGTTTTGTGACAGCAGGAAAGATGAAGGGCCAGTGTCTGTAGCAGCCTGGTCAGTAACAATTCAAAGTTGCAAACTACCTTTGCAAAGTGAGCGTGCAAATGCTTTTTCCAGGAGACAGAGACTCACTGCACAGCAAATATCATGAAGGACTCTACTGTCCCCTCCAACATGAACCAAAGAATAAAGGGGCCCTGCAGAACAAAATCTGTTCTCTGAAGAGATGAGAGTGCCTTCCTGTAGTTTCTGGGGCAGTGCGGGAAGGTCACTAAGAGGCTGTAGTGAGGAGTGCCCATGTTCCAGAGCTATCTGGAAGCCTCTTTTTTTCTCAGCTTCAGACAGACATTTTCAAGGAAAAATATACAGCAAATTTCCAATAAGTCTTGACTACTAATGGCCATCCTAAGCCACAGCCAGCTGAAAATCCTTGGAATTTGAGGGCACATTAATAAAGAGTGTCTCCCTCTTTTATGGAGATGAAAGTCCACAGATCACCTGACACCTGTGGCTGCCCTCTCCACTCTGGTTCACCCAACAGAACCATGTTTTGGTTGCCCCTGAGGCTGGTTCTTCAGGCAGAATTGGTGCCTGGTGGAAAAAAATAGGCCAGGCAGGGCCCTGGTGTAATTCTATAGTTTCCCATGGGTGTAATTCCATGGTTTCCCATGGATTTAGCACAGTGCTGGATTTGTGCCCCCCCCCTAAAATGTAGGTGCTATGCAAAAGTACCCAGCCTGCTGTGAACTCTTTTGTTCCTACACTAGGGCCAGTTAAGTTCCTCAATCACCATGTTACTAGTAAATTGTCAACTGTAAGTGTTATTATCTGATAGGAGAGTGATATCATCGCTTGGGACCCATACAAAATGAACATCTTGAATTCTTATTTAAGATTCTTGGGATGCCAGCATCAGCATGCCATGCTGAATACCCAACCTACCTGAATAATTGATAACTCTGTCATTAATCGAGGTAGACCAGTAAGCACTTTTGAGACCAAACCTTGTAATATGTACTCAAGATATTTATCCAAAGATGTGGAAATAACCTTGTTCCAGACCGGGGCATAGAAATAAAATGGCTTAATTGGCACCAAAAGATGATCTCCCCATCTCCGTGGAGGACAAGCATCCATTTTCATCCTTAGTATGCTACATTACACACTTGACCAGAAAATGGACTGAGCCATCCATTCAGCCTTTTTTGTAGCTCCATTGAGATGTTTGTAGTGCTGTAGGTTTAGACCAACTATTTTTAAGTCATTCTGGGAAAGAGGATGGTAGCATCAGGTGTTACCATTGAGTCATTTCAATGCTCAACAGTGCAAATGAGTTGGTATTTTCAAAAGAACCTAGGGAAGTTAGGCACTCTGTAGGTTTTACAGAAAATCCCAGCTTCAGTGTTGCAAAGACAAGTGTTGCTATTCTTCCCAGAGTACCCATGACAGATAAGACCCAGGTCCCACATGCTTACATGACCATCTTACCTGGGTGTTTGGTTGTCTTAGAAAAGTTAAGTTAGGTTCTGCTCCCTCCTTGTTTCTCTACAAAAAGCAGAATACATCCTCCCTCAAAATGCCAAATCAGGCACAAACTAAGGATGTTGGGAGACCTGCTGTCCTCTGGAGGGTGAGAAGCACCAACACTCTGTACTCTGTTCCAGCTCTGACTAGCCAGCAGGCACTCCTAGAATCTCAACCATTGGACACCAGAAAAACCCTGTATGATGATGGCATGGAACCAGTTGTGCCTTGTGACATGACTGTGCACAGATTTGCCTGCAATGGATAAGAAGAAGATGCATTTGCCTCTACATTGTGGGATAGGGGTATCAGTTTGCCAGCAGCAGTAATATGTAGTCAAGCACCTGTCAGCTTGCCTGGTCACCACCTTCCTTCCCTTATGTTTCTGGGTCAGACTGTGGCTTTGTCAGGAAAAAAAGAAAACTAAAGCTCCCCCCGCACCCATCCAGGATGAGTATATGGCCCTAAAGGATGCTGAGGAATATGAGACAAACTCTATGGAAAAGGACTGGAGAGTCTTGGTAGATCATAGGCTCAACATGAGTCTACAGAGGAATGCAGCTGCACAAAAGGTGAATACACAGGAGGTGATAGTGCCTCTTTACTTGGCACTGGCTAGAACTCATCTTGAGTACTATGTGCAGACAGTCCAAAAGTGGACAACAAAAAGGATGAAAGGGTTTGGAAAGCAACCGTATGAGGAGAGGTTGAAAGGAACAGGCATGTTAAACCTGTGCAAAATGTGCTTAAAAGGGACATGATAGCAGTCTTCATAGACCTGAAGGGCTGGTATAAAAGGCACAGATAGAAACTATACTTGTTGTGCAATTGCTCCCTTGAAAGTGCTCTACAGCCATGCCCTAACAGAAGAGCACAGCTGAAGAGCACTCCGATCATGTGACAAATTAACCCTTTGTTAAGTTATACCTGCTGCAGCCCAACCTCAGCCCTGGTGCTATCTCAAGCTGGGAACTCGGGGGAGGCAGAGAAAAGGAGATCCATTCTGGGGTTTGCCTAACTGTAACCTCTCTCACTCGATCAGTTCCAAATTGGAGCTTGATCCCCCACCCCCCCGACCCAGGAGCTAATCTCTGTTGGGTTGGGAGGGTTGGTCTAGCTCAGGGGTGGGGGATTATTTTCAGCAGAGGGCCGCTTACTAACTTTTGGAAAGCCATCAAGGGCCGCATGACAGGCAGCCAGGGCCAGCTAAATATTAATTTTCCAAATTTTTTAGGGGCCCCGCGGGCTGGATAGAATGCCCTAGTGGGCACTGGACCAAAGCTAATGTGGAATGGCCAAGATGGGGAAACGGGGTCTCAGTGTCATCCCTGATGAGCATCTGCCTGCTACTTCAAGATCAGCAACTGTATGGTAAAAGTCCTGGCCTCAGAGCACAGAGAAGAATGATGTGCAGACTCTGGTGACATGGTTTGTATGGAAATCCTGTCTAGAATCAGAGATAAACCTGACTCTGCTGGGCCAACGCGGCAGGTCCCAGGGAGCAGAACACCTGGTACAACATTCTCTGTGACGAGGCGATGGTCATTAGAAGGGTCATTTACTAGGGTGGCCTAATTTAGTTGTGTGACTTCACCTCCCTCCTCCTCTGGCCCAGGAGCAGGACTGCTAGACCTGCCTCAAAGCTATTAGGCATCCACAGCTGCAGCTGGAGGCATTGGAGCTATAGATGCCCAGATGCACAGAGGACAAGCTGCACATGCCCAATGCTGATGTTCCCAAACTGCAGCCCACAGAGTGTCCTGGCTTGGCTCTATAAGGGACAGAGAGGAACTGCGTGCAGCCAGCAGTTTCATCCCTCAGTGTGCCTGCCCGGCAAACCTTTGCCTTCGCTTGGAGAGGGGAGTATGCAACCAGGTACTACCCAGGATATACATCTATGCATTACCCAGGACACCCTCACATGTGTGCAGAGACTCCCAGAACATGGGCTCCTTACTCTGTGTGTGTGTGTGTGTGTGTGTGTGTGTGTGTGTGTGCTTGCGCGCTTGTGTTTGTATGCATCCAGCACCCAAAGCCCAATAACCCGTAAGCCACCTCTCACCAGATGCACAAACACATCTACCACTTGAGAGCACAGGGCCGTGCCCCAGGACTTCAGCTTTCTCTGCAGTACCCCCAGCTTCTCGATGCCATGGAGCCAGACAAGGGCCTTTTCCTGTTCTTCCAGCTGCTGTTTCCACCAGTTCCATTTATGGACTGGGAAGAAAGCCCAGCACCTTTGAATTTTTAAGCAGTCATTGATACTTCTGACATCCTGCCAGGAAACAGAGCATAGTCCCTTAAGCACCTTGATATGGCCATGGGCTGGGGTTACTTCTGCTCACTCTGCAGGATCCCGAGTCAACAGCAGCCCCAGGAATCACAAGGCCCTGCCAGGCAGCACAACCTCCTGTCCAGGGTTGCATGCCCAAGAGCTCTCCTGCCCAACCTGTCTGAACACAGCCTTTCCTGGAGCAACAGGAGGCCTGAAGCACCATTAGCTCCTAGATCGGGGCAGGCAATTATTTCAGGCAGAGGGCCGCTTACTGAGTTTTGGCAAGCCATCAAGGGCTGCATGGCAGGCAGCCGGGGCAGGTAAATATTAATTTTCTACATTTTTGGGGGGCCCTGCGGGCCAGATAGAATGGCCTGGCGGGCCACATCCAGCCCACGAGCTGAATTTTGCCCACCTGTCCTAGGCACTAGACCAAGACTACATGGCACTAGTCCTCAGAGCCCAGGGCTCCCAGGCCCCATCCAAGGCTCTACCAAAGACTCCTTTCAGCCATCACCAAGTCCTTCATGCAGCCTGTGCCTAACCTGCCACATCTACACAAGGAGGCAATAAAACCATGGTTGGAAATGCTCATGATACACTACACTTCCCAGGTGGCTGGGCACAGTGATTCCATTCCAGGAGCCCAAGCTACAGACCACGAGAATTGAGGCCTACACTAAACAGATGGAGAAGCTGCAGGAAAAAGAAACACAACATGAGGCTAAGAGACGGCCAGAAGAGACCCACCACAGCAAGAGACTGCAAGGAAGACCAAGCACACGAGCTGGGAGAACATACAGCAATGCACACGGTGTCCTGCAGTGGAAAGCTGCTCCAGGTGAGAGAGAGGACCAGTGTGCAAGACTTTACAACCAAGAGCAGCAGAAATGAAGGAGAACCCCTAGCAAGCCATGGACTGGACCTGGGAAAACCATCAGGCCAGATGAGCTTAACATCACTGTTTTAGAGCACAGGATCCTTATAAGAACCTTGTCGCCCACAACGTTCTGTTTTGTTTTGTTACAGCCATGAAATCGAATGTAAAGGCAAAAAGAAGGAATACAGCCGCAGGAAAATCTAGACAGCATTGAAAGGAAAACGCCTGACACGGTTCTCCAGGGCTGCACAGGGGAAATCGGACATGTTTGGGTTCCTGCTCCTACGCACGAGTCTAGGAAAATGAGATGTCATGAAAAAAGCATCACTTTTCCCAAGTCATTGGGAAGGATTTAAATAAACTATTGATCAGATCCAAGACAAAATGTCTTTCAGGAAGATATTGCTTCTCCATGTGGGGGGACAGGCGTGGGGAAGACGGCAAGAGGAGGCACAGGAAACTGAGAAATAGCTCTTCCCCCTCCCCCACTGCCTTGTTTTTATTTACACAGAAAGAAATTCACATGCATGTGTACACTCAAAAAGAAAAATGGAAATCTCAGGCA
>NW_017728951.1:33159884-33169045 GCF_001723895.1 Crocodylus porosus | reverse complement strand
GCTGGACAAGGGCAATGGGCAGATGTTTGGTGCCCGGCACCAGCAACCAGGTGAGTGTGGCATGACCTGAGCATTTACAGCCATGTGCCTATGGTCTGCTTGTAGAGCAAGAGGCTGCTTGAGGGACGTGCTGATGGCTGCAAAGTCATTGGTAGACCACGGAGCCTGGGATCCCCATGCACTGGGGCATAGTCCCATGTGGTCTTGGTCCTTTGCCTGGAGTTAATGGTGCACCACAGCACCTGTTCCTCCAGGAAAGGCTGTGTTCAGACCGGTGGGCGACCTGCGCAGAGTCTGAACTGCCTTCCATGTCCCTGTGATTCCTGGGGCCACTAGGGCCAGTGTGCAGGCTGGCACAGCCTCCCATCACCTCAGGATCCTATAGAGCATGCAGAAGGAACCCCAGCCTGTGGCCATGTCAAGGCGCGTAAGGCACTGTCTCTGTTTCTTGGCAGGATGTCAGTAACCTCCATGAATGCTTAAGCATTCAAAGCTGCCGGGCTTTCCTGCCCAGCCAGAAGTGGGACCAGCGGAGCCAGCAACTGGCAGAAATGGAGAGAGCCCTTGTCCAGCTGCACGGCCTCAAGAAGCTGGGGGTACTGCGAAGGAAGGTGAAACCCTGGGGCATAGCCCTGTGCCTTGCAATGGTAGATGTGGCTGTGCGTCTGCTGACAGGTGGCTTCTGGGGCTCTTGGGCTGTGGGTGCTGGATGTGGAACAACACATACACAAATATGCCTGCACTGTGGGAGTGTGTGCTCATATGTGAGGATGTTGTGGGAAACTCCCACATGTCCCTGTGCACTAGAGAAGGGTCTCTGTGTGTATGATTGTGCACCCCCGGTCACATTCATTGATTGACAGGTGCATAAGTGTGTCTCACGTGTCCCGCAATTGCGGTAAAGAGAGGTGGTTGGCCTGTCAGTGGGGATGTGTCCTGCGGGGTGGCTTGCAGCTGTCTGCCCTGACTCCTCCTTTCTTCCCTTCTGTGTCCTGTTGAACCTCCAGCTGTGGATAGAAAAGGAGCAGCAAGTTGACACCTATTTCCAGGAGCGGGAGCGGGAGTGGGCGGAAGAGGAGGAGCGGCTCCAACGTCAGAAACTGAGGCTCAGGTAAGAAGAAGAGGAAGGTGAAGGGCTTGTGCATAGGACCATGTGGGAGCTCCCTGGACATTACCCTCCCCCCTGGCAGCTTCCCCAGGGAGGGCCTTGTCTGGGACTGAGACTCTGCTTGGAGCCCAAGAGGATGAGCTTCCTGGGTGCATCAGGGTGAGGGTAACAAACCCCTGCAGGGCAGGGAGGAGGCTCCGTGCTATTGCACAGGGGACCAGAGCTGTCCCGAATGGCTGGACAGCACCAGAACAACTGTGGGACTGAGCATCCCCAGCACTGGCAGGAAAGGACAGCTGAAGTCTGGCAGCATCCTGCGCAGTCCAGACCGCCTCAGTTAGCAGCCAGCATGGCCACAACGGGGACCACACAGGAGTTATTTGTGTGCTCAACCTGGGGAATTCAGCGTTGTCCTAACATTTCATTCTTCCATTATCTTGCAGGGACAGGAATCAGAGGCAACCACAGTCCCGGCCCAGACCTTCCCAATTCCCCAAATCAAGATTCCCTCCCCTTTAGTTTCCCCCTGTAGTTTGGTAGTTTAATAAATAATTTAAAATTCAGTGGGGCTCAGGATGTCACACAGCAATGAGGAAAAAGGGGTGGAAAAGGATACCTGTGATGTTGTGGGGTGGGAAAGGGAGGTGAAGGTAAGGAAAGGAGGAGATGCTGCAGCCTGAGGAAATCCCAAAAGAAGCTTGAGGAAAGGTTGGTTCAAAACTGTTAGTATTCAGTAATAAAAACAATATGGTCAGAATAGAAGAGCACTCCACTTTTTGCGGGGCAGTCTACCTAGAAGACACTCAAAAAGGCTTAGTTTACCAGGGATGGCCTACGCTAGGGATTGGCAACCCTGCAATGTGTGCCAGAGCATGGCATGTGAGGCCATTTTACGCAGCACAGGATGGAGGGGGCAGTGGTGCATTCCCACCCCTCCGGCTTTACTTGACATGTGGAATAAGCTGTCTACACTCACCGGAGGATCGGTGCAGTCTCCTGCTGAAGTTACTTCTTTTGTGCTGCTCCGGACCCCAGAGGGTGAGTGCAGCCACGGTTCATCACTACTGTTCCTTCGCCAAGAGGTGCCATGCAAGAGGAAGTGGGAGGTGGGAAACGGTGGTGCTTCCTTTGGCCCTGTCTCCTCACCAAGCACAATCCCGAGGGGGACAAGTCCAACAGACATCTAAACCCAAGACAAGAGTACACGCTGTCCAAATGTGCTTGAGGCCCTTGTTTTCCCTCTCCAGAAAGGAACTCCTTCCTTTTCTTCTCTCCCCACTATAAAATTAGAAGCACTTTGCACCAGGATTTGGCTCCTTCTCATTCCCACTCCTATTCCTCTTGCAAGGGAAGAGCCTGCACACAGCAGAATTCCAGCTGCATCCAGCAACTAAGCATTGTGCATGGCCCAGCGATGTTTGATTTTAAACCTTTGAGGAATTTTCTTCTGATGTCACCGTATCCAGTTTTTGGATTTAAAAATCCTTTATCAAGCTGAGGAAGCATCTGCAGTTGGTGTGTGCTCTTCTTGGCTGGAATGAATAATGAAGAAGTCTGAGGTTGATACACATGCAAGAAAGCCAGTCAGTGAAGATATAAACTGAGGAGTCAGTGTGTGAGAGACTGAGGGGTGGGGGCTGAATGGGGGATGAAAGGGGATGAATGTAGCAGGTAAATAGTGGAGAGGTACCTGGGGAGTCAGATGTCAGGCAAGTTATGATGTCATAAATACAATGTCCTAATTTTGTCCATGCTTTTTTGTATTCAGGAGGTTGATGAAGTGAAGTTCATAGGCCTGTCTGTGAAAAGTTTTTTGTAAATTCCCTTTGAGGATTAGAGCAGAGATTGAAGAGACAGTAGTTTTCTTGTGAGAAATGTGCCCCACCAGTAGTTGGGTATTCTTTTCTTTAATAGATTTCCAGCGTGCATTCATTCTGGTGCGCAGTTGTTGTTTGGTCTCTCCTACATATTTTCCTTTAGGGCATCTGGTGTATTGGATGAGATATATTACATTTCTGGAGGTGCAGCTGTAAGATGGTTCTGTTGTGGGATGTAGTAATCATGGTGGTGGTGGAGATATGTGGGCAGGTTTTGCATTTTTTGTCATGGCATGATCTGGATTAATGGATATGTTTTGGACTGTAGGAAGTTTCTTTCTGGTGTTGAGGTTAACAAGGTTTGGTGCTTGTTTGAAGGTCAGGATGGGTGGTTCTGGGAATATCTCTTTAAGAATTTGGTTTCCTTCTAGCATGGGTTGCAGTTGTTTGAGGATTTTCCGTATAGGTTCGAGGGAGGGGTGATATGTCATAACCAGAGGTGTGCAATTCATGGGGTTTTTCCTTCTGTACTGCAGTAATTCTTCACATGGTACCTGGGTGGCTCTTTCAAACATGCAGTCTGTTTCTCTGGAGGAGTGTCCTTGTTGAGTGAAAGCCTTTTTAAGATTGGTGAGGCGGCAATCCCAGGTGTTTTCCTCAGTGCAAATTAGGTGGTATCTGAGGGCTTGGTTGCATATCATAGCTTTCTTGGTGTGTTTAGACTGATTGCTGGTTCTGTGCAGATATGTATGTTGGTCTGTGGGTTTCTTATATAACGTGATCTGTATTTTATCTTTCTAGATACTGATCATCATGTCTAAAAAGGAGATGTTGGTGCTGGAGTATTCAAGAGGTAGTCAGATGAAGAAGTGTTGATTTCTGATGGAACTTAATTACAGATTGCAGGTTTTCAGTCCAAATGATGAAGATATCATTGATACATCTTACGTATAACAATGGTTTGATGGTGTAGCCCAGGGGTCAGCAACCTCCAGCTCGCATGCTGAGCATGGCACGCAAGGCCATTTTGCTCAGCACACCACCGCCAGCCCAGGCTCTAAGCAGTTGCTTCCAGCCATGGAACACAGGCTGCTCCTAGCAGGCAGCTGGGAGGCTGCCAGCAAACTGGGCTCCATGACCCGGCTTCAGCCAGAAGGCTGCAAACAGCTGCTTTGGGCTCTGGCATGTCGGCAGTCCGGCACCTTCCGAGGTAGACACTGTGGTTTTTTTCAGCACTCCAGTCAAAAAATGTTGCCTACCCCTAGTGTAGCCTTTGAGGAATTCTTCTTCCAGGTGGCTTATAAAAATGTTAGCATACTTTGGGGCCATTTTGGTGCCCATAGCTGTGCCCATGGCCTGGAGGAAGTGTTGGTTGTTAAAAGTGAAATCGTTGTGTGTGAGGATGAAGTGTATAAGGTCAGTAATATCTTTGGGTTTGTACTCTGAGTTGTCATCTTGCTCTAGTAAGCATGTAAGGCTTGGATGCCATCCTGGTGTGGGTATATAAACTGGTCATATCCACGGTTGTTAGGAGGGTATTGCTGGGAAGGTGGTCTATGTTTTTAAGTTTTTGTAAAAAGTCTGTAGTGACTTGGACAAAACTCACTCTTTGGGTGACAAGTGGTTTTAGAATTGATTCAATTAAACCTGATATTTCCTCAGTTAGGGTTCCATGGCTGGATATGATAGCTCTGCCAGGGTTCCCTTGTTCGTGGATTTTAGGGAGCATGTAAAAAAGGCCCTGGGTTGGGTGGTGCGGGGATCAAGGTCTGTAGTTTTTCTTGTAGTTCTGATGGAAATGATTTTATGGCATTTTTGAGTTTCAAGGTGAAAAGGAAAGTAGGATCTTCCTGTAGTTCTTTGTAGTAGGTGGTGTCAGAGACTTGTCTCTTGGCTTCTTTTACGTAGTCTTCACACTTAAGGATGACTATGGCTCCTTCTTTATCTGATGGTTTTATTACTATTTGGTGATTAGATCTTAGAGATTCTATGGCCTTTCTCTCTGATAGGGAGATGGTGTGTGTTGCTGATTAGTCCATTGTTCATTCTTTCCCTGAAGCCGTCAATATAGCAGTCAAGGTTAGAGTTTTGTCCACTTTGAGATGTCCAATCT
The DNA here is from genome assembly GCF_001723895.1 of Crocodylus porosus. Taxonomy (NCBI): domain Eukaryota; kingdom Metazoa; phylum Chordata; order Crocodylia; family Crocodylidae; genus Crocodylus; species Crocodylus porosus. The sequence goes on along the minus strand of NW_017728951.1, from coordinate 33,164,007 downwards.
GATAGTTTTTTGGTTTTTAGGGGGTTGATCTTTTCCTCAATGTTGTCAAAGGATGAGTTGTTGTTGAAGTGGATTCATTTTGGTTGTGGAAATATTCCTTGAGGTGGAGGAGGCATTGGAAGAATTCTTCTAGTTCTCCACATTGAAGTATTTTATTTGGTTGTTTTCTGGATAGAAATGTAGGCCTTTAGAAAGGACAGATTTTTCTGTTTGGTAAGTGTGTACATGGAGAGATTGATGATATTTGAGGACTGGTTGCTGCTTTCAGCTTCATGAAGTCTGAGGTGTTGGTGTTGTTTCTCTGATGGTAGTTTTGCGGCTGGGAAAGTTGTTCCTGGAGTAATTTGTTCCATTTCTTCTTCTTATTGTGGATGGATGTTGTAGAACATTTTTCGTAGTCTCTTTGTATCCATTGTTTAATATGAGGGAAGATGTCTGGATTTTTCTCTTTTAGGTTGTTGTGGTCATTTCCTTCCTGAGTTTGGACTCTTTTGGAGTAGATTAGGTGAAGAAGATGATTTCCAATTTTCTCTGAAGTTCTCTTACATAGCTGTGAAGCACATTTGGAGTCGTGTGTATTAGTCAGAGGATTGTGGATGTTTAGTCCCCTGGGAATGTTGTTGTGTTTCTTGGATAGGCTTACAAAATCCAACATAAAAAGAAGAAATGGAACAAATACAGGAGAACTTCAGAGTTCAGAGAAGAAGCTAGCACACCAAGAACTCTAGAAGTCTAAGATCCCTGTAAGGAATTCCTCCATCTGTTCTTATCCTACATTCCTGCCTCTTTTCTGGTGAACATAGGGCCCAGGCAGCAATCCTATATTCAGATTTATAGGCACTGATGCACAAATCATCATGCAGAACCTTTAGGCTAAGTACAGACAGTCAAAAAGCCCAAAGCTGAAGTGATTCAATCTTTGCAAATTAATCTAAGCTGCATAGATTGAACCAATAAGTAAGTGAATAGACATTCACTTTTAATTCCACATACCTGCAGTTGCAGAGGCCAGAAGCCAGGGAGCACTGGAGCATACCTCCCTGCTCAACTGCACCAGACAGTTTGAGCCAAGGCTAGCTTGCCCGCACTGTAAGGGGGTGCAGTTTGTGGAGGTGGTGCAAAGCATCCTGGAATGCTGGAGGACAGTGAGTTAACTTGAATCTGGAGGCAGTCTGGGACAGAAGTTCAGTAAACCAATTTAACCTAATTCAGTTAAGTCTGATACCACATCCAGCCAGGTTTATTTTAAACCAGTTTTGGTCATTTTGAAAGCAGTTTATGAGCATTGAACTTCTGTTGTGTTACAGATTTGAACTGGTTTCCAATCACTTATCCTGGTTTATGTGGAATTCCTGTCCCTAGCCTTAAAGACCAGTGACAGCTGGGCCCATGAGAACTGTTCCATGGAAATTAACTGTAGAGAAAAGTGTGTGTGTGTGTGTGGGCAGGGGTAATTGTTTGAATTATATCCAATGTCACAATGTCCACACTGAAGTGTTACCTGGGCTTTTGGAACTATTGTGAAAAATACATTTGAACACAATGAATTCCTGAGAATTCACAAGTATTCTCTCTATATAACAGCCTTAGTCTGTCTATAATGCTTTATTCACACTCTGATTGGTTGTCTGGCAGCCAATCAGAGTGTGAATAAAGCATGATGGACAGCAAGCAGTGGCGGTATAGTAGAGCACTGCCATGAAAGAGGGGATGAGACGGAATGGGACGGGGGGTGAGGAATGAGGCCAGCAGCCCCCTTGCTCCTTGGAGGTGGCAGTGGGTGGAGTAGGCCAGGACCCCAAGTGGCAGGGGAGAATGGCCCCAGGCCCAACACGACAGGGTGAGGGGGATGGGAGGAGCAGGCCCAATGTGGCAGTGGTGGCAGTGGTGGTGGCAGTGGGGGAAGGGAAGAGAACGAGCAGGCCCAACACAGCAGCAGTGGCAGGGTGGGGTGGAAGAGGAGGAGTGGGCTCCTGGCAGGGGAGGAGCAGGCAGTGGCAGTGGAGGGGAGCAGCGGGCCTGACCCAGCAGCAGTAGCAATGACGGTGGGGGAGAAGCAGGCCAGCAGTGGGGGAAGGAAAGCGGGAGAAGGAAAGCCGCAGACCTGATGAGGCAGCAGGGGGAGGGGGGGGAGGAGCAGGCTGGCAGGGGAGGGGAGGAACAGAGACACAGGCTTGACACAGCGGGAGAGGCAGGGAGCGGGGCCAGACCCCAAAGCAGCAGGGGCAGGTGGGGGGAAGGGGGAGAGTGGGCCCTTGATATTAAATTATTAAATTAAATTATTATTAAATTAAATTCTTAACTATTGTATTTGATTGTTATTAATGTATAGGCTGCAGACATAGTGGTACAGGCCAGAATCAAAGCCTTGAATCTAACAATCCTTGAACTTTAATTCAGACCTAAATGTTACAGCATGAGTACATTTTTTACTACAGCAAAAATAGACAGCATTTACTAAAGATATTAAGGAAGTTTGTTAATTATTTTAAGCTACAAGATCACCAAAAGCATTTAGTAGCATTGTGCCATTTATTTCAGCTTGCACCTAAACATCCCAGAAAGCTTTGAAAAAAAATCTCATTCTTAAGGTCTAGGTGATTTTGGATATTTCTTTCCCTTGACCTAAACTTGTCCTTTCCTAGTCAAAAGGAAGATGCAGAAAGAATGCTCTTCGCTTTCTTCATAAATTGAGCTGTTCAGAGGTTTCACTACCTAAGTTTCCTGTGGTCATCGTCTATGCTGTGTTCTCTCCCAAACACTCATCTCGTGGCCCCAGGATGCTGTTTGTTTGCTGAATTGCTGACAGAGATTGTACAGATCACTTGGGATCAGGCAGTAAATCATATCTGTATGACAAGCTGTCTCTGACAGCTGGTCTCTCTTGCCGTGTTTCCTTGAGATTTCTCATTTTTGTTTTATGCATTTTTGTGGTTCTGTAAATCTCCTTGAAGCTTTCAGAGACTTGCTTTGTACATCACTCACACAATTCTGCACTTACCTATTAGACTGCAAAGGTTACCACTCAAAAAAGAGTGAAACTGGAAATTCACTTGGCTTATAATGATAGCTATTGTACCATTTAAATATGTAGCTTGCTCCCCATTTGTTTTTTCTATTAACATTTTATGTAGAAAAAATATTTAGATAGCTACAGACGATACATAACAGTTGGACATGGAAAATAAACCAATATACCCACACTTGTCCTCAGCAAAACATCTTCATAGTGAGCTCTATTTCCAGTGATCTGAAGTAAACTCTTGCTCAGAAAAGGAAAACAAACCAAAGGTTTTCCAGGTAGAGCAATCTATCTGTTAGCTCACTGCAAATGCTCTTGGACTCCTGGAATGCCTGTACACCAATGCAGAGACATGGTTATTTAAGTCTGCATGACCATAGCACTTACCACACTCCAGCAGCCTCCTGCATCTTGCTTCAAAATGGTGTAGAGGGGAACTTGAACTAAAGTTTGTTTGACAAGCTTTAGTTCAAGTGCCCCCACTGCCATTTTGGAGCATGGTGATGCTGATACATGAGATGCTGAAGCACTTTAATTGGAGTGGCTCTCAGAGGTGCCCTAATTAAAGCGCCGCCCTCAACCCTCATCCCCAGATCATATGTAAAAGTGCCCCTGGATTCCACTTTCAATTCTGCCACTTCACTGAGTGGTCTCCTAATCTAAATGATAACTTTTATCACTACCGTATTGTAGAGACACCCCTCAATTTAAAAGGGCTGGGACTTTGGAGATGGTTCCTCAGTTAGAAAGTGGCCAAAGAGAGACAGAGCTTTGTCTACTGCTCGACAATTAGGATGTTTGTTGTTTAGTTCTTCTAATTCACGTATGCCTGTATTTACTGAACCTAATGGATACATACGTTAGATTTCATAGCTTTCATAGACATTAGGGCTGGAAGGGACCTCAGAAGATCATCAAGTCCAGCCCCTCGCCCAGAGGGCAGGAAGTCAGCTGGGGTCATAGGATCCCGGCAAGATAAGCATCCGATTTACTCTTGAAGGTGTTCAATGTAGGTGCTTGAGCCACCTCTGATGGCAGGCTGTTCCAGACCTTGGGGGCTCAGACAGTAAAGAAATTCTTCCTTATGTCCAGCCTGAAATG
>NW_017728951.1:33158157-33159544 GCF_001723895.1 Crocodylus porosus | reverse complement strand
AGCCTATAAGGATGCTGCAGGTTTTTCCTCCCAAGGTGGAGAACCTTGCATTTTTCAGTGTTAAACACCATCATGTTCTGGTCTGCCCATTTGCTGAGCTTGTCCAGGTCAGCCTGGATCACCCGCCTATCTTCTGGTGTGGATTCTTTGCCCCAAAATTTGGTGTCATTGGCAAACTTGGCCAGTCCAATGTCCACATCATTAATGAAGATGTTGAACAATATGGGTCCAAGGGCAGAGCCTTGGGGAACCCCACTGGTCACAGGGCACCGTGATGATTGATTTCCATGAATTACTACCCTCTTGGCCTGACCACAGAGACAATTTTCCAGCCAGCAGATTGTGGTGGACCCAAGGCCACAATTGGCCAGTTTTGCCAAGAGGTGATTATGGGACACCAGATCAAAGACTTTTTTGAAGTCAAGGTATATGACATCAATCTTTTCTCCCTTGTCCAGGTGATAGGTCACCTGGTCATAGAAGGAAATGAAATTAGTCAAGCAAGACCTACCAGCAACAAACCCGTGCTGGCTATCCCTAAGGATGTTGGCATCGGCCAGTCCATTAAGGATGGCCTCTTTAATAAACTTTTCTAAGAAACTTTATATCAATAATATAACCCATTTATCCATTAATAATAATATACATGGATAATATCAGGGCTGGTTGAACATATTTTTCCCTACCTCTTCCTTCCAGAATATCCATTTAAACACAAAATTGGGTTTTGGATTAAAAGAGAAAAATATTTTCATTGGAAAACAGAAATCCCAAGAATTAAAATGTAGTCTGAAAACCCCCTGAAGATGAGGAGAACCTGGAACCTGAGTCCTAGGTTAGTACTCTAACCATTAGGCTATTTATGTAGGATGTATTTCATATTGAAGTCAGTGCTGTCTGTGAGGTACCTAGTCATTCATGTACACATCATCCTGCTCAGGTCAAAAGACTTTTTAAGATGTCTCTGTCTTACACAGTCAGGAGGAAGTAGAATTCTGACTAAAACTTAGCATTGAAATAAATGGAGACCTGCACATCTGGCCAAGAGAAGAGCTGTCCCTAGAGGCTGTGAAGTTCTACAGAGTGAAACAGAATGTGCATTTGGAGGTACACTAGCTTCTCACTGAAAGTACAAAGGTACTACACATTTGATCGAAGTCAGGTGGCCCACTTGATACTTGCCACAGGCAGCCTGCTTTCCAGATCCTCTCCACTGGCAGGGCCAGGCCTGGCCCCTAGCAGCAGCTGCCAGGGCTACTCTGGTCCAACTTCCACCCTCATCCTCCTGCAAGCCAGGCAGGTTGTTCCCATGGGGCCAAGCCTGCACTGGCCAGGGTTGGGGGTGAGGGACTCCCCCAAGCTGGGATGTGGAGCTAGTGACACTCCC
>NW_017728951.1:33123000-33157973 GCF_001723895.1 Crocodylus porosus | reverse complement strand
CTGCCCCACTGTCCACTTCAAGGTGCACATGCAGTCGCCACCAGCATGGAGCTGATACTGGAGCTGTGGAGCCCAGCGCAGCTGTTTGTAGCCTGCCCACTGCTTGCTGCAGCTGCCCAGAGCCCAGGCTGGCTACACCCGTGCATCTGGTTGTGTGTGTGCATACATGTCTGGTTCTGGACGTGTGTGTGCATGTGTCTGTTCTGGGTATGTTCTGGTTCTCTGTGTTTATTCACGTGGTTCTGTGTGTGTGTGTGTATGTGTGGTTCTCTCTTTGCTCTCCTTTTTCTTTCTCTCTCTCTCTCTCCTCTTTCTCTTATTTCTCTCTCTCTCACTGCAGTATGTGGGTAGGGAAGCAGTGGGGTGGAGGGAGCTGCACAACAAGGAACCCCAATCTTGTTCCTTGCCAAGAAATACACAACAACGAAGGCAACATTTATGACTATGAAATATACTAATATGCAGTGTGTCCTGCCATGTACCCCCTCCCTCATTTTGTTTTTCTGGCAAGCCAGGACTCTGGCACCTTCCAAGGTAGACATTGTGGTTTTTTCAGCTCTCCAGCCAAAAAACATTGCCTAACCCTGCACTACATCCTGCTGCTGATGATTGCCCTTGGTGCAGCTCAGAACCTGGCTCGGGGCCCTGAGCTTTGGTGGTGCCCCAGGCAAGCCTGCACTTCCCTGTAGTGTGTGCCACCACCTGGAGGGGTACTGTGCCTATGCTATGAGTCCCTGACCCCCATGGCTGAGGAGGAGATCACCACTGCCATCAACGAGTTTCTGTGCATGTGACAGGCCCCTGGGTGCCTAGCTGGGAGGACACTGCCAGCTCCATAGAATTCTGCACTGCCTCCCACCTGCCTGCGTGTTGTGGGGGGAAACTCTGAGGCATGGGCAACTGGTGCCTCCTGAGTTAGGGGGCACACTTGCCCCCCCCCAGTGGACAGTCAGTGACTAGCAGAGTGGGGCCGCGGCCGATCCTGCTGACTGGGTGGGTCCCTCCTCAGCTGATCCTGTGGACCTGCAACTAGCAGCGGCAAGCCACTGGCATGTCTGAATGCGCCACTGGCACTTCTGGGTTAGCACGATCAGCTGGGGGGCAGGGGGGGGACCAGCGCACTCACCTGCCTCTCCCCTGCCCTGGAATGCTGCTGTCAAGAGGTGCAGTAGTGCTCTCAGGGGGTGCACATATACCCCTGTGCACTCCCTACATGTCACCACTACTCTGAGGGGTAGGGGGAGCTTGGCCATGCAAGGTGAGAAGGGGAGGGGAAGGGACAGGAATGGGGGCCTTCACCTCCTGTTCAGGACTTCTGGCTCCAGGCATTCAGGCTGGAGGCAGGCGTATGAAGTGACATAGACATAGGTGGCCACAGTACTGCCCATCCCCCCCAAGTCCTCTTCCTTGTGCAGGGCTTACCAGCTGGGCATGGCAAGTGGTCAGTTTCAGAGTCTGGTGGTAGGGTTGTGGTCTGGCTGCTTATAGGGTGCCAGGAAGTGGAGGTCTAGCCACACAGTCAGTGATCTCCTCCAGGGAGAAGCTTGAGTTAGCCATGGGTGGCCCTCCCTGGCAAGTCCTCCCTATTCTTCCTGTGTGTCCACAGTTGCTGGGCCAGGTGCCAGCTCAGGTTGTCTGCACTGGATGAAAAAGCCACAGGTGAAAAGCATGCTGGCTGCTGGTGCTACTGGCCTGAGGGGCCCTCTTCCAGCGATTCCTCTTCGGGGCTGGGCTGCAGTGAGGACTCTGGTAGGCCACCAGTACTAGAGTACTACATGCTGAATCTCCTCCAAATTGAATCAGCACCCGAAACTTTGCACAGCCCTACTGCCTATGGCCTGGGTCCCTGGGAGCGAGGAATTCTGGCCAGCTCCCTTGTGTAGGGCATGCTCCTCCAGGCTAGTGTTAGAGTCAGTGACCCTCACCCACTGTCTCCGCCGGGCCTTCACTTTGACCCTGCACTACCTCCCAGAGTGGTTGTGCTCACGCTCCCTCATGCACTCTGCCGTTTCTTCATAGATATGGGCACTGGCCCATGTACCCTGGCCGAACTGATGCTGAACCACATCCCAAATTGCCGAGGTCTTCAGTCTCTTCTGCGAACCAGTTGGGGCCCTGGGCTTAGTGCCCTGGGGTTAGGGAGGCTGTCATGTCTGCGGGGTGCCTGTTCCAAAGTCTGCAGGCAGGTGCATCACAAGGTCCTGAGAGCAAGGTCAGGGGCTTGCTCGAGTGCCAGAGCCAAAACGTGCCATCACTGTAGAGGCATGATGCCCAGGGGCCAAGAAGAAGTCAGCAGAGCCCTCTGGCTCCGGCAGGGGCCATGCAACACTGCTGCTGCCCGGAAAGGCCCATCAAGGAAAGCCCCAAGGTCCAAAAGACAAGCCATGGGTTAAAGACTAGGCAGGAGATTGAGAGGACCCGCCTCTAACCTGTGCCTGAAGGGGCTCTCAGCCATGATGCTTTGGCCCTGGCCAAAGGCTCGCCCCCTGGCATCTACATGTTTAATAATATGTATTAACTAGTACACATTAAATCTAGTACTTGTGGGTGCCTGTAGATCGGCTGGGAGGCTGTTCCAATGTGCTGTAATTACAGCACATTGGAGCAGACTTGATTAATTGGCTGACCAGGAGCAAATTCAATTAAGATTAATCAAGCAAATTGAGTCTGCTGGAGCGTGCCAATTAGTGCTCTGAAGCCAGCCTCTGTGTCTAGTGTATCAGTGTCCCTGCAATTCAAAATGGTGGCAGGGGGGCTTTAACTAAAGCACATTGGATGACCTTTAAAGTACCCCCACTGCCATATTGAAGCACTGGGAAGCTGACTCATGAAATACTGCAGTGATTTAAAAATTAGAGCCGCTTTTGGAACCACTCTAAAGCGCCTGCTTCTCCCACTCCTGGATCATGTGTTAAAACACCCTGCATTTTCAGGTACTAGAAAAATGTGCATTAGACTAATCTAATGCACATTCACCTAGCGCATGGTTTTTTTGTTACACTTAAATGCACATTAAATTAGTCCTATGCACATTATAAGCATCTCATGTAGATGCACTCACTGTAATGGAAATAAACATTAAGCACCCCAGTTTTGGGGTATTTTTAACTAAAGTTGTTCCCATCAATTAAAAAACAAACAAACAATAGGAAATACAAAGCTTAAGGATTAAAGTTCTATAACAATGTTTAATAAAATGAAAAAAAATCATACTTGATAACTCCAACAGTTAAATACAACCCTTTGTTCTAATCAGAATACACGCTTAAAATTTTTGCCAACAGCATTTCCTTACAATGTTAGTTAGGCTTAAACAACAGTTATTATTTAAATTTATTCTCTATTGTTTTTTTGGCATTGAAAGAACTAAACCATGTACATACCATCTGTTTATTCACATCATTGAAAGACTTACATAATGTTGCACTGATTTTTTTAAAATTATCAGATTTCATCATTTTGAATGGCACATTAACAACAGATTTCTTAATTTTTGTCTTAAATATTAATGCTATAATGAAATACAGGAATATACAAATATGGATAATACACTATACATTTTTGGAGCCTAAACATTTGGGGCAGCCTCAGAGCAATGAAATTATTATTGCAAAGTGTTTTCAAATGCACATACAAAACACTTGAACAAGTGTCTGACTTTTTTTTCTGAACAAATACAGGTATACATAAATTCATAATAGAACTTGTGCCTTTTACTTTAATTTAAGAAAGTATACAACCATAAATTTAATTCTTAATAATGTTTTCAAAAACAAATTCAGTATGTTTAGAATACTTATAAAAGTGGCATCTTTTTTCTCTCTTGAAATTTCTCATTTTGTATCTTACAAGTCCAACGTCATTGAATTGACATACTTTAAAAGCTCTAAAGACTTTAGGCTCTAAAGACTCTTAATTTCATTTCAAAATTTGTATAAATACAAAGTATACACTTGAGAGTATTTTACGTTCATACTAATTAACAGCTAAAATTTAATTTAAATTTCCAGTGGAATACTTAAGGGGTGGAGGGTGAGCGAAGAATGGTGAAAGACTGGGACCACAATCTATATATCTATATTCTAACCATGTTTTAAATAAGTATTTCAAACAAAAACCACATGCAACTAACAAATACAAAGAAATGTAGAGCCCTTTAAAACAATTTCAGTATTCATTATGGTACTCTCTCTCACATACAATATGAAACTGCTCCCCCTCCCCACACTTCCCACAAAAAAGACAACTTCCAACCCCCAAATGGGCTATGTGACTTGAGCAGGGAAGCCTTTTTTTTTTCCTCTGCGTGGGCAGAAGCACCCTGCTTTGATTCCTGCTCCACAGTAAAGCAGCTTTATTATTCAGGCAGCAAAGGGTGTCAATTACTTAATGACCCATTGTTCTTTACTCCAGAGGTATTAATGTCTTTCCTTTTTAATGGTCTTGATTTCCCACAAAAAAGACAACTTCCAACCCCCAAATGGGCTATGTGACTTGAGCAGGGAAGCCTTTTTTTTTTCCTCTGCCTGGGCAGAAGCACCCTGCTTTGATTCCTGCTCCACAGTAAAGCAGCTTTATTATTCAGGCAGCAAAGGGTGTCAATTACTTAATGACCCATTGTTCTTTACTCCAGAGGTATTAATGTCTTTCCTTTTTAATGGTCTTGATTTTCCACTAATAAAATTAACTTTTCTAAAGGTGATTTTGTTGTCTACAAGCTGCTTCTGGTCTCTCTCCTCTTCAAAGCAATGAAGACTTTTTAGTTCTTTTCAAAATTGTGATCAGTGTTCAGAAGCAGCTAGGGTCTGAACTTTAAGCAGGAAAGGGGGTGAATCTGATGAAGATTAGACTCCATATCTGATCTATGCAACCATAACATTGGAAACATATTTTTCCCTTATTTCTGCCTTAAAAAGAGGGAGTGAGTGTTATATTCAAGGACACGTTATATGCACAAAAATATGGTGTTGTCAAAAGACTTTGAACATATTGACTAATTGTTAGGGCTGTGAGAAGCTACAGTCACTGATTCAATTCGAAGCAGATTTGGCCCAATTCAGTAGCCGAATCTCCGAATCCAAATCAAATTAGGAAACCCATTAGTCTCTCTGAATCAAATCAGAAGCCTCCAAATCAAATTGGAGAGATTTGATGATTCATCCATAAGCACAGCTTGATATGTTTTTAATACATTCTTCAAAGCACCCGTTGTGGCTCATGGAAGTTTAGCTGGTGGGGCAGATGGAGAGTCCCACGGGAGAGTCCCCTGCATGCTTGGCAGCGGACTCAGAAGTGGACCTGAACTACTTTTGGAAGTCGACCGGAAGTATTTCCAGTCTGCTTCTTTGTCCACCACCAATAGCACAGGGGACCCCCATGCACTCCTGTGGGACGCTCCATCCTCCCCACCATCTCAGCATTCATGAGCCGTACCTGGTACCTCGAGGTATATAGAAAAGATATATAAAGCTGTGTCAATGGCCAAATCGCTGATACCCCAAATCAGAATCGAATCTTCAGATTCAGATTCAAATTCAGATTCAGCTGAACTGAATTGAGACAGTGATCCGAATCAGTGAGTCAAATCACTGTCTCCTGAATCGGGCCAAATCTGAATCAAAGGCTGCCTGCTTTACACACCCCTACTAACTATTACCCCCTCCCCCCAAAAAAAAACAAAACAAAAACCAAAACTGGACCCAGTTTTAACTATGACCTTGCAATGAGTTCATTGTAATAATGCTGATTTTTTATGGTTAGATTTTAAAAGACAGATCACATCAAAACAACCTCACTTTAACATCCACTCTTTTATAAATCAAAGAAAACTTCCAGGGTGGCCTTTGCCAATTATTTCACTCATGCAAAAGTAGCCTCTTTGCACAACTATTTTTCACCAGAGAGCTGGGCCTTTCCCCTGCTTTCCAGCAGGCAACATCAGCCCTTTGGCTAGTAAAGTAGCTCCAAGAAATCAATTTTACTCCTGTCATGAGCTTGAAGAGGGTAAGTGTACTGTTGAGGGAAAAAATGGAAATCAGAGTTCAGTGTAAAAGTGATCTTATTCCAAAACAGGACACCTGGTGCACATTTCCTCACACTATTGACACTTTTTCACTGGTGCACTTCTAGCAATAGCACACTGGTATACTTCCAGCAATAGTGTGTCTGTCTGTTGCTAACATGGGGTGCATCCAGATGAGCATGCATGGGAGTTTCCCCAGGGACAAACAGCAGTGGCACATAGACTTCCCTGGGGGGGCGCTCCTGCATGCATGCTGTGGCACATGGCAAATTGCTCTGGGTGGGATAAGGGAGGCTGGGATCAGCACCCGAGCTGGCCCCAGCAGCCTTACCTAGAGTCTTGGGGGCCTCCCGAGGTTGCAGTAGTAGTGATCTGGGTGTATAGAGCCTGGCTGGCAGCCAAAGCATGGTTCTGGTCAGCCAAGCTCTGGTTTTAGGTGGCTCACTCTACAGCTATGTGCACCACCCCATTTTTGTTTTTTTAACCAAGATTTCCTAGTATCTAATTTTGGATCCACGCTACAAGTACACAGCACAGAGAACTTTTTCCCAGGCACTATGTGCATTTTGCAGTACCTCAAAAACCTCTGAGGTGCTGCAAAGGGCATGTGCACACTCATCTGGATGCACCCATGGTTTCCAGAAGAGCTGGTGCTGAACATTGTCTTTGAGAAATTCTAAGCTTCTGCTTTAATCAGAGATAGATCCCACCCCTAGATAGGAACTCTCCCTTGACCATGGGAAGGAGTGCTGTAAGACCTTTCATCCGCTGCTCTACGGTAGGTCCACCCACCTGTAGGTCACAATTTGTACATTAGACCAGTGATACTAGAACTTTTTAGACCTAAGGTACCCCTTGGAAATGCCAGTTCTTACTTTTTTCAAAATTTTTTTTTACTGCAGGAAAATTATATTAATTCTTCGGTTGCAAAAAAAACTCAGAAAGACCACAGCAGGTCAGAAATGTTTTTTGTCGCTATTTGAAATCCCTGGGCTTATCTTATGAATCATGTGCACATCTAACAGTGCTAATATTGTGTGGTACCCTGAAGTACCCTTCAAAGGATCTCAAGGAACCCCAGAGTGCTATGGCACCCTAGTTAAGGATCCCTGCTCTAGACACTGCAGGAAAATGAACAAACACATCCAAGAAAGTTTCTGGTGCACTAGAGCTAGACAAGGTCTTCATCAGCGCAGAAGTGGGAGCTGCTTGCCCCTAATCATAACAACAAAAGGAGCAGGATCCATGTTACTCCAAAAGCAAGGCAGTAGCATTGTTCTCCACTAAAAAAGAAAGAAAAAATTCCTGTAGCAACATTAGCCCCACCAGGCACAAACAGGAAGGAACATGACCCAGCAATTCCTAAGCTGTCATCCTGAGGGATGGCCCCATTCTTCCCTGGCTCAATAAAAGCAGAGTGTAGTAAGCCTCACTCCACAGAGCCATAAGCATCATGTCCTTTAAGATGCACCAGACAGTGGGGGATCTTCAATTACATTTCTGAGAACAAAAGAACCAAACTTCAGGATCTGCACCCTCAGCTCCCAAAAACCAGCTCTGCTGCTGGAAGTTCAGCCTCCGGGTTGGGGCAGTAGAAACTGTCTGGTAGGAATGCTTCAGAATCACAACCCCAGTGGGTTTGTCTGACAAAAGAAAACAATGTCCTGTTGAAAAGTCTAAAAATGTATGATATTAATTGTTCAGGGCAAGGTTTACAGCATGGAGACTGATTCTCCTCCATAGTAGGTTTATCCCACTGCCACTCCCTGGATTCCAGGAAGCTTTTTCCCAGTTTACACTACTATCAGCCAGAGGGGGTGCAGGTACCCCTGATTCTCAAGCTGCAACATCCACTAATCCATGATCACTTCAGCATTTAACACACTACCTCTCTTTGATAGGCATGCCTTTAGACAGAGGAAATATGCTCTCGCACATGTTTGTTTAAGCTCCGTCCTCCTTTCCTATTAGTATGATTGCTTTATGTCACGTTACACTGGGATGGTTTCTAAGTTTGCGCGTAACAACTTGATCACCAGTGACTGGGTGCAAGCCCTGAGGGCAGCATATAAATGGGGGTTGGGGGGTGGGCATGCACTTTGGATCAGGTGTCCGTGGACAGCTGTTTGCTAATTACCTAAGCTATGGTTAGATAACGGGGTTTGTCAGATCTCCGGCCATCATCACCAGTTGGAGATTGGACTCTACTCATCTAAGCTGTATAGTCATCCTTTTACAACCAGCATGGCCTGTGGACTGTTGTGCCTCCAAGGCATCATCAAGCTTTCCATCAGCATCACTATTCCCACCTAGATCTAGCCTGCATGGCCAATATGCCAAAAAATATTTAGATGCAGAGGATCCTCACTGTTCTGTGCACAGACACATGCACAGGTGAGGGCCTTGGGAGCTTAGCAATAACTCTGGATGTCAACAGGAGGAGGAGCACCAGAAGTAACTATTAGCTACTGCACCATCAGGTCCTGCCGGCACCTGGAGAATTATTGAAACACATGTCTGTCCTTTTGACAGGTAGCTCTTTAGCAAAGGAAACACTTAATTGCCTACCTCCCTTTGAGAATATGGACTTAACTCCCATTGAATCTTATGTCATTTCAGTGGATTTCAAATGGAAGTTAAGGGCACCTATACACGTGCTGGACATCTGCTCCGACACATGCTAATTAGCAGACTCAATTAATTAGCATGCTCCAGCCGCCTCTATGTTGCATCTATTCAGTGTCCCTGTGCTTCAAAATGGTGGCAGGGGCACTTAAAGTTAGTTGAACATGCATTAAAGTGCCTCTCCCACCATTTTTAAGCACAGGACACCGAATATGTGATGCTGTGGGGTGCTTTAATTAAAGCAGCTCTAGGGGTGCTCCCCCTCCATCCCAGAGCACATGTGAAGATGCCCTAAGTGCCTAAATACCTTTGAGGATGTGGGCCTTGGAGACCTATGGTGCAATTTGCTGATCACCTTCCACTCCTACTGGCCTTACTGGAACCTGAGGATGCTCAGTATTTAATGAGATTGAATCCTTCCTTAAGCAGCTGATGTTTCTCATTTGATCAGCCTCCAAATGATGAATGATCATGATGTCATGAGTAAGCCAAGAAGCTCACAGATGATGTTTTCTTCTGCACATATTCTAGGATGCAGTGGGGAAAGGCAGTAAAGCACTCAGTTACAGTACCATAACTATGTGGGCCAATATGCACTAGGCCCGGAAAGAGAGTTAGATGAGCTATGGGGCTGCTCTAATTTATAGCAGCCCCAGAATTTTCACATGGCCTGAAGTAGCTTGTATGCTACACAAAATGCATCAGAGTGGGGTAGGAGACAGGCAGGATGCTTTAACTTACCCCCAAACCAGGAGAAGGAAGTAGTTTATGCAGGAGCTAACTGCTTTGTATCTGTCAGCTAAGAGCTGCCACTCACCCACTTATCTCTGACTATATTCTGGGTCCTTTTTGTAATGCAGGCATCATTTGGGAATTGGGTCACATAAAATAATCAGCTTATTGATTCTGAACTTTAGCGTGTGCTTTGGTAGTAGGCCAAATTATCCTTTCATTGCACAACTGGGAAAAATGATGCAAAGTCCAAGTGACTCCTTTAAGATTCCTCTAGAAAGGAGTCCAGACATCTAAGTTTTGCTGCTTGGTAACTAAAAATGGCTAACCTTTTGCTCATACACTACAAAATGATACCTGGTAGTCCTCCATTTCACCCTGAAACCACTGACCCCTCATAAGCACAACAAAATTAAAACAAAAATAACCTGTGCAAGTGAAATATACCCAGAGCAGCAAACTGAAGCTACAGGATGATTTCAAGGAGAGTCAAGGAGTGGATATGTAAAGTGAGGGATTACAGCAGGAGACTTGACCCTGACACTGGTTACTGAGCCAGTAAGACATTCAGGACACCTTAACAATAGATAGTATGCATAGTATTGAGACTCTTCCTTTCTTCTACAGGCACAGCACTAACCCAGTCCTGCATTTTGCTAGTGCATCCAACTGAAACTGGGTTCACTGTCCTGCATTACAAATACATACAGATTTCTGCACTCCTGAGTCCATGTGTCACAACAGTCTCAAACACATTTCACTGAGCATGAATTGACTTCAATAGTTCTATTGCATAGTGCCTCTATATTATCATGGCTGGCCAAACACTGACCTGAGGCTAAAAAATTGGTATTGGAGACATTTACATATGAAATCAGTCTTAACCTAGGCTCTGTGGCCTGCATTTGCAGAACTCTACTGTGCAAGAACAGTGGATCTGTTGTCTGCCTTCCCTAAAGCACGGATTCCTTACAGACCATATGATTCTCTCTAAACACTGCTTGTTTTTAGAAAAAGGCATATCAAGATAGTTACTGTGGCCTTATGCCAGCATAACCAAAATCAGAAACAGAATTGGGCCCACTGTCTCTCTTCTTGCAGGATCTTCAAAGAAAATGCAGGCTATTTGCCATTCATCAGATTATAATAAATGACTATTTGGATTTCTCTTCTTTTACCTAGCAGTGATAGTAATGATCCCATTCTGCATCAGCTATTCAATATTCACCTCTTTTTAAAATCTTTCAGTCATCCAGTCAGAAGCAGAAGTAATGTTGTATGACTAATCACATTCCATAAATTACAAATGGCCACAAAATGGTTTGAGAACGATGGGTCAAACCTGTGGAGAGAAATGGTTCAGGCGACAGAACACTGGCCTAGGACTTAGGAAACTGGAGACAATTCCCTGCTCTGCCACAGACATCTGGGTGCCCTTGGGCAAGTCCCTGAAGGTGGAATCTTACTTCACTTTACATACCTAAATGACAGTTCCCAGCTGCACAAGTGCCAAAAAAAGCTCCGGCAAAATAGGATCTCCCTTACAAGGTGGAGAAGGATGACACCTCTACAGACACAAGTGTCCACATGGCAACTGAGGAGTTTAGATTTGCATCACCTAGGGCACCTATACACATGCCCAGTGCCTGTTCCAACATGCTCTAATTAGAATGTGTCAGAGCAGACTCAATTAATCAAAGGCTCCAACACACTGGGTGGGTGACCTGGAGAAAAAGCAAGCAGGAGAGGGCAACAGGGGAGCTGTTTTCATATTTCCTGAGAAATCAGAGCAAATCAACTAGTTACCTTAGGTGTCTGTACATGAATGCACAGAGCCTGGGAAACAAGCAGGAAGAACTGGAAGTCCTTGCACAGTCAAGGAACTATGACATGATTGGACTAACAGAGACTTGGTGAGATAGCTCACATGACTGGAACACTGTCAAGGATGGATATAAACTGCTCAGGAAGGATGGGCCTGGCAGAAGGGGAGTTGCAATTTATGTAAAAGAGCTGAATGATTGTTTAGAGCTCCAGTATGAAACTGGAGATAGACCTGTTGAAGTCTGTGGGTTAGGGTCAGAGGGGAAAGCAACAAGAGTGATGATGTGGTGGGGGCCTGCTATAGACCACCAGACCAGGAGGAAATGGTGGATGAGGCTTTTTTCAAACAGCTAGCAGAAGTTTCCCAATTACAAACTCTGGTTCTTATGGGAGACTTCAATCACCCTGACATCTGCTGGGAGGGTGCTGGGGATAACTTCCTGGTACAAGTGCTGGAGCGACCAATTAGGGACTATGTTCTTCAAGACCTGCTGCTCACAACAGGAAAAAATTGGTGGGGAATGTAGTAGTAGTTGGCAACTTGTGCAGCAGTGGCCATGAGATGATTGAGTTCAGGATCCTGAGGAAAGGAAGAATGGAGAACATCAGAGTAAAGACCCTGGACTTCAGAAAAGCAGACTTCAACTCACTCACGTAACACATGGGCAGGATCCCCTGGGAAGCCAGTCTGAGGGGGAGAGGAGTCCAGGAGAGCTAGCTGTAGTTTAAAGAAACCTTACTGAGGGCACAGGAACAAACCATCCCAATGTGCAGGAAGACTGGCAAGTGTGGCAGAAGACCAGTTTGGCTTGACAGGGAACTCTTCAGTAAACTAAATCACAAAATGGATAAGAAGTGGAAACCTAGACAAACAACTAGGGAGGTGTATAAAAGCACTGCTTCGGCATGCAGGGATGAAGTCAGGAAGGCCAAAGAGTAATTGGAGTTGGTTAAGGACTATTTAGAAAAACTGGAGGTGTACAAGTCTGTGGGACTGAATGGGAAGCACCTAAGGGTGTTGGCTGATGTGACTGCAGAGCCACTGCCCTTCATCCTGGAAAACTCATGGCAATCAGGAGAGGTCACAGATGACAGGAGGAAAGCAAACATAGTACCCATATGAAAGGGAAAAAAGAGTATCTAGGGAACTGCAGACCAGTTGGGCTTACCTCAGTCCCTAGAAAAATCATGGAGCAGATCTTCAAGGAAACCATTTCTCAGTGCCTGAAGGAGAAGAAGGTGATTAACAACAGTCAGCATGGATTCACCAAGCGCAACTCATGCCTGACCAACATGATTGCCTTCTATGATGAGGTGACTGGCTCTGTGGCTACGAGGAGACCAGTGGATGTCATATACCTTGATTTTAACAAGGCTTTTGGTACTCTCTCCCACAGCATTCTTGTAGGCAAGCTAAGGAAGTACAGGTGGCCTGAATGGACTGTAAAGTGGATAGAAAACTGGCAGGATCATGAGACCGAAAGGGTAGTAATCAATGGCCCTGTGTCTAGTTGGCAGCTGGTATCCAGTGGAGTGCCCCTGGGGTTAGTCCTGGGGCCAGTTTTGTCCAATGTCTTCATCAATGACCTGGGAGATGACATAGAGTGCACCCTCTGCAAGTTTCCAGATGACATCAAAGTAAGGAAGTACTAGATATGCTGGAGGGAAGGGCTAGGATTCTGAGTGACCTAGAAAAATTGCTGGATTGGCCCAAGGGAATCTCATGAGGTTGAACAAGGGTCCTGCACTTAGGACAGAACAATCCCATGCACCAGTACAGGCTGGGGGCTGACCGGTTGGGCAGCAGCTCTGCAGAAGAGTATCTGGGGGGTTACAGTGGACAATAAGCTGAATATGAGCCCTTGTGTGCAAACTGTGCCCTTGTTGCAAAGAAAGCTAATAGCATTCTGAGCTGCATTGGTAAGAGTGTTGCCAGCAGCCCAAGGGAAGTAATTTTTCCCCTCTATTCAGCACTGGTGAAGCCACCCCTGAAGTACTGTGTCTGGTTTTGGGTCCCATGCTACACAAAGGATGTGGATGAATTGGAGAGAGTCCAGCAGGGAGCAACAAAAATGGTGAGAGGCCTGGGGCACATGACTTATGAGGAGAGGCTGTGGGGAACAAGGCTTATTTAGTTGGGAGAAGAGAAGACTGAAAGGGGATTTAATAGCAGCCTTCAACTACCTGAAGGTAGGGTTCAAAAGAGGATGGAGCTAAACTGTTGTTAGTGGTGGTAGGTGACAGAACAGGAAGCACTGGTCTCAAGTTGCAGCGAGGGAAGTTTAAGTTCGATATTAGGAAGAATTCTCTCACTAGGAAGGTAGTAAAGCACTGGAACAGGTTACCCAGAGAGGTTGTGGACTCTCCATCCTTGGAAGTTTCTAAGACCTAGCTAGACAAAGCTTTGGCTGGGATGATCTAGTTGGTCCTGCTTTGAGGAAGGGGTTGGACTAGGTCATAGGCGACAGTGCACCCCCTGAGACGGACCATGCACCACCCAGGAAATACCAGCTGTGAAACTGGAAGTGCCCACAGAAGTGCACTTCTGGTTTCGCTGCTGGTGATTTCAGACTTGGCAATTGGCTGCTGGGAGACCCCCCCTCACAGTTGACGATTGGTTGCTGGGGGACTCCCCCCCGCCCCCGATTGGTGATCTGGTACCCCCCTGAGACTCAACAGCAACTCTTCCCTGACTGATCCCCCTAAGTGTTACTTGCTAACCTGCACGCAGGTTAGGGAGGAGGAACCAACCTGCCCTGTACTGTCCGCTGAAGTGAGGCAAGAGCAGCTTTGGCATTCCTCCCGCCCCTTGGTGAATGGGATAGGCGGGAAGATGTTGCTGAGCATGGAGGGAAAAGGAGGACTGCCCAGAGGTGGTGGAGTGTGGGGGGTAAAGATTCTTACCCAATTCAAGCACTTAAAAAAAAGTGCCTTGCTGCATCACCTAGTTCCCAGGTACTCCTGCAGTATAGTCTGCCCATCTCAGTGGGGGTGGAAGAAGCTGAGAGCCTGCAGCCCCCGGTCACTCGTGAATTGGACAGTCCTGCTCTTTCTTCCTTCCTTCTCATGTCCTTATCCTGAGTCGTGACTAGGTATTTAGCAGAATTCGCAGATTTGTTTGAATCTGATATGGCTGCACCTTGAGTGCTTCTGTTATGGCTTCAGCCCTGCTCTAAGGTTAGGCCTTACCCAGATCTTTGTCCAGCCTTCTTCTTTACATGCCAGAGAGAGAGCACTGAAAATGCAGTTGCTGAGCAGGGTTCATCATGAGCCCAGAGAAATGGCAACTGACAAAGAACAAAAGGCAGAAGCAGCTGTTTTCACATTAGCCTGTTTCTTGACAGGCCAGGGCCTGCAACTGGGCTTTTGTTAGAGAAAGTCAGGGACCTGCTAATACTAATGAGGAATTTAATTGCCATTAAGTCCCCTTCTGGCTATTCAAGCTGGTGCATGACTGGGGTGCAATGCATCTTCTTGTTCTTTCTAGTGCCGTGAATTGGCCCACACACAGAAAGGAACAAGTGGGACATCCTCCCCAACCTCTTTTGCACCTCCTCCCCCCTGCCCCACAGATAACTACTCTGCCTTTTCAAGTAATTTGTCCATGATGTGTGAGGGCCCTTACCTTTTCTCTCTTTCCTAAGAAGTGATAAAGGGCAGGATTCCTGGGGCACTGAGATTTGGCAGGGGAACCCTGTACAAAAGTACATCCTTGAGATTTGGTAACAACACTTACTGTCCCTGTGGTGTTCTAGTTGTACTCCTGTGCAGTACTTCAGTATGCCGGCCCCTCTGCCTCCCCCCTTCCCCATGCTCTGAAAAACAGAGATCATACTAGCAGAATCCAAATCCCAAATTCCTCCAGGGCACCTGATTTGAACTGAGTCCAATAGCCCTGGTTTGGTCTCTCCAGTAAGAGTTCCTATAAGAATTAGGCCATATGTAAGGTACATCTTTCATACACAGCCCCACATACAAATGACACCACCTCTTCTCCCTCTCCTTCATGCACATGCCCATGCTTCTCACACACACACACACACACACACACACACACACTAATAGAGATACATCTCTTCACACACACACATCTTTCCTTCTTACATACAGAGTCCTTCCAGTCTTACACGCACAGTTCTCCCCCCCCCACACACACACTCCTCTCTTTCTTCTTTTACACAAGTGGGCACACTCAGACACATTATACAACCCAACAGTGCAACAAGGGCAGAAGGGAGGTGGTAAGTCAAGGGTGAAAAAATAACAAAGGCCACTGTTTGTGGCCTAGCCACTGCCTTGTGTCACCACTGTGCAGGGCAAAAAACTGCCAAGCTATGCCTCTGTTACAACCCAACAAGGGGTATGTCTGCATAGCAAAATGTGGCACTGTGACAAGATACCCAAGCCAGCTCTGCATGAGCCAGGTTGGGTACCAGACACTGAACAGCCACATCAGTGTAATACCCTGCCCAGGTTAAATTTCTGTTTCTCTGGAACACTATGCTAATATTAACTAGCTTGAACATCTTTTTTGTGACCTGCCTGGTGTCATTTACATGTACCCTAGAAAGAAAGGTGCAATCTGGCCATGATAGGTAAAACACATAAACTAACTAATGCAGGACAAAAACACATGAAAATCACCCAATACTTACTTCAATCAGCTAGCACACTTTAAAAGTACAGCTACTTTGTCCACATTTGTATTCTACCACAGTATCCTTTTTTTCCCTTAGTGATGAAAGAAAGGCCTTACTCAAACAACAGGAGCTGTAGAATAAACCCACAGTCTTTGCCTCAAGATATACAAACATGGCAAAGTGCCTGTGGTTACAATAAGCAGCCCATCGCTTTATAGTCATACCAGCCTTGAGCAAGCAAAAGGAGGAATGCATTTGTGAGTGTGTATTTGGTTGTATGAACTAAATATGCACTTGAGCTGTCAGGAGATACAATTATATAGCTTTGGTGCATAATTCCAGTGTTGTGGGTTTCAGTCAGGTGTGCCTTGCCTTTAGCAAAAGTAACAGAAATTTAATTAAGCTCTTTGCATATGAGATTTTATATCAGTTAAGTTTATCCTCATGTTGGTTGAAAATTTGGAGGGCTTTATTACAGCTTGGATTCAGTTTGACAGTAGATAGCCAAGAGGCTTTTAGCATCATTAAAAAAAATTCCTCGAATAATTCATTCAATAAATCTAAGGAAGATAGGTCCTCTCCACTCAGAGCTTACTATATGCTGCCTTAACCCTGTGAGAAACAGCAGTATAAGATGACTCAGATGTGACACAAGGGCCTTGTCTACCTGTTCATTAATGTTCTTTTCCAAATGCTCATTAAAATGTAATACCTTCAGTGTAAGGTACTAAATAAATGTGCATAAGGCTATCTGTGTGGCAGAAGGCCACCTCTGTTTCTCCCCAAAAACTGCTCTGTGACAATTTGGTTAGGATGGGCCCAGCAGAGGATACACACCTTACCCTATCTCTTTAGGTAACCTGAGCTGGATACATCCTGAGGGAGGGGGGAAACCTGCTCCCTCTGCCTACGTGATTGGCATCACATACCTGGGTGAAGGGCTTGCTCCCTGGGGAGCTAGGAACTACCAGTCTGCCCAGCAACTAGTGATGCATTTCAAATTGGTTGGCTGACAGCCAACAGGTGCTGGCCTCCATTGGACCAGGTAAATGAGGTCATGAGGGCTATATAAGTTAAGGACTGCCCAGGAGAAAGGGGCAGGAGCCGTGAGGAAGACTCAGAGAGAGAGAAGAGCTGAACCATCTGAAACTTGGCGTCTGTCTCAAAACTCATGATCAAGGAACGGCCTGCCTCCAGAGGGAATCTCCACCTGCCTCTGGATGATACTTATGAGTAAGCTACCTGAGATCTAACTAGATATATAGTTTGCAGTAACTCAGATGCATGATCAAAGGCTACCCAGCCATGCCAGTTTGCTCTGTGGGATTTCTCTGATATTGCTCTACCCTGTACCCTATTCCAACCCTACCCCTTGTAACCAATAAAGTTCTCCTTTGTACTTAGTGTGGGAGACCTGTTGGGAGTGGGTCTAGATTATGCCTCGGGGCCCCTTGGGTTTGGCCAACTAAGGGAGACCACTACTTGTGCTTCTGACAGAGGGAAGCATCCCAAGTTCTTGAAGTGAATCAAGTACCCTCGAGGGCTACTAGGCCTATGTTTCCCAGGGTATGCAGAGCCAGAATCAAGCCCAGCCTTGGGTGGTGGCAGTGGAACCCCCAGGCTAGTGGGTGTGCTCCAGGAAGGGGGTTGGCCAGACGTGAGGTGCTCCCAGGGAGGCACTCAGAGCCTGGAAGGTGGTTGGGTGCAGGGAGGTGGGTGGCTCAACACAGGAGTGCCCCCTACTAGCCCGCCACAGTCCTAATGTGCAGTAACAAAAACACATGCTTTTTTAGTGACACTTAATGCACAATAGCTTATTTTACTGCACATCAGTATTAGCACTTTTTTTACATAACATTTTAATATGCAGTAAAATAGGCTACTGTGTATTAAAGCACATGTGTAGACGTGACCAAGGAGTCAGAAGTCCTACATTCTATGCTCAGTTTGGCTACAAAGGAAGAGTGAGATTATCATTGCATCAAATACCAAATCCCTTTAATTAATTTATATACAGGCATACCTCGTTTTATTGCGCTTCGCAGATATTGCGTGTTTTACAGATTGAAGGTTTGTGGCAACCCTGCGTCGAGCAAGTCTATCAGCACCATTTTTCCAACAGCATTTGCTCACTTCGTGTCTCTGTGTCACATTTTGGTAATTCTCCAACTGACTCCAATTTTGAAAGAAGTTCTACTGTGGGTAAAATGCTATCAAACAGCATTGCATGCTACAGAGAAATCTTTCGTGAAAGGAAGAGTCAATCGATACAGTAAACTTCATTATTGTCTTATTTTAAGAAATTGCCACAGCCACCCCAACCTTCAGCAACCACCACCCTGATCAGTCAGCAGCCATCAACATCAAGGCAAGACCCTCCGCCAGCAAAAAGATTATGACTTGCTGAAGGCTCAGATGATAGTTAGCATTTTTTAGCAATAAAGTATTTTTTAATTAAGGTAGGTACATTGGTTTTTTAGACATAATGCTATTGCACACTTAATAGACTACAGTATAGTGTAAGACTACAGTATAGTGTAAACATAACTTTTATATGCACTGGGAAACCAAAAAATTCATGTGACTCGCTTTATTGCGATATTCACTTTATTGCGGTGGTCTGGAACCGAACCCGCAATATCTCTGAGGTATGCCTGTAGTTATATATTTTAGGGCATAGAAGACCACTACCATATTCACTGAAATCCAAGATGAGTTTTTTTTCCCCCTTCATCAATGGGGGAGGTGTGAGGGGGAAGTCTCATGTATAAGGATATGGGGCAGAAGTGCCTCAGGGGATAAGACTGCTAATCAGGCAGCAGCATCTTGGGGAAATGAGGTGGAGAATATGGCAGCAGTTCAAATGGGGGTTTAGGCATCAGTGAGGGTTGGAGATTGGGTAGGAGACAGGCAGCAGAGGCAAGGGGGGAAAGACAGCAGGGATGTAGGCGGAGGGGTGCAAGTGGTGGGGAAGCAAGGTGCAAGGGTCAGGCTGTCCCTCCAGTGGTTTGGAACAAATTTAAGATGACTCTAATACTTAGATATTACACACACAAAATTATAACAGATGCATAATTTTCCCTTTATACAATCTAATTATTGGGGGTTGTTTTAAATTCAAAGTCATCTTGGATTTGGGAAAATATGATATATCATTCTGCCTGCCTATCCCAATAATACAGATTATAACATTTAACCCATTATACATCTACTGAAATGAATGTGCTAGACTGAATGTACCTGATATCTTCTGATCTTGCAAGTTAAGCAATCCTATGTCTAGCTAGCACTGAGATGGAAACTGCCTTGTAGTATCAGGCACCACAAATACAAGCCAGGTAGTTGTGCCTGAACATTTGGCAAGTACTAAACCACAAAAACAGAATAAGTAGCAGGACTTTATTTCCCCATCATGATTGCTAAATGGGAATACCTGGCACCTCTTCCTAGAACCCAATAACATGTTATTAATTAGAGAGATTTATCCATGAAGACAGCCAAAGAGCATCAAGAGATGAAGGTAGTCCAATCTTTTACTCTTGTTAAAAATACACCTTGACAAAATAGTTGGTATAGGCACTTAATTCAAATAGAATGGCATCATTTCTTAATGCCTCAATTTATTACACCACAGGCCTTTTCTCTGAACCCATGACATGCTCCACAAGTAGTCCTTCTTCTGGCCTTCTAGCCCATTCCACACCCAGTCCAACTTTGCCGCAGTAAAGCCTCCCTGCTACCCTTACAACCATGCCTCTTAGCTTGATAGGCCTCAATCTTCTTCCAGTATACCTGCATGCACTTTATCCAGCTTCTCTCCAGCTTGGCCACAGGCTCCTCCCTCATATCTATCACTCAGCCTCCAGCTCCTATTAACCAAGCTGTTCAAAGGCTAATTGACTAGATCTCCCTGCTGCTGTGCTTATATAGCCAGGGGAGTGGGCTGAGCCTAGCCTGTGCTTGTGGCTTAAAGGCATAGACACCACTTTTCTCTCCCTTTTTCTGTAATGGAGCCAGGGGCCTCCCATTATATGTGCTTCAGGCAGGCTAATTAGTGCTGTTGAATAATGATGCCATTTAGTCTGCCACCAGTTAGCCTGCAGACAGAAGTGCAGCTCCTAGCCATAACTCAGAAAAATTTCTGCAAAGTGTTTGGTGTTACAAGGTTACCCCAAACCAAACACACAAGTTCACTGCTGGTTCTGTGGGGAGGAGAATCTAGCAGCTGGCTGGGATCCTGCAGCCAGGTTCTCATAGTAACTACCAGGCGCTCTGCCAGTGCTTGCTGTTTTCAGAATGGGAGGAGGTAAGACAGCAGAGGGAGTTCGTTCTTGGGACTCACCAGCCAATGCTGAAAGGTGCAGTGGGTGAACTGGAGCTCCCCCCATCTTCCCGCCCCACACACACACATATCAGGGAGGCTCCAATAGACCCACCTCACCCTCCAGGAAGGGCTGAAAAAGCCCAAAACTGAACTCCCTCTGCTTCCGTCCCCACTCCCATTCTGAAAATAGGAGCAGCCCAGACATAAGTTACAGAAGATGGTACATTTGAAACATCTTTATCTAATACCTCATGCAGTGAGGAGGCAGATTTTCACCCAATCAGCCATTTTTAAGCTGTCTGCAGACATGGACTTTTTGTTTGGTCACAGCTATAAATTGCTTCTGTGGCCAGATTGGGTGAAAATTGTAACTCCTGTTAGTTAGCTCAATTATGGCCCTGAAAGGATGTGGCTTTACTGCTTCTAAGTTAGTAAGTAGCAAGGTGAGCTTGATAGCACAACTTCCAGATCTAGTCAAACATGTAGACATGGACCAAGTCTCTTGTGATGCATTTTCTTTAGTCCTCAATTCATTTTTATGTTCTTTATCAACCACCTCTTTTTTCAATATCCTTTAAAAATGCCCTTTCAAATATTGACAAGGGTATCAATAAATCAGGGTGACATTTTGAGGTTAACTTCATCATAAGTACAAGCAGCATTAGTGTGACAACAGTGCTGCCTGTACTACTATAGTTTTTTTGCTGTAGAGCAGCAGTCAGCAACATTTCCCAACAGCTGGCCAGAATGACCCAATTTCAGTTTGAGGCAGCCTGGCACTACAACTTGTCAGTGCTGGTACGTGGGCAGCCAGTCCTGTGAGCCAATTAGGGATCAATACTGCTGTATTCAGGTAGAAAACAGAATCAGAGAGAGCAATTAGAGTCCAGGGACAAACCAAGTCAAGAAACCAGGAGGGGGAGAGGTGACCAAAATCTATGAACAAAATTGAGCCAGGAAACCAGGAGGTCAGAAAGCATGTGGCAAACCCCTTTCAGGTAATATTGTCATTCTCTAAACACTCTCTGTAATGGCAAGTTCAAGGTCCAGGATTTCATAATTTTGTTCTCTTGGGAATAGCCTACAGAAGGCACGTGGAGGTAGCATCTATTCTGGGCCCTACTCTGTAGCACCAATTGTAGTTCTGGAGATGTTCATTTCCACCAGAAAGGCCTAGCATTGGCCTAGGGGAGCCAATACAGGGGCTGAGATAAAAACTTACTTCAGGCACTCAAAGGCTCACTGGGCCTCAGGCTAATAGATCTGATTATGTTTACAAAGCTAAGTAGTGAGAGGGGGTCCGCATCTAGGCAAAATTGGTGAAGAACCACTGGTAAAAATTTGTGAACTCCAGAAAGCTCTGGAGCACCTTTACATTTACATACCTCCCATGGGTCAATTTTTAGACCTTCCTGGGTTAGGATAAAGCAAAGAAATTTGGTGGAAGTCTGGTTGAATGAACATTTCAAGCTTCACAAAAAGGCCATCTTGATGCAGTCACTTCAGCACTATGCAGACAAGTGACAGATGTTTCATAGTTGGTAGGATCAGAAGGGACATGAGCAGATCATGAAGTCCGACCCCCTGCCATGGGCAGAAAAAAGTACTGGGGTTAAATGACCCCAGCAAGGTGTTTGTCTAGCCTCCTCTTAAAGACCCCCAGGGTAGGAGCCAGCACCACTTCTCTTGGAAGTTGGCTCCAGATCCTAGCCACCCTGACAGTGAAGTAGCGCCTCCTGATATCTAGCCCGAATCTGCCCTCTGCCAGCTTGTGACCATTATTCCTGGTCACTCTGGGAAGTGCTCGGGGAAACAGGAACTTCCCCAGTGCTGGTCCCCCTGACTAGTTTGTAAATGGCCACTAGATCCCCCCTCAGCCTTCTCTTGTGGAGGCTGAACAGGTTCAGGTCCCGTAGCCTCTCCTCATAGGGCCTGCCCTGCGCCCCCTGATCATGTGAGTGGCCCTCCTCTGGACCCTCTCCATGTTGTCCACATCCCTCTTGAAGTGCGGCATCCAGAACTCCAACTGCAGCCTGACCAGTGCCGCATAGAGGGAGAGGATTACCACTTTGGACCTGCTCAACATTCATCTGTGGATGCATGACAAGGTATGGTTGGCCTTCCTGACCGCATCCTCACACTGCCGGCCCATGTTCATCTTGGCATCAATAATTACTCCAAGATCCTTTTCTGCCTCTGCACTGACGAGAAGGAAGTTCCACAGCCTGTAGGTATGGTGCTGGTTCTTCCTCCCCAGGTGCATCACATTGCACTTGTCAGTGTTGAAACCCATGCTGTTTTCATCCGCCCACCCTTGTAACCTGTCTAGGTCTGATTTCAGCCTATTCCTTCCCTCTAGCATGCCCACTTCTCCCCACATCTTAGTGTCATCAGCAAATTTGAACAGGGTGCTTTTTACCTCCTCGTCCAAGTCACTGATGAAGATGTTGAATAGTGTCGGTCCGAGGACCAAGCCCTGGGGGACCCCACTGCCAACATCCCTCCAGGTGGAAAATCACCCATCCACCACCTGTTGTTCAGGGTCTTTTGAGAAGATTAGGATGCTGGCCAAGCAGGTCCATGAGGTCCAATGGCAAGTCACTGATAAAGTGCTGGAACATAGTTGGTGGCACAACCAGGTACTCAAAAATGCATAACAGGTACAGAAGGCCATTTTCCATTTGTTTTCAGCCTTTTTTCTTACTAGGTTGAATGCTTTATGGAGATCCAGTTTGGTGATTATGCAGATAGTCTTTAGATGATCCAGTAGCACAGGGATTAGAGGTAGTGGGTATTTGTGTCTGCGGGCAATTTGATTCAGGGTCTGTTAATGCACACCAAGGTAGATGTTCCCATCTTTTTTTTTTTTTAAATAAATTCCCATATTACCCACCTGGGCCAGGTTCACCTGAAAGTACTCTTGGAGGGCAGCTAGTTCTGTTTTAGACATGACTTACTGATGTACCCCACACTGATTTTTGTACCAGCCTGTGTGGGGATGGTCTTTGAAATTCTTTTCTCAAAGATATCAACATAGTCTTAGTATTTCTGGAGAAGTCTGGGTACTGCCCCAGGAGGCAGAGTCCCTGCAGAATGGTATCTATTAAGATTCCTGCCTGAATCATTGTGAATAGACTTCTAGTGCTTCCAACAGTGTTGTGTGCAATAACCAAAGGTAAAACAGACCTCACAAGTTTTCTATTGGACTAAGAGGTCATGATGGGCACACTAGGGTACCCTCATGTGGGTTTGCTACATGCTTTCTGACTTCTTGGTTTCCTGGCTCAATTTTGTTCATAGACTTTGCTCACCTCTCCACCTCCTGGTTTCTTGACTTGGTTTGTCCCTGGACTCTAATTGCTCTCTCTGATTCTGTTTCCTACATGAATATAGGGGGTAATGCAGAAACTAGACTGCTCCAAAGCAAAGTTTATCCCAGTGCCTGTGGATTTCCACATCATGAATGGTGGTTTGCTACTCCTTGGACCAGGAAAAAAAGCGAGTCCTGTATGGTCTCAATTGTTTTTGGCCTGGACTGTTGTCATAAGGAAGTTTATATGGCTTGGGCAACAGCATTGTCAGTGAAATTGCAGCTGACCCAGAGTCCAGCAGGTAGTTAATGCCAGAAGCTTGAGGGTTCATCTTTGGGATTTGTAGGTGGACAGAGGGTGCCTGAGGGTCTGATAAACCAGGCTTGTTGTGGATTTCAGTTGCTGGGCATGATTTGGGTTTGTTCTGACCCCAAGCCAACCCTTCTTATAGGGCCTGGGGTGGCACACGTCCTACATCCTTCGTTGTGGGGCAGTTGGCAAGCATATGCCCTGACCTCCCACAGTAGAAGCACACATTGTGCTGAAAACATGATTCCCACTCATCTGGAGTGAAGTGATAGCACTCTTCCCTCCATCCCCACCCCCCCACCGCCCCTTTTACCTGCATGGGTTCAGGAGTATGGATATCTGGACAGGAGCAAGGAGAGGGAAAAAGGAACCCTTCTTTTTCTCCTTTCCTGAGGGTGATGGCCAATGCAGATTACTGAATCTACAAAGTCATCAAATTGGGGAGGAGGAGGGGAGGGGGGAGGAACTTCCACTCTGGTGAGTTCACCACAGTAAAACTACTAGAATTGGGCCAGTTGCTTTCAGTTGGTGTCTACCTTGTAGCAGGAGAAGAGAGAAGCATAGGTGGCAGCTGTAGTCTGCCCTGGTGGAGGCTCTGCAATGTGGATTTCATCGTCTGGTGGAGGTCATCATACATAATTAAGAAGGCTTGGGAATGCCTCCCAGTTCTGGAGGATGAGATTGCTGTGCTCCAAGAATGGGGAGGTCCAGTCCAAGGCTTCCCCTCATAGGAAGCTTATCACAAGGTTCACCTTGGTTTGGTCAGTGGAGTAAGTGCTTAGCTGTGCCAAAAACAGAGGTGGCATTGAGAAACCCCCAGAATGCTACTGGTTTCCATCATACCCTTTGTGTAATGGTAGAGAGGCATGGGGCTCCACAGAGCTGGGTCTAGACAACAGTGTTCTCTTCTTGTAACTGCTGTGCTTCCTTGAACTAGCGTTGGCTGTTCTTTTGATAGTAGACAACCTTGGATTGGAGGGTCTAGTTCACAGCACTTGGCTGCAATGCTTCTCCCCCCCTACCTCGCAGTGTGGATTAAGTGCCCCCCTCCCCACCCACCCCCAGATCCATAGACTAGAACCATGTAGACTGGATCTGGGCTGTAGACTACAGGATTCTGACCCCTGTTAGGGTAGCTCAAGAGTATCAAGGCAGCTGCTATGTTTTACTTTAAATTGAAGCACTTTGGTAAAAAAATAACAGCATTTGTGAATCTCAGTAAATTAAAAATTTAGGAGATAGAGAATTTAGCGAAGTACAGTTATATGAGAAGAACATTAGGTCAAAGGCAATACAGGAAATATTTGGGAAAGTTGCAAAGGAAGGCTATTTTTAAGCCATACATTTTAGCTTTGCCTCTGTCACAGATGGTGGGAGACTGCCTTTCTGCTCCTTCCTAGCCTCTTTACTTACAACCCTCTCTTGTCTCAGGCTCCTAGCCATCATGTTATTTGGGGGGAAAAAAATCACAGTATTTTCAACTCTCAGACTGGTCTGGAGCTGCAGTTGTATCAGCAGAGATAACCTACTAGGTTCAAGTCCTGTAGGACAGTTCCCTCCAGAAGCAGTGACAGTGAATAGATAGCCTCCAAAAAGCAGAGTTTTATTTATATAGAACAAAAGTGTTTCAGAAACAAGGAAAAGACTACACCTATCTAGCTCTTCCTAAGGCTTACCAGCTCTTACATTTTGGAAGGCCCAATTCTTAGCATCCCTCTGCAGAGCCTCTCTCTATCTTGCTCGTTCACTCTCTGCCAGTTTGTCACCCTAGATAGCTGCTGACAAGTGCCAAATAGGGCTATGCAAAATGGCAGCATTCCATTTTGACCAGTGTTTCGACAGAACAGCATTTCAAATCTTGTTTCGATTCAAAACAGCTGTTCCATGTTGTTCTGTCGAAACGGTGAAACTGTTTCAGTGTTTTGCCCATAGGATATAATGGGGAAGGACAGAACAGCCTATACCTTTGTCATTTCTGGTTTGATTTGAATGAAACTTGCAGGAATGGTAGGCCCTTCTGGGTACATGAAGCCTGCCAAGTTTCAAGGAGATAGGTGCAGAGAGTTTGGGGAAACGGGACCCAAATCCTTGAAAGCAAAACTTGTGTCCCGTGTATGTGTTAAGCCACAGCGGGGTCAAAACTGCAGGCCTGCTAGCCCCTGGTGAGGCCACAAAGCTTGCCAAGTGCTTTGGATTCTGGGGCCCTGCACTTCTAGCTGCTGACAGGCAAAGCTTGTGTTCTGGGTGCTTGTGCAACTGTGTCTGTCTTGGGGCATGGGGGTGGGTGGGAAACTACTGCAGGCCTGGCTGCTAGCCCCTGCTGCAGCCATGAAGCCTGCCAGCTGTTAAAGAGATAGGTGCAGGGGGAGTTCTGGGGCCCTGCACCCCTAGCTGCTGACAGGCAAAACTCATGACATGGGTGCTTCTGCAGCTGACTGTCTCTGTCTTGGGGCAGAAGCAGTTCCCAGATCTGTATTGATTGTTTTCTCTGCTTTGACTGTGGTTTGGTAGGTGTTAATCCATGCTTTCAAGGTTTTTGGGTACAGTTTCCCCAAACCCCTGCACCTATCTCCTTGAAACTTAGTACACTTTGTGGCCCCAGCAGGGGCTAGCATGCTTGCAGTTTTGATCCCACTGTGGCTTAACACGTACACGTGAAACAAGTTTTGCATTCAAAATTTGGGGTACAGTTTCCCTGAACTCCCTGCATACATCTCCTTGAAACTTGGCAGATTTCATGCCCTCAGAAGGGGCTACTATTCCTGCATAGTTCATGCAAATCAGGCCAAAACGTCAGCTGCTCTGACTTCCCATCCCCCGTGAAACGTTAAACAGCATCAAAATGGACTTTCTGTTTTGATGGAATGGAATGGAACAGCTGTTTCGACTCAAAATGAAATTCAAGATGTAACACTGTTCTGTCGAACCGCCCAAAGTCAAGGCAAAACAGAACGGTGCCGTTTCGCACAGCCCTAGTCGAAACAAATGGTGGTGAAATTTCGCACCGCCCCAGTGCCAAATTACTTTTAATGTTTTGGTATTCTTTTTATCTCAAGCTTCTACCATGTTCATTTGAGATGGGATCTGTCAAGCTAACAGTTTGCCCCACTGTCTTTCAGGTGGGTGTTCAGGTGTCCATATCCAGATCTATTGCATGGCTTTCCCATTTGCTCCTACTTGCTCTTTATTAATCAGAACAATTCTGTAAATTCTAACAACCCATCGTAGTGATGAACTATCTTTATCTTGGTAGCCAGCTAATGAGGAAGCTAGGCCATTAGTAGGTACGTGTTCACAGATTAATACAGAACAGGATAATTTGCTCAGGATAATTTGCTACACTATTTTACCTATACTGTAAGTATCTCAGCATAGTTAAAGCAGTACAAGTTCCCTCTGCTTGTGCAGATGCAGTTAGACTGATATCGGAGTATGTGCACCAGTACAGATATTCCTGTATGGAAAGCTGAATGAGCCACCCTTGTATAAGCCTTTTCAACATGATATATCTACATTAACAGAAGGCCTTTAAGGGGTTTAACTATTTTAGTGATAAACAAAAATCACTCACTTAAGCAAAATGATATAACTTCTGCCTAAACCCCAAAGCATGAAATTTAATATTCATTACAGCTATTTTTAGAGCAACAACAATTATAACTCTGGGTAAAATAATTATAGTGTGGATAAATTAAGTAGCTGTTATATGGAACAGCACATCCCTGGACATGGAAAAGAAATGAAGTTTATTCCCTGGTTAAAGAAAAATACCAGGAAATACACAAAAATAACAGAGGCACTAAATGAACATCCCAGAATGGTAAAAGCTATTGTGTGAAGAGAGGACAAAGAGCAAAGTGGCATTTGATAAACCTGAATAAAAAATAAATCTCTCCTTATTTGCTTTGGAGATTCCTTTTTTATGCCAACACAATATATCTTTGAAACTTTCACCATAAAGTGCCACAGTGTAAAAGGGAGACAGGCATGTTTATTTATCTGCAGTCCAGTGTCTGCCTGGGATAAGTTCTGGTCTGTTTAGAAGTGCTGCGATAGCAAATACATCTCCCAGCCCCATTGAGGGGAGTGCTGTGATGGAATTTCTGAGTGGCGCAAGTCCCACAAGGGGTATGCAAACCCTATGTGGATCTGATGCTGTCACGGGGCCAGCTCTGAGGGCTGCTGCTCTTTGCAGGGTGCAAAACTATTCACAGCAAAAGGCAGAACAATTTAAAATAGGGGTTTTTTCCTCTGATCTTTCTGAACCTGGAAATATGCCCATTTTACAAAAAAAAATTTCCAGGGTCCATGAACAAGCCACTTTCTGACTTAAAAGAAATCTGTTCTGAGCAACAGAAGAATGTAGAACTCAAAGCTGTAACCGAAAGAGAAATTGGGGTGTCCACACTTCTGATGCAAAAGTGGCCAATGGGTGAAATTTTATGGGAAGTGCAAAATAAGCACCCAACATGAAACATCAGAAAAGCATTGAAATACAAGCATTGAAAGTATTGAAATCCTTAACTACAGGGCAGTACCAGTATGGTACAGCCTCCAGATATCTCCAGTCACTCTATCAATGCTATCACAGAAGAATCACATGCTAATTTACCAATGTTAATATATTCATCTCCCTGATTACTTCAGATCCTGGCTTCTCGCCTGAAACCACCCATGGGTGCTTGGCTTTGTGCTATGGATACCTGTCTGTTAGAAGCTTAGCTGAGACCACTAAAGTAGTTTCATGCAGGCTGCTGAAGAGCTTTTAAAACCAGTCAGTCACTGACTCAATCTACATACAGAGAGAGGTCAAAGTCTGATTTCTGCAGTTCCCTGTGTCCAGATCTTCATTTAATGTATCTTCACTGGCAGCAGATATTTTTTAATACCTCCTCCTCCTCATTAGCCAATATTCTTTCCACAAGAAACTCTAACTTTCTTTTGGGCCAAAATAAGGCTTTTTCTTAGAGCAGCCAGTGAGTGCCTCCAGGAGTTTGCTAGCTGTTTCCTTAATTATAACATTATTTTGCAGATGGATAGCTCCCAAAAATAATCTACTTTCATAGCCCCCTGCCAAGTAAATATTATGTCCAGTTCTGAGATAAGGAAACCAAGTCAAGCAGTGAAACACAATCTCTCAGGGAATCCTAAAGATCATGGAAGTACTGATCCCCAGCACCAGCTTAGGTCCTCTACAGGTAAAGTGAGGGGATCTAGGGAGCCATTGACAGACTCAACATTGGGCTGCAGCACAGTCACATTGCAAGTGTGGTTTCAGCCTGTGGATGGAGCAGTAACTATAAACACTTGGTGCCACTTACAGAGGATCTTGGAACCACTGGCTCTCCAGTAACATAAATGTCACAGTAGGATTCATGGCTAAGCACAATGTAACCCCATCCCCTCCATATGAGATGTTCTTTGGAAATATACCCTGTGACAGGGGGCATCTCTCGGGGCTGAATCTCATGCTGGCCCTCCCAGCCATCTCTACTGGGGCAGTCCACCCAGTCTTGCCTTCTATGACTTTTTAGTTTCCATAAATTGATGGTATAACGCAGGAAGCTGCCCACTCCCAGGCCCGATGCCAGGGGGTGCTATCTGCAGCTCCAACCTCCCCTACGCTGCAGCCCATGTCTCTCAGATGCCATTGCAGTTCTTAGCATTACTGGCCCCAAACTGGGCCCCACAGTCCTCCAGTCCGGACCCCAGCTGGATCCCTCCAATCAGACGGCCTACTCCACCCTTATTCTGGGCTGCCTAGCTCCCTACACTCTTCCCTGTCTTGGGTGCAACCATCCCAGGATCTTTGGCCACACAGACCCTGACCACACATCCAAGACCAGTCGGAGCCTCAGGCCCTCATCTTTTGACCCTTCTGGTCCTTGCCCCAGCATTGACCAGTTGAGAGTGCCTCGAGTCAGGCTTCTGAGCATCTAGTCCACTCTCTCACACAGGTCTGCCTTCTCAGCCCTACTATGAAATGACCAACCTGGTTGTGGGAGCTAGGATTAGAAAGGTGCCCCAACCCACATTTCACCAGAGTAGTAACTGGCCTGGCATTTCCTGGGGGCTCCCATGCCACTAGGAGCCCCACCAGGCCACCCATCCCTGGCTGGGTTCAGTTTTAGGTCATGCTCAGGACCAAGAGCCATCTAACCATCACCATAAGCTCTTGCGATTACCTCCTGGTTGTTCCTGCTGCAGCTCAGCTGTGGCAATGTTTCTGCCTGGGCTGGCAGCAGCAGACTGCAGCCTTTATATACTAACTTCTTAAAATGGTTGCTGCCATCAGGCACCTTCTGGATGCCTGGCCCAGCCTTAAAGTGGCAGGCACGAACAGTGCCCTGCCACATACCCATATACAGAACCCACAGTAAAGGAAGGGCCTATTCACCAACACTGGTCCCAGGCAGGCAGGGCCCAAGTAATGCCTAATCTGTGCATTGGCCCTACACTCAACAGTGATATTTACTCTTTCCTGAGGCTCAGAATGACACTGTCAGAAGTAGGTCACATTTTCCAGGATCCCCACCTTTAACCCTGTGACTTCTGCCATTTTTCAGAACACAGCTAGTATTCCACTGCAGATGTCAAATTCTTTGGCTTACCTGACATCTGTAATGAAATTGAAATACATCTCCCCATTGAGATGATCTATTAATATTGATTCAGACTCTGAGCAAATAAATTAACTTAGCTACACTGTCTTCATGGCTAAATATTCTTTGGTTAAGACTATCCTGACCAGTGCACCATCTGTTTGCTTTGAAGGAAGGCTCAGGATTTGAAGCTTGTGCTGGAAACATTAGCTGCAGCCACTAAGGTGACTTTCTGACTCTTATGTTTATTTTTTCTGATATTTTTCCACTCTCTCAACTTTTCAATTAAAACTTAATTGCCTGCCCTATCACTCACTGCACATATGACTGGGAGATTATGGGCTATCATAAAACCTTCATTGTTCTCATATTTCTTCTTGCTAATACACAGAAAAGTTAATTTGAGGTATGGGACTACATGCTCTGGGGAGCATTTTTATTGCACTGTTGGGCAGTTTAGGTATTCTTATTATGAAACTGGATTGGATGCTAGATGTAAAGCTTGATTCTCATCTTACACCAGTGGTGCACGAGAGTCATTCTAGGGAGCAGACTGTGGTTTTCAGTGGCGTGAGTTTAAAAAAAAATCAAGCCCCTTTGGGTTCAGCACTGTCCAACTTCTGAGCATCTAGAAGCCACACACTAGGCAGGCTGCACGCTGGGTAGGCCATGGGCCCTCTGGAAGCACTTGCCATTTTTCCCCACAAACATACTTCTGCACTGCTGCAACATTGCCAGCCCAGCAAAGCCCAAGCTGTGGCTGAAGCAGTACCTGCAGCTGCCTGCCTATGCATGGAGGTTACAGCTCCAATCACACCCTCTGCTCTGCCCTGTCCGGGGGTTCCAGCTCTCGCCTGCCAATTATGGTGAAGTGAGGCTGCACTTCTACCTGCAGCAGCTGCTCTAGGACAATCCATTCCCCTATGGTGCAGCCATGGGATAATGGACCCATCATTATACAGACTAATTTAACTTACCGAGGGTGCGTCTACATAAACCATGATGACGCCACTACTGTACAGTAGCAACAATCTATACAAGCTATACCTTGTAGCTACTGGACAGTAGGGTTGGAAATGACCTGTGAGGCTCCAGAACAGCACAGTACCAGCGGTTACTTCGCATTCATTTAGCACTTGCTTTACTAAAGCAAGTACTAAATGACTGTACAGTAACAACTGTACAGTTGGGTGCACATGTAGACATGCCCTAAATGTCCTAGATTTACTACATTTATGTGATGAAACAAGCAGCTGCCCTTGGTCTATCATTGCAGTGTCTTCACATTAAAGATGATATGGTTCATACAGCTTGGGCACATCTACATGAGACACTATGCCACCGTGGCTCATTGCTACAGCAGCATAGCATCAGCAGGTACGAACAAGGATGCCGCCGCTAGTGTGCAATAGCAATGAGCTATTGCACAGTAGCTCATTGCTAATGCACAGTAGAGTCAAAAACAACCCATGCACCACAGGGACTACTCAGTACCAGTAGGTACTGCACTGTCATTTGGTATTTGCTTTAGTACCAACTGCGCAGTCAGAGGCACATGTAGACATGCCCACTGTTTCCTAAATGGAAGCAGTGTAGTTGTGTCCACACAGTGCTTCAGGTGTGCTAATTAGCACTGGTGAGTGAAAATGCCAATTAGCTTGTCCCCATGATAATTACCCTACTATAACCCCCTGCAGACACAGTTACATAGCTTTCAGTTTAAGAAGCAGGTCATGAGAGCAATGCATCATGTCTAAGGTTGCCACTCCAGAGCATAAATACTCTGTAAACATGATCTGTAATATTTTTTTAATGTTTCAAATTGGGATCTGGACAAAAACCTTAAGATACCCCACCAGGGTGGCAAACACATCAACTACATGGATGCAATACATAAAAACAAGCAGTGTTGTGTCTTGATCTATCACTAAGTAATTAATATTAGGACACTGGGTTTCTGCTAAGGTTATTATGCTTCATCTGAAGGCAAGGTTGAGGCTATACAGAATACATCCAAACAAGGAACAAATAATAGTGCCATAGTCTGTTCACCTCTAAAAATAAACCTCTAGCATTTAGAAGAGTGAAGATTTGTTTAGACTTGAAACCAGAGCATTGGTTACAGGCAAGCTGTAAAGAAGGGTTGCCTATGCATGCTATGATAACAGAGAGAGAAAGAGATTAGATAAACAGAAGATTGATTACAGCATTGCCTGCCTCACAAACCTCCTCCGGCAAGAGTCATATTACACCCACTCCAAAACAATTCACAGAGCTGACAAGCCACAAATATTCACCATTGGTAGGCAGCAAGGGTGATTTGTCACTGAGACCCCTAGGCTATCAGGAAGAACAGAGGACAGGGTTTCCCTGGCCATTTTTAGGGCCAGCTATTTATTTTTAAACAATTGTTTTTTCTCACGTGTTTTAAGTAGCTTCTCTGCTAAAAAAAAGCAATTCTGAGGCACAGCTGAGGAGCCAAAAGAGAAAAAAATAAGTACCAGGGATTTACTTTCTTCAGTTCCACATTGGGATGGAGGTCAACAGCCTGGTTTTGCCTTTTCACAGAGATAAGACACTAACAATAATGAAATTGCCTGAATCCATTTACCTGAAGAGCAAAAAAAACTTCTTATACATGAGGGGTCTGATTCTCCCGTGTGCTTATTGTGCAGTCTTGGTGGATCACAGACTCAATATGAGTCTGTAATGTAATACAGCTGTGAAAAAGGCCCTTATAGCTTTGGGCTGCATCAATAGAAGCATTAGGTATAAGACACGGGAAGTGATAGAGCCTCCTTGTTCAGCACTGGCAAAGCCTCATCTAAAGTACTGCGTGCAGTTTTAGGCGTCATTTTTTTTTAAATGTGGAGAAATTATAGACGGTCCAGAGACAGGTGAAAAAAATAGTAAAGAGCTTGGAAAGCAATTCATATGAGGAGAGGTTGAAGGAAATAGGTATTGCAGAAAAACGTGTTCAAGAGGGGACATGATAGCAGTCTTCAAGTACTTGAAGGGCTGCCATAAAAAAGAAGAAAACACCTTTTTTTTCTTTTGCCGCAGAGAGTAGGATGTAAACCAATGGCTTGAAGTTGAAGCAAAGGAGGTTTAGATTCAATTATCAGGAAGAACTTCTTCACAGTTAGGACAGTGAGGCGGTGGGACAGACTGCTTAGGGAAGTTGTGGACTTTCCATCACTGAAGGTATTGAAGAAGAGGTTGGATAAGCATTGATCCATGATGAACTAAGAGTAGCTATGCCTATGTTCTACTATGGATATTTCCCAAGCTTCTGGGATTTCCTGGTTGCTACATGAGACTGGGAAGGAATTTTTTTTCCCTCCTGCTGCTACATGTATCAAGGGGTTCTTTTTTTTTGCCTTTTACAGAAGCATTGGGTGTTGGCTGCAATGAAGTTTGGGGATCAGGATGGGTATACCAATGCTCCTGCTGTGACTTAAACCTGGAGGTTCCTGGCTAGGGTGCCTTGCCTCCCTGCTCAGGGTCCAACCATTTGCCATATTTGGGGTCAGGAAGGAATTAGACCCTGTGATCAGACTGGTATGGTCTATGGGGGGTGGGGGTTGCCTTCCCCTGTAGTGGGGGCATGGCTCTCTTCCTTGGATCTCTTGTGTGCATTTTAACAACCTTGGCAGAAGCAGGTTGTTATATCTTGTGATTGTGTTATGGTTGACTGCATAGTTTTTCTAATAGGTTAGACAAGGGATTTGTATTGAATGGTTTGGATAGGGATGATCCTGCCTCAGGAAGTAAGCTAGACTAGATGACCTCTAGGGCTGCATGCAGACAAGCGTGGACATTTGGTTCCCTGTGGACAACTAGCAGTGGTGCACCTTGTGCCGCCGGTAGTTGTCTCTGGGGAATGCCTGTGCCATGTGCCCTCTGGTGCATGGCAGGTTATCCTGGGTGTGGTAGGGGAGGTTGGGGCCAGCACTGGGCTAGCCTCAGCAGCCTTACCTGGGGTCCTGGAGACCTCCTGGGGCTGCAGCAGCAGCAATCCTGTCACTTGGAGCCTGACCAGCAGCTGCAGTGTGGCTCCAGCCAGCCAAGCTCTGGTTTTGAGTGGCACATGCTGCCCCCATGTGCAGTGCTCCATTTTTTTTTGCATGGATTTTTTTGACCTCTGGATATCCAGGGGTCAACCTCCCCTTCCCGCCCCACCTTGCTGCTCCCTTGCAGTGCAGAGAACAGCTGAACATATGGTATATGGCGTCCCTGAGGTGCCACATATGGCACAGCTGCACTCATCTGAATGTGGCCTAGAGGTCTCTTCCACCCTTAGTTTCCTGACAATGGTCAGCTGCAGGAGAATGAAGCAGAGATCCCCCAGTTCAGCTATGAAAGACTATTAATGACACTGAAATAAGTTTATGGAGAGGATAGAATGACAAGAAGGGGAGTTTGATTCTCCAGTAAAAAGGTTTAATATGTGAAATTGTTTGATGTCCCCAGGGTGTAGAGCAGAGTGGAAGGGGCTTGGTTTCTCCTAGGCTTTCTTAGCTTTGCTGGTTGCCACATGGGGTTGGGAAGGAATTTTTTCCTTTCCTGTTGCTTCAGGTATCC
>NW_017728951.1:33114732-33122900 GCF_001723895.1 Crocodylus porosus | reverse complement strand
TTTCCTTTCCTGTTGCTTCAGGTATCCCAGGGGTGGGGTGGGCTGGGTTGGGCTGGGCTGGGCTGGGGAGGAGGGGTAATCTCCCTGAGAAACATTAGGTGTTGACCGCAGCAAAGGCTGGAGATTTTGACTCGTGTGTGCCAAAAATGTTCCTACTGGAACAAAAATTCAGAGGTTACTCACTATGGCATGTATTGGCAACAGTCCATGAGCCTGATCCAGTCCACAGAGCCACTAGATCTAGCCCATGGAGCAGGAGATTTAGAAGCAGGGAGAATCAACAATGTTGGTGCTCACAGCAGCTGGGTTCTGGAGGCCTTCAACCTAAGCTGGGTCATTCTGGCTAACCACTAAAAAATTATTGCAGTTCCCTAGGTTAGAGGGTCTTGTCTCTCAGTTCAGGATCAAAATGATGACCACATTTGGGATCAGTAAGGAATGTTACCCCACCATCAGATTAACATGGGCTGCAGTGGATTTTGTCTTCCTCTGTAGCAAAGGGAATGGTCCTGTTCCTTGGATCTCTCTAATATATTTTAACAACCCTTGATGTGGCAGGATATTGACAACGCCCTTTCCCTCTGCTTTACCTGTGGCAAGTTAGAAGATTTTTCATTTTTTTAGGCAATGTGCCTTGTAGTTGTGCAACAAGGTTCTTCTGTAGTTTTATGAATAGTTAAACAAACACTTGTATAGGAAGGTTTGAATTAGGATGCTCCTGCCTTGAGCAGGGGGGCTGATCTAGATGATCTCCTGTCTCCTTTCTAGTCTTGG
Source organism: Crocodylus porosus (assembly GCF_001723895.1). Lineage (NCBI taxonomy): Eukaryota > Metazoa > Chordata > Crocodylia > Crocodylidae > Crocodylus > Crocodylus porosus. The sequence goes on along the minus strand of NW_017728951.1, from coordinate 33,122,126 downwards.
TTTTTTCTGATTCTATGTGTCACTTATTCCTGTGACAAATGAAACTCTGAACCTAGATGCGTTTTCAGTCCCTTCGCACAGAGTAAGTGATTACATAAGGATAAAGATTTTCTCAGGTGCTGTGCTCTTGCAGTTTTCATTGACATTAGCTGGGTTTATAAGTGCTTGACATCTCTGCAAATTATGTCCTCAGTATCAATAAGTAGTATCAATATCCCTTTTGTTAGGGATAAAATGAAGACAGGGCAGTAAAGTCTCAAGATCACAGCCTGAGTTAATGGTGAACTTGGTAATGAAACCCCACAATCCAGTTTTGAACAAATAAGCTATGTACCCTTCTCAGAGCTAGCATAAAACTTCTATAGATGTTAAATTGGGAGTAATTGAGACAAATTTAGCAGAACCCCTGGATCATAAGCAGAGCTACTCTATATCTTTGCTATGAATATTTGCCATACATATAGACTTTTAGTTAGTGAGTTGTGTGCAATCCTCATTTCCTTTTAACCTATTTCCCACTCATGGACATTCCCCAAATAGTTGAGATGAAGGATTTTCAGGCTAGAGTTTGGTTTCAACTTTTGCATCACACTCACACTCCATCTGCTCACAGTGTGGTCCTTTAAATCACGGGTCATGCTGCCTGAGAGACTGAAGTGGTTTCAAGGGGATAAAAGGAAATCGCAGATAATAGTGTAACCTTCTGAAAGGTGTTAGAAGCAGTAGTCAAAGCCAGGTTAATACATTATTGAGATTTTCCATTTATTATAACTCAAATAGTTCAAGTTTTCACCTAAAACTTTGTCCTCTTGAGTTTTAAGAATTAAGGATTTAAACCCTAGATCACCTTTTAATGTCAGAAATGATCCAGTTTTTCATACGAATAACTAGAGGGCACATCTAGATGAGATGCTTACTGTGCATTGGCCTAATAACACTGAACAGTAGCATTTTGAGGCACAAACCATCCTAATGGCATATTACACAGTGTTATTAGGCTAATGCATAGTAGGTATCACTAAATAACCATGCACCCGTGCTACTACACAGTAACTTTAGGTACTGTGCATTTAGTTAGTACTTTATTAAGGAAGTAGTAAACTTAATACGCAGTATCTAAGGCACATTAAGACATGCCCAGAGTTTTTGTATATGTGAAAAATAGATGCACCGCTAAACTATTAAAGTACACTGCCAAACTATAAATAAAAGGGCAGCTGTTAGGCAGCCAACTTCCAGAGAATTTTGCCTTCTGGTAAAAAGTCCACCTAGACTTTGTCCACCATGCTGGCCCATGCCATGTAACTTGTATGGACAGAAGGGGCACTTTGTAGCAGTGGAACTGCTTCCGGTCTGTTTCCCACATTTATTGCCCACCTACTGCGATTTTTTCATATCAGCTTTCTTGTATGTGATTACACTTGCTTCCGTCTAGCTCATACAGGCCACTAATAGATCATCTTGTTCAGGGAAGTGTAGAGACATCAAATATAGCTTCCTCTATTACAACAGAAATTTACGCAAACATATACAAACAAGCCTTCTGCAAGGAAATCATGGCCAGTAGTAGCAAGAGTAAAGTTCAAATTTACAGGTTTAATAATAACTTTCCAAATCTGGCTCAAGCCCCCACCAAGAATCTTGGGAAAACAAGTTTTAACAGCTTGTTCTAAAATAAACCAACTTCCCCACTCACAAGTAGTATTGAACCAAAACAGGATTTGTTACAGGAGAAAGGAGAAAAACACAAAACCTTCAAGAAAAATTTAACTATTAAACATTAATTGAAACATAAAACAGTCAATAGTCTCAATCACTAGCAAACCAACCCAGGTAAGCTATTACCTAGCCCAGTCTGTTGGAAAGGGAGACTTACCCAGGGCTTCTGTCTGGGGGCTGTACCACCTATGCCAGCCAAAATTGGCAAGTGCTGGGTAGGGAGACCCACCTGGAGGACCCAGCAGCGTTTTGCAGCCAAGCATTTCTGCTCTGCTCCAGAGGCTGTACTACTACCAAAGTAGCAAGTGTTGGGTAGGGAGGCCTGCACCAGAGTGGCCTGCCACTGATTGTGGGGCACACTACTAGGGTATGCCACTGAGGAATGCTACTCTGGCTGCTGCTCCTTTGCTGCCACTAGGGTCACACTGCTCTGAACATGTAGAACATAAGCAGGGTTACATAAAGGAAAACACACACACATGTGCACTCACCACTCCTCTGCATGGCTTAAATGTGGCCACTGAGTGTGGACTAAGAATACTGCAGGTGAGGGAGATACAATCTCTTTCTATGGCAAGCAACCTCCAAGTGTTGTCACTCTTTCTTCTCTCCTTTCAGGTATCTGGTATTATCCAGCAAACTTATCACAGCTTTTAAAGCACTTTATATAGCCTAATGAACCACAAGACAGCTTTAAAACATCCCTCTGATGTAAGGAAATGGTACCATGCCTCTTTTACTGCAAGGTTACGATGGGTATATCAAATCAGAAGCAACCTACTCAAGGTCAGAGAGCTGGTAGGGCAGTCACACAGGAAGCTGCCCCCATGGACATCTAAGAGAGGGAAATATGTGAGGTCAACAGTAAGAGATCAAGCTAAATGGTATATAGCTTAGTACAATAACTGTTCATTTGGAAAGTTGGGGGCCTGTATTCTAGTTTGGGCCCTACTGGGTTAAAACATGGGAGTCCCTCCTCCTCTGTTGTGTAACGCCTACTAGTTATGGGGTTTTGTTCAGCGACAGGTAAGATATGGCTTAACAGGGGTTGACAACCTGTGCCCCATGGGCTGGATCTGGCATGGTTTGTGTACCAGTCATAGTCCACAGACCATAGGGATGGGCTGAGTGACTGAGCAGGACATTTCCAGCTCTGACTACTATGATTCTAAGCTTTGTTATTTAGCAGGAGCAAAGAACTTTGATAAAAAGGAAGGAAAATATTTACTTAATGAAGAGCTGATTGGATACAACCTTGCTATAAGAGACTGGTGGAGGAAGCTTTTTTAGGGAATAATGTATACTCTCTTAATGAGGGGAAGGAGACTTTCAGAACCCACCACTTATTTTAATTTTCCTTGTGTTGAGGTTAGAAACCTGAACCATGTTGATATAGATCTTTTAATTAGTGTCCTGTATTGATGTGGACAAAGTATCTCAAGAAGGTTTCAAATCAATCACTCTATTGTTTTGACTGAGTTCTCACCTGTTCAAAGGATTTTCATTTGGAAAATTCACAGGCAGTCAGAAAGATGAGATTGTTTCTATACCATCCCCTTTGAGGAGCCATTGAAAAACTAGGAGAGTTTAAGTACAAAACGAATGATTCAATAGTACAGAGTTCAGTCCAGAGGCATGGTAAAAGATGTTTATTACTTTGATGATTTATAGAGAGTGGCTGACAAATATGTGACATAAACAAAGTAAGAAGGACTCACTTTCCTGGCTACATTTCAGGATGAACTCAACACAACACTCTATATCATATTAAGACCTACCAAAAAACTAGAACTCTTGGTTCCAAAATGTTACCTTTTATTAGACCAACTTTTCCAGTTTGTCTAATAAAAGGTATCATTTTGGAACCAAGAGTTCTATTTTTTTTGTTTTTTTGTCTTAGACCAACACAGCTACCAAGTACACCCCTATATCATATTAAGGCATTATCAGAATTATTGTTATTGGGGCAATTCCTACAGCAAGGTTCCCATTGAATCAAAAGAAGTTTGTATGAACCAGGCCTCCAAGGTTTGTTCTATTCTATAGAAACAATAGAAATCATCATATACTAATGTTAGTTATCACTCAGATGGGTTTCTTCAGTGAGTTTACCATGTTCCAGCTTCCAATACACACAAAATTTACTTCCTCTGTAAATATAATACCTTGAATGTAGAGTGATGATGGTAAAGGAGCAGAAGGTGTGAAATAAATAATGTCTACTACGTATCCTGCCAAAAATATCAACAGGGCAGGGAACAGGGCCAATAAAACTAAAAACACAATCATCCAATTGCAAAACCTGTGGTGGTGACACCCCCCAACCTGGGGCTGCCTGGGCAGGCTGCTAGTGGGCCAAGTGCTGCCCCACCTTGGAAGCAGCACCTGGCCCAATCCAACCGTTCTCTGAGCCTGCCTGGAGAGCAGTGGCCAGCACCCTTCCAGCAGGCAGGCTCCCAGAGCAGTTGGATTGGTCCAGGTGCTGCCTCTGAACTGGGGCAGCACCCAGCCCACTAGTAGTCTTCCCAGGTGGCCCCAGGGGGTATTGCCACCATGTAGGGAGGATGGAGGCCCACTGTAGCTCAGGGACTGCTCAGCCTGCCAGCAGCTGGCCCCACAGCCATGGGAGAGGTGGTCAGGCTCTGCAAAAAAAAAGAAAAAAAAAGGATCAAGCCCCTTGCTACTTTAGCCTTCAGCATGTGCTTACCAAAGGCAGAAGCAACGAAGGAGCTGATCCTTTTTTTTCTGCGGAACCTGCCCGCCCCTCCCCCGGCTGGGGGCCAAGCTGACAGCTGCACCACTGCAATTTGCAGTGTTGCAAACTAAATTACGTCTAGATGTAGTTTAGTTTGTAATGATGCAGACTTATCTATCCCCCCTGCAAACTGGTGCATGTGTAATGTGTGATGCTATTAATCCATACAAATGGCATTTTCATCTCATGACCATTGTGACGACCATCATGTGTACAAGTGCCCACAATTATAATCAGTAGAGGGAGAGAGCATGTGTACAGGATAGTGAGGGTTTAGGTAATGTGAATGTTTGACTAGCTATGCAAGTATATTTGTTTCCATGCAAATGACTGTGTGAGTAGGCATGTGCGGAGGAAAGTGTGTACATCAGTGGACATGCGTGCACATATGTGTGCAACTGTCTTTATTAGCATCAAATATAAGTTGAATTACATACAGATTCCTTCCTTCTCAAACCAGGCAGCCAGAACTGCTGTACTGTTTTTTATGTGTGCTAGCTTCCTTTTGTGGCCACTTGGCAAGTGATCAGATTAAGCATGTATTAAGATATAATATGTTTTAACACCCAGTAAGACCCCACATCACACATTTGCTGGCAACTCAAGAATTTGCTTTTGACAAAGTCCTTTCTGAGTAAGTCAGGTTTGTGGAAAACAGCTTATATTTAATAGATTCAGGAAATTCAAATATAATATGGACACATGTGAGCAAGGTAGAAATAGCTGTTGTGACCTCTAACTGAAGCCAGCATAGAAGGCTTGGCTGTAGCATATAAGTGTGATGTTTCACAACGAATCATTCTGACCCCTGGCAAACATTACATTTGTTGCATGATTAATGCACATTTTGAACATTAATTGTAACATGCCAAGACATTACAGTAATTTATCATGCAATGAAAATGAGGAATGCATTGCAAAAATGGTGAACCTACCTCAAAGTTACTTGTTGAAAATGGAATTTCTTCATAGCAGGTAAGTATCTTGTATTAATTTCAGTATCTGGCATGTTACTTAGGCCCTTCACTATCCCACTGTGCACTGCTTTTCCTTCCCCCTCCAAGGGACAGGAAGGAGAGAAAACAGTTAGCCACTAGGCAAATTGTCAGGGAGACTTCCAAGCAGCCCTCTCCTGATTGGCTGCACAACCAGAAAAACATTTGTCTGGTTGGTAATATGGCTGCACAACCAGAAAAGCATTTGTCTGGTTGGTAAGAGATGCAGCAAGAGGTATATGTGTTATTTATTTATTTTTGTTCTAGCATACAACACATAATAGAATGTTTCATCATAAAATAGTAGACACGTAAGAAATATAGACAGCTTAGTCTGATTCGGGCAGTTTTCCAGGGTAAAGTAGAATGCCATTTCATGAGTTAGGCATTTAAGGGAGCATCTGCATGTTGCCCTATGGCAACTTAGTGACATGATATGTCACCGTACAGCACGCTACAATGATTTAGCGATCACATGGGTCTACATATGATTGCCAGCTACGATACCGTAGCAGCATGTTCTCCCAGTATAATGTGCCTCTATGGTGACGTAGTGGCAAAATCTAGCTGTATGCCACATGCATGGCACAGTAACTGTCCATACTGTCCTACCTTGCAGCCAGTTTCCCACCCACTGAGCTGTTGAGCAGTTTAGGCAACAATCTTTCAATTTTCCCACAAGGATATTGTGAGATATTAGATCAAAGTTCTTTTGGAAGTCTAGGTATATAATGCCAACCTCCTCTCCCATGTTCAGGTAGCGAGATACCTCGTCATAGAAGGAGATGAGATTGGTAACACAGGACCTGCCCACAACAAAGCCAGAATCCTGCCCTCTATGGGTGAGTTGCACATAGACTTCTTGATGAGTTCTTCTAGGATTTTCCCTGGGATAGAAGTTAGACTGATTGGCCTATAGCTGTCCAGTTCCTCCCTCTTCCCCTTCTTGAAGATGGGCACAATGTTGGCCCTCTTCCAATCCTCAAAGATCTCCCCTGAGCACCACAATTTTTTAAAAAAGATTCTCCAAGTTTTCTGCAAAGGCCTCAGCCAGCTCCTTCAGCACTCTTGGGTGAAGTTCATTTGGTCCTACTGACTTATAAATGGCTAGATTTTCTATTTGGTTATGCACCAGCTCAGCATCAGTAGCAGGAAGGCTATTCCCACCATGCCTCATGTGAGCCTTATATCACATGTTTTTTCCACTTGGTCTGGTGAAAAACCAAAGCAAAGTGGGCATTCAGGAGTTGTTTTCTCCTGGGTGTCAGTTACCAGCTGTCCTGAAGTGTGTAGCAGGGCCCCCACCCTGCCATTTGTTTTCCTTCTGCTCCCTACATACCTAAAGAAGGACTTTTTATTGTCCTTGACTCCTGTTGCTAACTTGAATTCAGTCACTTTAGCTTTCCAATCTTCTCCCTACATGTGCAAAGGACTGTCCCTAGCTTCCATTGTGTGTATGTCTCTTTTTTCTTTTTCAAGAGGACCATGACATCCCTATTGACCCAAGAGGGCTTGAGAGCCCTTCTACTGCCTTTCCTCCACATGGGAATGGTCTTCTTCTGTGCTTTGAGGATCATGTCCTTGAGAAACGACTACTCTTCGTGTACTCCATTTGCCTTGAGTCCGTGGTCCTGCACTGCCTCCCCTACTGATGCCCTGAGCCTATTGAAATCAGCATTTTTGAAGTCCAGGACTTCAGCCCTGCTAGTTGGTTTGTCTACCTTGTGGCAGACAGTGAACATAATGATCTCAAGGTCACTGTCACCCAGGCTACCCTCAATGTTCAAGTCACTCACCAGATCATCTCCTTTGGCCAAGACCAAGTCTAGGAAAGCGCTGCCTCTGGTTGGCCCTTGCATTTCCTGGGTCAGAAAGAGCTCTTCGATACAGGTTATAAGGCTATGTGACCAATTCAACCTAGCCAA
>NW_017728951.1:33113003-33114721 GCF_001723895.1 Crocodylus porosus | reverse complement strand
TAAATAATGTCTACTACGTATCCTGCCAAAAATATCAACAGGGCAGGGAACAGGGCCAATAAAACTAAAAACACAATCATCCAATTGCAAAACCTCAGAAAGAGAATTGGAAACTGAATGAACTGCTAGATTGCAGAGCACAGTGCAATTATACATCTTTAAAGGGAAGCTAGGAATAATGTCTCACATGCATCACTTTAAAATTGACTGTTACCATAATACACAATGTATAAATTATGCTTACAGCATGCACCTCTATTCAAGAGTTCACTACTCTCTCCTAGGGTTATGTATGTGATATTTTTGCAGGAAGTAAAGCAAAACCTCAGCTTCCAGGGTCCATGCAGTTAAAGCTGAGTAGAATCTTTAAATGAAAAAAAAATTCCCATTGGAAAATATAATTTGGTGGAAATCAAAATTTTCCATGAGAACATGTCTATCTGGGAAGATTGGGGGGGGTTGGTTTTTCAGTCAAGAGAATCTAAGTTTTAAAAAAAAATCTGTTTTGTACTATTTTTTAAAACAAGTACATATTTTGGTTTCAAAACAAAATGGTTTATACTGATCTGACCTTTTGAAATAAAAAAAAGTTTTATTGTGACATTTCGAAGCATTTAAAATCTTTTCCATATGAAATTTTAAACCTTATTGTTCCATTCACATTTTGGACATTGTGGAAATGTTGACTTTTCTTTCTCATTTGAGATTAAAAGCAAATGCTTCAATATCATATCTTTGCACGAGATGCCCAAATCATCTACATTTATAACTCCACTGTCCAGGCCTAGGGGTTCTTTGCACCAGTGGTTTTCAACCATTTTAGATTCAAAGCACCTTTGGATAGATTTGAGGCACCTCTCAATAGGCTCGAGGCACCCTTCTCAAAATGTCAGCTCTTAGGTTTTTCACTTTTTCTTTTTGAATACAGAAAAATAATAGAGTGAATCTCCTGTTATAAAGGACTATAAAGGACTCAGAAACAGGTTAGAATGTGTTTTTTTTAATAATATGGATTCTAATGTAAAACCTCTGGGATTATCTTGTTAATTATATTTGCACACCTAACATTGTGCAGCATCCTCCCATTGCGCCCTGGCTAAGAATCATTGCTTTACATACATTTGATGAAGCTTCCAGGTAGAAACTTAAAACACATCTGTGAGCCAACAACTGGTTGACCTAGCACAGTAGCTTCACCGAGGGGAGAGATCAGCGCAGCAACCCCAGGTGCTGCCTTTAAAGCAGAGGTGTTCCAAAAATAGCCTCCACCACAGTGGAGGCTGGCTATACTACTACCATTGGCACTAAAGCAGCTGGCAGTGCCAGATGCATCACAGCTGCCCAGAGTGCACTGTTGCCCTAACATAAGCAGTTCTCATGAGCCAGGTGTGAATAGATGACCAGGCTGAAGTTTCAAGCCCGATCTCACAGCGCCAGTAGGAGACAGCACCAAAAAGAAGGGCTGTGAAGAGTTTGAACAAAGAGGTCACAAATGACACAGATGGAGAGCTATGAAATCCTAAAATGAAAAGATGAGAAGTTTAATTTGATTGAAGTAGACCCTAAGAGCAGAGGAATATTGCTTTAAAAGACTCTTGGTACAAGTGGATTATTTCTAGTTAAAGCAGAAACTGAAGTCAGGTGTGGGCTTCCCCATCCTAGAAGGTACCATTTTATTTCTCATAATGCTGGGTCTGTCTGGTTCTGTTTTGTACACA
>NW_017728951.1:33107077-33112903 GCF_001723895.1 Crocodylus porosus | reverse complement strand
GGGCTTCCCCATCCTAGAAGGTACCATTTTATTTCTCATAATGCTGGGTCTGTCTGGTTCTGTTTTGTACACATGGCTTGATCAACAGTAGCTCCCTTTACTTCCCTTGAGTAGAGAAGGGAAGAAGAGAGCTCCTGACACCCAGCACCTGTTGATATTTTATCAAATGAAATTATGTGAATTGAAAATAGCTTCATCTTTCTCTTTTTAAATCAGGTGTCCAGCAACCATGGCTGTAAAGCTGAGTTTAAAATGGGACTCCACTTTACTGTAAATAAACCACCATAGTTTAAAAATGCAAGATTTTTGTTAAACTAACCTCATGATTTTGAAGAATCTGATCCCTGATCTTAAACCAGTTGGGCCTGGTGATTATGCTGATATTTAGTTCAGAAAGCAATGCTGTACCTTCCTGAGTATTGGTACTGGGAAGGATCTGCCAGGAACTCCTTACATCAGGGGCATAGACAAATGCCAGGAACAAATACTCATAGAACTGAAGGTCATCTTTCTTACAGAAATTCTTACAGAAATCAATCTTTTCAACTGCCATTTTTATTAATAAGTGCTACAGAAGTCAGCCCAGCATCCTCTAGACAGACGGCGAGGTGTATTGTCACATATTAAACAACACATTTTTCTCCAGTTGAAATAAACTAGAAGCTTTATTAATACACTAGGGGCCTAGGGTTGAATATAAATTCATTGGAATGAGTTAAAAACAATCTGCAGGGCTATGAAATAGGAACTTCATTATCACAAGCATCTAACAGACAGCAGAATTGCAGAGCAAAGGATAGCTTGATTGGTGGAATAGCAAGATTATTAAAAAGAAAAGAGGGTTGTTAACACCTCTGGAATGAAGAATTTAGAAAGGATCAGGTAGATTATAATGAACCATTAAGTCAAGTGACTTCCTCAGCACTGCCCGACTAGAAATGCTGCCAGGCAATTGAATTTAAACTTTAGGTTGACCAGGATCCACCAGTGCCCCTTCCACCCCAGATCTGCCCCTGGACCTAGTGCTGCAACCATCCTTGCTTGCCCTTATCAAAGCCCCTTAATCTCCATGACCACCTTCAACAAGATTGTTTCAAGACTGGGCTCAATGTACATAATTAGGTGAAGGTGGGAGATAATGATTACCCTTTCCACCTGTCTCATCTCTCACCACAGAGACCCAAATTCCAGGCCATTCTTATCCTCCCCTCATTAATTCCCTGCTCTTTCCTCAGAGAGTTTGCCCTTTGCAGTCAGCTGCAATGACAGATCAGGGAAGCTGCCAGCATTGACCTCAGAGAACTTGTCTATACCATGACAGTGGTGGGTCTTAGGACAGATGGGAATGAGCAAATCTCGTGTCTTTAAGATGGTCATATCTGTATGGTACAGACCACCTTTTGTAAAACACTATAAAAGCGTTATATATAACAAACAGCATAGTTGTAAGGGATGTTAAGATTGCTGATAGTTCATTACCATAATGTATGACATATTTCTGGAATATAATATTTGCGTTAGTCCTACTTTTGGGAGAAGGATAGCAGTCCTCAGTGTTGAAATAGGTTAGGGACTATTTAGAAAAGCTAGTGGACAAGTCTGTGGGGCCAGATGCAATGCATTCAAGGATGCTGAGGCAGTTGGATGATATGATTGGAGAGCTGCTGGCCATTATCTTCAAAAACTTCTGGTGATCAGGGAGGACCTGGACAGCTACAAAAAGGCAAATATAGTGCCCATCTTTAAGGGGAAGAAGGAGGATCCAGGGAATTACAGACCAGTCAGCCTCACTTCAATCCCTGCAAAAATGGTGGAACAGGTCCTCAGTGAATCCATTCCTAAACACTTGGAGGAAAGGTGGTGATTAGGAACAGTCAGAATGGATTCACCAAGGGCAAATCATGCCTAACCAACCTGATTGCCTTCTATGATGAAATAACCAACTCTATGAATGCAAGGAAAGCAATGGACATCATATACCCTGACTTTAGTAAGGTTTTTCATATGGTCTCCCACAGCATTCTTGCAAGCATGCTGAGGAATTATGGGCTGGATGAATAGACTGTAAGGTGGATACAAAGCCAGCTGGATTGTTGGACTCAGTGGGTAGTGATCAATGTCTCAAGGTCAAGTTGGCAGCCAGTATCAACTGAAGTGCCCCAGGGGGCAGTCCTGGCACCTATTTTGTTCAGTATATTCATTAACAGAAGATGGGGTGGATTGCTGGGGCACATGACTTCTGTGTGGAGGCTGAGGCAACTTGGCTTATTTAGTCTGAAGAAGAGAAGTGCTCAGACAATCCAGGAAGATTTTGGAGTGTTGGGGACAACTTTGACACTGGTGCAAGTGCTGGAGTGGGCAACGAGGGGCTATGCTCTTCTTCAGCTCGTGCTCACAAACAGGGAAGAATTGGTGGGGAAAGTACTAGTGGATGGCAACTTGGGCAGCAGTGACCACAAGATGATTCAGTTCAGGATTCTGAGGAAAGGAAGGATGGAGAGCAGCAGAGTAAGGACCCTGGACTTCAGAAAAGCAGACTTCAACTCACTCAGGGAACACATGGGCAGGATCCCCTGGGAAGCCAGACTGAGGGGGAGAGGAGTCCAGGAGAGCTGGCTGTACTTCAGATGAGCCTTACTGAGAATGCAGGAACAAACCATCACAATGTACAGGAAGACTAGCAAGTGTAGCAGAAGACCAGAAGTTTAGCAGGGAACTCTTCAGTAAGCTAAATCACAAAAAGTAAGCTTATAGGAAATGGAAACTTGGACAAATAACTAGCACAGTATTTCCCAACCAGTGTGCTGCAGCACAGAAGTGGGCCATCAGAAATGAAGAGGTGTACCACAGAATTTTGCCATGACAATGAGCTTCAATAGGTATGAGGATGGGGAATGCCTTAACAGGTGTGCCGTGGAAAATTTGTATTAATGCAAGTGTGCCTTGGGCTAGAAAAAGTTGGGAAGAATAGAAGAGCATTGCTTGGGCATGCAGGGATCAAGTCAGGAAGGCCAAAGTGCATTTGGAGCTGCAGCTAGCAAGGGATGTGAAGGGTAACAAGAAGTGTTTCTACAAGTATGTCAGTAGCAGGAGGAGGATCAGGGAAAGTGTGGGTTCCTTACTGAATTGGGGAGACAATCTTGAGACAGTAGATGCAGAAATGGCTGAAGTGCTCAATGCCTTAGATTCCATAGATTTCATAGACATTAGGGGCTGGAAGGGACCTTCCGAGATCATCGAGTCCAGCCCCCCTGACGTAGGCAGGAAGTCTGCTGGGGTCAAATGATCCTAGCAAGATATGCATCCAAATGCCTTTTGAATGAGTCCACAGTAGGTGCTTGCACCACCTCTGCGAGGAGTCTGTTCCAGACCCTGCACACTCAGACTGTAAAGAAGTTTTTCCTTATGTCCAATCTAAATTGGTCTTCCAGAAATTTGTGGCTGTTAGACCTAGTTATCCCTTGGGAAGCCCTGGTGATCAACTGTTGTCCCAGATCCTGATGCACCCCCTCTTATATACTTATAGGCTTCTACCAGGTCCCCCCCTGAGCCTTGTCTTCTTCAGGCTGAAGAGTCCCATGTCCCTCAGCCTCTCCTTGTAAAACTTGCTCTCTTGGCCTTTGATCATGTGGGTGGCTCTCCTTTGGACTCTCTCAAGCTTATCCACATCCCTCCTGAGGTGGGGGCCCAAAATTGGACGCACTACTCCAGCTGCAGCCTCACTAAGGCCAAGTAGAGTGGGAGGATGATGTCCCTGGTTTTGCTTGAGATGCATCTGTGGATGCATGCCAGAGTTTGTTTTGTTTTGCCAGCTACGGCATTGCATTGGTGGCTTATGTTCATCTTGTGGTTAATCAAGACCCCAAGTCTCTTTTAGCTGTGGTGCTAGCGAATGTTGCACTGCTGAGCCTATAAGTATGATGCTGGTTTTTCCTCCCAAGGTGGAGCACCCTACACAGTTATATCCCCTTTCCCATGCTGCCCCAGTATTTTAACACAGAGGGTCTCAGGACACCCTCCTGGGTTGCTAAACTTGGTTTGAAGGAAAGTGTACTGCTCTTTTGCCTTCTTTGCCTCAGTCTCACAGGCGAGGTCAGCTCCCAGACTACTATACTGGGCAGCAGAGATTGTGGAGGGGGTGAGCAGCCCTCAGTTACTGAGGGACTACTTAGAAAAACTGGACGTGTATAAGTCCATGGGGCTGGATAGGATGCACCTGAGGTTGCTGAGGGAGCTGGCTAATGTGATTGCAGAGCCGTTGGCCATCATCTTTGAAAACTCATGGTCATCAAGAGAGGTCCCAGATGATTGGAAAAGGGCAAATATACTGTCCATATTTAAGAAAGGGAAGAAGAAGGATCCAGGGAACTACAGACCAGTCAGCTTCACCTCAGTTCTTGGAAAAATCATGGAGCAGATCCTCAAGGAATACATTTTTAAGCACTTGGAGGAGAAAAAGGTGATTAGAAACAATCACCATGGATTCACCAAGGGCAAGTCATGCCTGACCAACGTGATTGCCTTCTATGACAAGGTGAGTGGCTCTGTGGATGTGGCGAGACAGATAGACGTGGTGTACCTTTATTTTAACAAGGTTTATGATACGGTCTTCCACAACATTCTCACAGGCAAACTAAGAAAATATGGACTGAATGGATGGACTGTAAGGTGGATAGAAAACTGGCTGGAGCATCAGACCCAGAGAGTAGTAATCAATCACTCAATGTCTACTCGGCAGCTGGTATCAAATGGAGTGCCCCAAGGGTCAGTTCTGGGGCCAGTTTTGTTCAATATCTTCATCAAGGACCTGGAAAATAGCATAGAGTTCACACTCAGCAAGTTTGCAGATGACACCTAGCTGGGGGAGTAGTAAATATGCTGGAGGGTAGGGCTAGGATTCAGAGTGACCTACACAAATTGGAAGATTGGGCCAAAATGAACCTCATAAGGTTCAACAAGGACCAGTGCAAAGTCCTGGACTTAGGACAGAACAATCCCATGCACCAGTACAGGCTGGGGACTGATGGGCTGGGCAGCAACTCTGCAGAAAAGGATGTGGAAATTACAGTGGGATAATAAGCTGTGGGATAATAAGCTGAATATGAGCCAGCAATGTGCCTTTGTTGCCAAGAAGGCTAACGGCATACTGAGCTGCACTGGTAGATGTGTTGCCAGTAGGTTAAGGGAAGTGATTATTCTCCTCTATTCAGCATTGGTGAGGCCACATCTGGAGTACTGTGGTTGGTTTTGGGTCTCCCACTACAGAAGGGATGTGGACAAATTGGAGCGAGACCAGCAGAGGGTAACAAAAATGGTCACTCTCACACACTGTAAAGGTTAATTACTTTTAAGGCAGTTTCCAGTAACATATGCTACTACACATCCTAATCCAATTAGAAAGGGCCCTACATGGTTAAACTGGACCCTGAATGTAAATACACATGTGAGAATATGGATGTACATACATTTTGGAACACCAGTTTGTACATAAGTCATGAGCGTACCAGTGTATAGCATGCAAAACAAGGCACACAGGGCACTTGTACACATGATGGGGGTTTAGTCCTCAGGGTTCTGTTCTATTCCCCCTAAACTGGAACAGTGGGTTTTTAATTGAAATTCCCTGGGCCCAATCCTTTTTTTCCTCAAAGCTGGAACCTGCCTGTGGCCAGGGGCGAGCTGCCGCTGAGCCAAGCAGCCCCGGAGCTGCAGGAAGCCTTGGTCCTTCCCTCTGTGGTGGTGACACCCCCCAACCTGGGGCTGCCTGGGCAGGCTGCTAGTGGGCCAAGTGCTGCCCCACCTTGGAAGCAGCACCTGGCCCAATCC
>NW_017728951.1:33068790-33097357 GCF_001723895.1 Crocodylus porosus | reverse complement strand
AGGATATTGTGAGATATTAGATCAAAGTTCTTTTGGAAGTCTAGGTATATAATGCCAACCTCCTCTCCCATGTTCAGGTAGCGAGATACCTCGTCATAGAAGGAGATGAGATTGGTAACACAGGACCTGCCCACAACAAAGCCAGAATCCTGCCCTCTATGGGTGAGTTGCACATAGACTTCTTGATGAGTTCTTCTAGGATTTTCCCTGGGATAGAAGTTAGACTGATTGGCCTATAGCTGTCCAGTTCCTCCCTCTTCCCCTTCTTGAAGATGGGCACAATGTTGGCCCTCTTCCAATCCTCAAAGATCTCCCCTGAGCACCACAATTTTTTAAAAAAGATTCTCCAAGTTTTCTGCAAAGGCCTCAGCCAGCTCCTTCAGCACTCTTGGGTGAAGTTCATTTGGTCCTACTGACTTATAAATGGCTAGATTTTCTATTTGGTTATGCACCAGCTCAGCATCAGTAGCAGGAAGGCTATTCCCACCATGCCTCATGTGAGCCTTATATCACATGTTTTTTCCACTTGGTCTGGTGAAAAACCAAAGCAAAGTGGGCATTCAGGAGTTGTTTTCTCCTGGGTGTCAGTTACCAGCTGTCCTGAAGTGTGTAGCAGGGCCCCCACCCTGCCATTTGTTTTCCTTCTGCTCCCTACATACCTAAAGAAGGACTTTTTATTGTCCTTGACTCCTGTTGCTAACTTGAATTCAGTCACTTTAGCTTTCCAATCTTCTCCCTACATGTGCAAAGGACTGTCCCTAGCTTCCATTGTGTGTATGTCTCTTTTTTCTTTTTCAAGAGGACCATGACATCCCTATTGACCCAAGAGGGCTTGAGAGCCCTTCTACTGCCTTTCCTCCACATGGGAATGGTCTTCTTCTGTGCTTTGAGGATCATGTCCTTGAGAAACGACTACTCTTCGTGTACTCCATTTGCCTTGAGTCCGTGGTCCTGCACTGCCTCCCCTACTGATGCCCTGAGCCTATTGAAATCAGCATTTTTGAAGTCCAGGACTTCAGCCCTGCTAGTTGGTTTGTCTACCTTGTGGCAGACAGTGAACATAATGATCTCAAGGTCACTGTCACCCAGGCTACCCTCAATGTTCAAGTCACTCACCAGATCATCTCCTTTGGCCAAGACCAAGTCTAGGAAAGCGC
This sequence comes from Crocodylus porosus, assembly GCF_001723895.1. Lineage (NCBI taxonomy): Eukaryota > Metazoa > Chordata > Crocodylia > Crocodylidae > Crocodylus > Crocodylus porosus. The sequence continues at coordinate 33,096,200 of NW_017728951.1, read as the reverse complement.
TGCCTCTGGTTGGCCCTTGCATTTCCTGGGTCAGAAAGAGCTCTTCGATACAGGTTATAAGGCTATGTGACCAATTCAACCTAGCCAAATGTTCCTCCCAGTCTATGTCAGGGTAATTGAAGTTGCCCCTGATGACCATGTCCTTTGCATGTGCGGCCTTTGCCAGTTCTCAAGAGAACTCCAAATCGAGCTACTCCTCCTGGTTCGGTGGCTTGTAGTAAATGCCTGCAGTTAGGTTGCTCTCACCAGCTCCCCTCCCCCTCCAAAGTTTGACCGAGAGGGTTTCAAGCTGCTTACCTATGGAGCCAATGTCAGCCCCCAGAGAGGTGTACTGCTCCCTCACATAGAGAGCTACACCTCCGCCTTTTTTCCTTACTTGGTCCCTTCTGTACAGAGTGTAGCCTTCTATGGCTATGCTCCAGTCATGTGAGGAGTCCCACCAGGTCTCCATAATCCCTACAAGGTCATATTGCCCACTAGAGAGTAGGAGGGCTAGCTCCTCCTCCTTGTTCCCTATGCTCCTGGCATTAGTGTATAGACATCTGAGTCCCCCAGCTGACATCCCTGATTTCTTGATACACTGTGGAAGAACTGTTCCCTAGGCTCTTTCAAAAGAGTTTATCTTAGTGTCCTCCATAACGGAGCTTTCTGTGTGCCAGTCCCTGGGCATGCTCTACTTGGAGGTTCCCCGCACCCTGGCAAAAAGCCCTGTCCAGAAGATCAGCCATCCTGGCTGAGAACAGGTACTTACCTCTCCACATAAGGTGGATGCCACCTCATCCCAGGAGTCCTCTCTCCCTGAAGTGCAGGCTGTGGTTGAAGAAACCACTGTTGGAGGTGTCTGCTTACTTCTTGAACACAACCTTCCCTCCTGGATCCGTGACCTGCAACCAGGAGCACAGAAGAAAAGACTACTTGCACCCCTAATCCCTTGAGCCCAGCCCCCAGAGCCCTATTGTCACTCATGACCCAGTCCGAATTACTCCTGTGTTGTTCATGCCCATATGGATAAGGAGCACGGGGTAGTGGTCGGAGGGACAGACAAAACTAGGGATTCTCCTAGGATCCCTAAACCAACCCATTAGTGGTTTAATGGTTTAAACCATTCTAAACTGGCTTATACATCTGGACACCTGGGATGCTTGCACATGAGCCAGAGGCTGCTTTGATGCACTGTAGTTACAACATGTCATAGTAATTACTGCGCTCCAGCAGCCTCCCTCATCTCATGTATCAGCATCCCCATGCTTCAAGATGGTCGTGGGGACACTTGAAGGTGATTTAGTACAACAAGCTTTAGTTCAATCTCTCTCACCGCCATTTTGAAGCTAAGGGATGGTGATACACAAGACACTGTGGCATTTTAATTAGAGCGGCTCTTGGATTGGGTCTAACTAAAACAGCCCCCCACCCCCTCAACCTCCAGAGCACATGTAAAAGTGCCCTTGCAATTTAAACACCATTTAAAATAGCCTCATTGTCAACAGTCCCTTGACACAGGGAAGACAGTCTTTCAGTAAATAAGGAAATCATTTCTGAGTCCATAGATGACTAAGGAAACCAATCCAAGATCCATGTGTTCAACTGCAGATGTGGCAAATAGTTCAGGGAAGAAGGAGTAATTCTGGTGATGTCTTGTCACACTCCTTTCCCTTTGTCTCTCTCATCTATCCACCTCCCTAGTGAGGTAAGTTTCCTTGCAGTGAAGAAGTCTGATAATGGTAAGAAACTTTGGTGGGCATTCAAGTCTCATCAGGATCTTCCACAAGGCCTCACTGGAAAGTGAATCAAAGGCTTTATTTAAGTTGGTGAAGACAGTGTAAAGATCTCAGTGTTGCTTGCAGCACTTCTCCAGAAGCTGTCTTGCAACATAGATCATATCTATTATACTCTGAGTAGTTTGAAACCATATTGGGACTTTCATAGACTCTCCTCAGTGAGCAAAGTGAGCTATTGAAGAGAATGTCAGTGAGGATCTTCCCAGGTACAGACAGCAGTGTAATACCAAGATAAATGCTGCAATCCAATTTATTTCCTTTCTTGATATGATAATGATTCTGGCATCTCTCAAGTTATTGGAAATAAGTTCATGTTTCCAGATTTTCATAATTATAGCATGTAGTTTGTGAGAGAACTTTTTCCCACCTTGCTTATACATTTCAGCTAGTATTCCATCAGGTCCACATGCTTTTCTGTGTTTCATCTGCTTAATGGCTTTCAAGGCCCCTCAGTACATTGGTGTTGCATAGTGGCTCTCATGATATTCTCTTCAACATCAGAATCTTGGTTCAGGTAAAGCCACCACCATGCTCTGTGAGCTGCCCTTCTGCTGCATGTCTGGTCTCAATAAGTGTACCAATGTCAATATGAAATTGCACAACCTCTCTGGTGACAAGTGCAGTCCTTTGCTTCAGCCAGTCACCCTTAGGATCATTTATCAGGGTGCAGACATTCCAGGTTACAAACTTCATTACTTGATTTCGACCACAGGCAGAGTGATTCCACTAGACCTAGTTTTCCAATCGGGTGAAATGAGACAGACTATGATTATGGCACCCTTTCTAAGCTCTTCCTAAGACAGGATGAGCAGACTGAATCTTAAACAGGCCTGCTAAATCATGATTGCAGCTGATAAATTGTACACCTGTCTCAGTTCAAAGTATAAAACAACCATCATACAACCATCTCCTCTGTATAGGTCTGTACTTAGGCTCTTCTGATAAATCACTGGCACCTGTCCCCATCAACACTCACCTATTGCCATAGAACTTGCTATTGAAGGAAGATGCCTGTACATACCTTCTTTTAACATGGAGATGCTATTGCGCATAAGCAGCCACATGATAATTTGCATGAAGAAAACCGTAATCTGATGGCAAGAAAAACCTAGATGACTGGAGGATTATATTTCACTGCCGCCTTCATCTGCCTTTGCATCCATTGTGAAGTTTTCTTTCTTCATCCACCTGCTCCACCACTGAGGATTTTTATTTTTATTTTTGGATTGCTATTGGTCTAGAAATCCCCCCCTTGACCTTAATGCCTTGGGTGGCCCTACCTAGAGTAAAAAATTCCGGACTGCATCATTCTCAAAGTCATGGGTAGCACACAAGTCTCTCCACCACATCAAAGTTGCAATCCTTGGGTGGGTTAAAATGGTCTAAGTATTCTATGTGACTGCATCCCCTGATACTGTTGTACAGGGAGAATTATAATTCTCCCTGTACAACAGTACATGGTGTACATCACCACAGCTCTAAAGTGTGTGGTATCCTGTCCAAAGGTCTGAGTAAACAAGGGGTATGCTCTCACAAACATCCCTCTTCTCTCTACACCCAGGTATGAAATCCATTACTGAATGTTTGAATTAACACCCTAGTGAGATAGCTCCTATTTTCATCCACCCTGGGATCTGAACTACAAATTCCATACCGCTAAAAGCAGCACCCTTGCTATAGCCCATGCTAAAGCCTTGAGGCTCAATAGGCCAGGCTCTGACAGACATGGATCCTCCTGTATCACATACAGAGGCACCTACCACACAATCACCAGGAGATTTCACTTCTTCATCTATAAATGAGAAGGTAAGTGGGATGACTAGTCTGCTGGCTTCTACAGGTGGGTTTTGCCCCCACAGTTCCCCAGCCACTCTTCTCAAATAAACCACAGTCTTTAAGCACCAAAGTAGCAAACAGGCAAACAAAACAAAACCTTTCTGCCCTGTCCCAGGCACAAGGAGGGGGAACCTTTTAACTCTGGGTCCAAAACGGCAGCCTGGCCCCTCTGTGCACCAAGTGGTTAGCTCACACCTGCTTCCCTGCTCCTTGCCAACTGTTCCCTCACAGGTTGCCTTCTCCCAGATCTCACCTCTGCATTTTTAAGTTTTCAGTGGGACACCCTCTCATTATCAGAAGGTGCTGCAGCTGGCGGCTCCTGCTCAAGGGAAGAACCACCGTGTTACAGGGAGGCAATCAAATGTGGCAGCATTTGAGAATGGTCAAAGATACCGGGGGGGAGGAGTGGGGCGGGACATAGCAAAATATTTGAAGAAACAGGTCTATTAAGTGAGATGTATTTGCTAGAAAAGGATTTTTTTCCCTAAAATGGTCAAGCAAGGCAATGGTCAAGCAAGGGGCGGGGCCTGGGGGGGCAGGGCCTCACTTGAGGCAGAGGCAGGGGCAGAACCTGCAGGACTTGGCCATGTCCATCAGGTTCTTCTCGGCCTCCTTCATGTTCTGGTTGATCTGGTCCAGGCCCTTGTCCATCTGGTCCAGCTGCTCTGCGAGGGGCAAAGAGGCGGGGTCAGCCCGAAGGGGGCAGGGTCTCCTCAGCTGCGAGCTTCCCCACAGCACTGCCCAAGAAGAGGCACCAGGGCCAGCTCCCTGTCCGCCCATCATCCCCACCCATGCCAGACAGCAGGGGGGGCGCTGCCCCCTGCGCACCTTGTGCCTCAGTTTCCCCCCCTGCCCCTCACCTCCCTGCTCATCCAGCATGACCAGCATCTGGATGCTGGCGTCTTTACTCTGTTGGTGGGGAGAGAAAATGGGTCCCGATCGGCGAATGCGACCACTTCTGCGGGGGCGGCGTGGCCGGCAGCCACATAGAACAGGCCCCGGCATCAGGGCCCCCCTGCCTCCCCCCGCAATCTCATCAGTGACCTGGTGCTTGGGATTCAGGGGCCTGGAGGCCGGGGGGGGCTGGGGGGGGAAGGCCCTCTCACCTTCTGCTCCCTTGGCTTGAGAAGTTGCTAATTGCCCTCTTTCAAAAATAAAACCCTCCTTGTGGTAGCAGATTCTTTTAGTAAACCCAGCAAACCTTACTTGTGCAATGGCCAGCACAAACAGGAACCTCCCCACCACCGCCTGGGGCTACAGCTCTGTATTCCGTCAGGGAGAGGGAAAGAGTGTGGGTGAAGGTGCTCTTGTCACCTAGGTCAGGGCAAGGGTGGGCTGGGTAGGGGCAGGGGTGAGGATGTGGATCTGAGTGAGCTGAGATGGGAGGCCTACCTGCAAACTCTGTATAGTGCCTTGACATGTGGGTGACTTCTAGGTATCCCTTGGGACCCTGTGGACCACCCTTCTAGCCATAGCCATCAGTACATGGCTCTCTTTTTACCCTTTTGGTGCTCCTCTGCCCCAAATCCTAGCTGAGCTGCATACAGGATCTATGCCCTCCATGCATGTCTCATTTACCTATTATTTCCTTAGCTGTTTTATTCCTTAGTTGTTTTATTAAAAAATATGGCTTTAGTTTTTAGAGTTACAGTAGGGTCCTGATTGAACAAGGTAGACCACACCTTTTGTTTAACTGTGTCTTCAGAGCAAATATAATATTCCTGTGCTTTAAGTAAAGCATGAGTCTTGATATAGACCAGAAGTGTCTTTTGAATTATTTGACCCTTGCATTATTCTTTACTCTCTGCCAGGAAAGAAATTTAGCCCATATGTAAGCATGAACCTATCCAGCAAAGAAATTTTTCAGGATGGCGCCTGCATGTATGCACCAATTTGTATATTTACCACTGAAAGGAGGGGTGGGGGAAGGGATAATTTGCAGAATTCAGGCACCCTGTTGTCATGTACCTGTTTGACAACCTTCCTTGGGCAACCCCAGCCAGCACAAGGGGAAAAAAAAACAGTGGGTGGTGGGTTGCCAGGATTCCTCTGCATTGTACATGGGGAGACCACAAACATTTCATCTCACATACCCCACCAAGTTCTGCAGCTGGAAAATGAAGCAAGTTCCAAAGCTACCAAAATATGTCCCCCTCCCCCATTAGAGGAGGCTTTTGGCACCCTTTTGCTGTTTTTCCTTTTGGGTAGCAGGTTTCTTGAGGTGCTCTTCTTGCACAGGGTTTTGGCACTCTTTGACAAAACAATGTCCAGGATGGTGCCAGCATGTCAGAACCAACTGGTTTTTTTGCATCGAAACAAGGATGGAGGGGTGACCTTTTCCTGACCCGGTGAAGTCCTATAAATTGTGGGAGCAGCAGTCAGGGTATGCATACATTGTATTGATTAGAGATGTTTGAGGTGCAGGAAGACAGCAGATCAGTGGCAGAAGGTCACAGCCCATCAGGGAGAGTTGCCCATCAGGGGCACAGGAATGCGATTGCAGTGGTCAAGGTGAGTGGATGCTGAAGTCGAGTGCAGTACAGCAGTCGAGTGCAGGATGAGAGCTGCTTTCCGACATGGGAGTTGCAGGAGGGCATCACAACGTCCTCCACAACTGGCACCTGTATGCATTGGTAAGTGGCACCTGACACTAGGCTGGGCCCCAGTGTGGTGGGGGATGGTGGTAGCGGATGTCAAAATAGACAGAAGTGACATGATAAGGGGAAGGAGTGGGGCATTGTTTCCTTTCAAGTAAACAGGGTGGGTGGATTGGATTTGATTGTCATGAAGGAAGGCAATGAACAGCACCAGTGCCGTAGCAATGAGGTTTGGTGCCCGGGGCAAAGCCAATAGTGGCAGCTTGCTCTCGCCCAGTGCACAGATCCAGAGGACATCCCCCCCGCCTCCCCTCATTCTTGCCTGGGAGTACACACAGCAGTGGGAGCCACCCTTCCCCCCTCCCCATTCCCCCAAACAAGGTGCTTGCAGATCCATCCCATTTCCCACCCTGGATGGGCAGCACCTGTTGGCATCCCTTCTTTTTCTAGCCTGGGGCACTTGTCCTGCTCGCTGCCCCCCATGCCCCTTGCTACATCACTGCACAGCATGGAGGCTTTCTCTGCTTGCCAATGAATACTGTTCATGCGTTCATGGCAGGCCTTTCTTGGTGGTTTTCCAATAAACCTTCATATGCTCTTGTCTATCCCCCTCTTCCCCTCCACATGCCTTCCTTCCTGGTTTCAAGACTGATTGCTACACTGCCACTGCCAACACCAACACTTCCTGCAACTGCCACAGAAGAGAAGTAGACCAACCATGTATTCCTAGCTTCCATCATTGGTAAGCCCCTCTTTTCTTTTTTCAGAAGATCTACGACTTCCCTATTGAGGCAAGATGGTCTCCTGGCCCTTGTGCCATCTCTTTTTGTGTACAGGTATGGACAACTTCTGTGCACTGAGGATTGTATCCTTGAGGAACGACCACTCTTCATCCACAATTCTTTTCTGTAGTCCACAATCCCATAGGACATTACACACTAAATCCCTTAGCTTATTTAAGTCAGCTTTTTTAAAGTCAAGAATTTACACCTTACTGACAGATTTCCCAGCCCTACAATGGACAGTGGAAGTGATGATGTCATGGTCACTGTCCCCTAGATTACCCTCTATCTTCAGATCATTCAGCAGGTCATCCCCCTGGCCAAACCTAAATCTAAGATGGCATTTCCTCTGGTCAGCCCATATACCTCCTGAGACAGGTAGAGCTTGTTGATACTAGTCAGGAATCTATGTGATTGGTCAGATCTGGCCAAGTGTTTTTCACAAGAGATGTCTGGGTAGTTAAAGTAACTCATGATGACCATATCTTGTGCTCTTGCAGCCTCTTCCAGTTCTTTGGAGAATTCCATATCTAGCTCCTCATCTTGATTTGGAGGTCTGTAAGGTCTGTAATATTATAATATTAATGTCTGTAATATATTCAAATATTAAATATAAATCAGCAGCTGATGCTTCTAAACCTAGAATATGAAGAAGGTCAGAAACTTCCAGCTATCTTCCTGTGTTGACTGGATTATGGTTAAAGTGCTCTAACACAACCCTGCATTTTTCCTGAATAAGGTTCTTTCACAATGGTCAATATACCACAGAAGACAGTTGTGGCCTTGCATGCAATTCTATTTTAATCTGGCAGAGCCAAGTTTGATCTTGCTGCAACTACAGAAGCAGGACTCTCTTTGCTATCCTTGAAAAAGTATTTGCCTGATACTAGCTCATCTGGACATCTTTGTAAACATAAGCGTTCTGCACTGAAGCTTCTCAAGCCTTTATCTGTTCTGTCATTAACACAACAGCAATATGGCACAATTGTTTCTCTGATGGCAGAACTGTTTTTGTTTTCACTTGTGCAATTTTCGCCTGTCATTTCATTGCCCACATGTACTGCTTTTTAGGTCTTTACATTACCATTGACTTTTTCAGAAATAAAAGTTTTTGGAGGCTTAGCTTGATGGCAGCTGTTTTCACCAAAGACTTGATCCCTCAGAAGGGTTAATTAAACCTCCCCTTGGCCAGGTGGCAGCAGCCGGGCAGGTAGGAGAGATAGGGGAGTTTTAAGCAGCCTATGAAGGGGGGCGGTGCATTTGCCTAGGCTTTGGGGAGAACAAAAATCCTCCTAAATGTGTCGGCTGTATCAAGCTGCTTTTTACCCACCTTTAATATCCAACTGCAAAGAATGCTTTTTGGAGTAAAGGAAAGGTCCGCATTTGCTACATCATAATTGTTTATTGATGTGATGAGATTTTGAGATGCATCTACACGTGGAAAGATTGCAGGGCAGGAGATGGGGGAGCAGTGCAGTCCATAGTCACCTCAACATTTCACAAAGCCATATGCCATGCAAAACATACAATCACAAGATGCAAAGCTCTGTGAAATGTTGGGGTGACTATGTGCAAGTATTCATGGCATCACTGGGCAGAGGGAAGGGAGGGGAAGGGGGAAGCAGCTGCTGTCAGGGGTCCCCATGGAAACTGTTCCAAGCCTGGACATCTGGGAGATGCTGGGAAACGTAGTCCTAAAAACACAGAAAACTGACAACTGTCTAACGGACCTGAGGTTTTGCCCCCTACCCCACCCCTCACACTGTACTATTACTACAAGATTTGTAATAAACATTAATGGCACACATCTCTTTTGGCAAGACACCACCACCCACCACCAGCACCAGCCGCAATCACCATCGGTGATGTGGAAGAGGAGGATCCGGGGAGGCACCTGCTCCTCTCACCCCATAGAAATTTATATTTCTGATATGATATAGTTTTAAAAAATATATTTACATTTACATTATTTTCTAATGTGGGGGTTCACACTGTCCAGGGTTGTAGGGGGGGATGATGCACAGAGCTTGGTGTGGGGATCCCCGAAATGGAGACCAGAAGGAGCCTAGGGGGATTCAAGTGGCATGGTTTTGGGGTAACCACGGCTTGGAAGGGGCAGGGGTGTTAGCATGAGGCCCCCAGGCATTGAGGCTGCCACCACCACCTCTGAGCTGCCCAGCATGTAAGCTCTGGGTGGGCAGCAGCAGCAAACACTGCCCGGTTGGGCAAGCGAAGCGGGCCACAGCTGTTGCCACCATGCACAGCCCTGATGGGTAAGCCCAGAGCTGGCAAGGGGACAGGTTACAAGCTGGCGCTGAGCACTGGGGGAAAGTGGCCTCTCCTCTGCCCCGTGCCTGGCGCCCCACTCTGCAGCCACTCACAGCCTGCATGGGACTGCCTGTGCCTGCTCAGGACAGCTCTGTGCGGGCTGCAAGCGGCTGCAGCAGGGAGCACCAGCCATGGGGCGGGTGAGGGGCCACTTTTCCCTGTGCCCTGCACCAGCTCTTCCCTGCCAGCAAGCTGGAGGCCAGGGCTGTGCGCTGTCCCCCACCTGTACCATGGGGCTGGGGGGGCACTGGGAGTGAGTGAGTGAGGAAGTGCAGGGCCTGTACCAGTGTCCCAAGGCCAGTGCCGGCAGGGCCCAGAGCAGGGCAGCAGGGGTACAGGGTCCCAGCCAGCAGGGGCTCTATGGAGCCAGGCGAGCTCCCCCCTCTCCCTGCTGGTACAGTCCAGCCTGGCTCCACAGACCCCTGCCAGCCTGTGCCCCACTCTGAGCCCCAGCGGTGCTGGCTCTGGGACATTGATCCCAAGACATTGGGACATTGGTCCCAAGATGGTGACCAGGGGGCAGGGCACCTGTCAAGGGGCAGGACTACCCATGCAGCCCTCAACAGCTTGCCAAAGCTGGGTAAGCGGCCCTCCACCCAAAATAATTGCCCGCCCCTGCATTAATGGCTGCCTGCTGCCATTGCAGGAATACCCATGGGTCTGACTGTGGGCTGAGCTTGTGCATGGAGGCTATGAGGTAAAATCCTGTGATCAGGAGGGCACCATTTCCTCTGAAAGCAAATTAAAGTGTTCCCCCTTTAAGCGGCCAAGTGATTCTTCATTCCTGGATTGAACCAGGGACGGTTTATGTGGTGACAGTGCCACTGTCACCCTGGCCAGGGCATGGCCAAGGTGGTGGTGGGTGTGGGTATCCATTCAGGTGAGCAGAAGATTGAATCATGTAGGGCTGGCTGAACTGCAACATGTGGTTTGCAACACCTGGAATCCAAAAACACACTTTACACCCAAGTACCTAGAAATTGCAAGTATTCTCTTTCTCTCCTATTTGCAATTCAAAGTGGCATCTGGTGGACAAAGGAGCTCACTACAGAAAAATTGCAGCAGCATCTGGTGGACAAAGAGGCCCATTACACATCACTGAGTGAATTTCAGTTTGCATGCGACAGATCCATGGATACATCAGTTTAATTTGTGGTGATCCAAAGTAAAATACAACAGGACATTTAAATAGCCCAAAAAAACCACTCATACATGCAAACTGTAATGCAGTCAGATCACAAAAAAAGAGCAATTTTTGCTGTCATGTGTACAAACACCCTAAGAAATTATATGGGCTAAGGAGCTGATTGATAGAACCACCTTGAAATTAGCACAGGATAATAAGGGTGTGCATGTAGAAGTTATCACAGAGTAGCTGATACACAGTAAATACACAGCCCAGCTTGCTTTGCAGTAATTTATTCATGTAGCCAGACCTTAAGATGCTGTGTAAAACATTCCCAGTGGAATCAAGGAGGGATGCTGTGGCTATCAGAAATTTCGCTGTCAGGCTCTACCAACAGAACTCTCTCAGCAAGACGGCCCTGATAGAGACAGAAAGTGGAGGAAGTTAGGTCATAGGTTTCTCCCTAAGTCAACATAACTTATCCTAGATGATATGAATAGCCAAGCCAAGCTAAGAGCAGTCAACTCAGAGGAAGATGCAGAATTTTATACACTCAACAAGAAAACCACTATTACCGTCACCATGTTCTTGGTTTCCTGTCACACCCAGTTGCATTGCAAAGGACTTACATGGCTTTGGTCATTGCATGGCTTGCTGCACTCCACCACCTCTGACCTACTTTGCAATTCCATTAGCACAGCATAGTATCCACTGCAATGCAGAGTTGTAACAACTGGAATCATAACTGCTGACTGCATACATTTTGCAGATCATAAGAGATTGCTTAGAAAAGCCACAGATTCTGGCAGGAACATTTGCAAACAAGCTTCACTGAATGGATCTGAGTTTAATAAAGCTCCAGCAGCAGCCAAGTTATGAAAGTTTAGGAACATTTATACTTATGCTGTGCTGTATCCTGCTAACCTCCCAAGCTGTTTTCCCTGGTTTGGAAATCATTGATAAAAATGAAACTCTATATGCTAACTAGAATAATAAGATCAGTGTATCCATGGGTGTAATTCCTTTCTTTTCTTTTTTCCAAACTTATGCATATGATTTGCAGTGGAACTGGTTAAGAAAAGAAGACCATCACTACATTTCACATTGCATTATAGAACTATAGCAATTCTTGGACAACACATACTTAAAATCCATCAGTTTTGCTAATTTTATACACTGTCGGGCCAGAGAAGGCAGGAGGAGGATATCTGTATATCCTAGGTCTTCTTGCTGCTTTTGTCTTTTTTTGTTCCCATTCTAACCACAAAGTAAGAACTGTTGTGAGGAGCACTTCCCTGCTTGGACTGTAGCCCTATCCTGGCTCTCAGTTTTTTCCACAAGGCAAGTCATCTGTATGCTCCTGAACTGTGTGAGAAATTGTCAGGGGCTCCTCCTTTTCCCAAGATCCTGTCAGACTCCCCTGGCTGCTGTTACAAGGTAAGAGAACAATTTCCTGCTTTGAAACAAAGACGTCTCTAGGTTCAGGAGCTTCACAGGTTTAAGGCTCAGAAGGGACCATCATCATAGAATTATAGAGATATATGGCTGGATGAGACCTCAAGAGGTCATCTAATTCAACTCCCTGCCTGAGGCAATACATTTGGATGGGTCAGTTTAGATAAGGATGATCCTGCCTCAGTCCAGGGGTTGTACTACACTGGGGTGGGCAAAATATGGCCCACAAGCTGGATCCAGCCCACAGAGAGACTTTGTCCGGCCTGCTGTGGGTCCCTTGGTCCTGCTTGGCCCAGGCACCACCTGGCTGTGGCACATCCTGCCCGCAGTCGGACTGAGGCAGCTCCACAGTGGCACTGCCTTTCTAGGCAGCCCAGGCAGCAGTGACGCCTTCTGCCTGCTACTGCCACCAGCCCCAGCCCCACAGTACTGGTACTGGCCATGCTTCATCGCCCCAACCTGGCATGCCCTGCGCCTGCTCTGGACTTGCCTGTCCAGGCTGAGCAGCAACAGTGCCAGGCAGAAACAATTGCTTGGCGTGAGAGAAAAGTGGCCCCCCCCTCTCACCACTGCCAGGCAGTTCTCACTGCAGCCACCCGGAGCCCATGCCACACCAGGCAGCCATGCATCTCCATCACTGTCACCTCTGGGCTGCCTGGCAGGGCACCAGTGACAATGCAGAGTAGCCACAGGGCAGCCCAGAGGCAGCAGTGATGGAGGCTGCCCCCCACAAACCCCATACCTACCCACCTACACCCACACCTACCCCTACCCTCTGTACCCCTGCAATATACAAGAGTAAGACTTTGTTTTGAGCTGTTATGCAATCACCTCTATATACATGAAGCAAACACACAAATCAGGACAAAAACGCGTATTTTTTAAATAAAATTAAAATATGTTATTGTGGATGTTTGATTCTTAGTCAATCATTTCTTCTTTTTTTTTCTGATTCCAAGATGGCAAACCTCCTTTCCAAAAGGAGTACTTCTATGGACAAAGGGAGGGACTTCTGGCGGCAAAGGTCAGGGAATAGGGGGTGGGACTTCTAGTCCCGTGATGGTGACCATGGGTGCTTGTCATGGGTGGGGCCACCCTTGCTCACCAAAACTCGTTAAGCGACCCTCTAGCCGAAATAATTGTCCATCCTGGGACTAGATCTCTCAAGGTCCCTTCTAGCCCTAATTCACTATGGTTCTATAGTTCAAAACGTCCATTATGATCAAATACTCTGATCCATAGCCTAACACAAACTAAAGAACAACATGTAGTAATGTCTGCATCAAGCCCATCCTTTCTGAATGAATTGAAAAGTAGCTTTTAGGAAGATGCATGGCTTTGATTTTAGAAACCTCAGTAACAGAGAATCCTCCATGTCCCTGGGTAAATTAAGTTCATAATTAATTCCCTTTACTGTTAAAAAAACCCTGCATTTTATTTCTACTCTGAATTTAGAGTAGATGTTTGGCCCAAACATCTCCTGGGGAAGCAAAACAGACTGAGCTCCTGAAAGGCAGTTCACCAGACCCACATATAATTCATCAGTGTTACATCATTATAAGGTTTAATTGAAGATTTTCCTTACTTGTCAACCAGCGAGGTCTGAAGGAAAATCCAGAGAGTTTCCTGTCACTTTCTCTAGGTATTGCCTGCATAGAAAGTGCCTGGGACCTTATTTTGTACCAGTCCATTCGTTCCTGTGTTAAACATACCTTAGTAAAACAGACTCTTGGACAATCAGCCTTCATTTCAGCAATCTCCTGGATCTATGGCTCAGCATTTCTGTATCACTTTACATCCCCCAACATATACCACAAACTGACAAGGTCTGTTTTACATTTACTGCAGTTTACACAGCTCTTTTGCCTGGCTGCTTGCAAAATTTCTAGTGATAGACATAGCTCAGTGCCAAAAATCAGAGCTGACTACTGTGCCTTTCTATGACAAAGACATCACAACCTTTTCTTTTCCTATTATTATTGAAACTATTATTATTATTATTACCATTGGTTCTCAGTTGCCAGGCTTGTAGAACTAGTGTAATAAGTAAAAGATGTCCGGCTTGGGTTCCTGGAGAGTGAAAGCAAAAATCCTCCCTTGTGTTTCCTGTGTTTAAAAGTTTGAGTCATTCTCTCTGATACTAATCCTTGGTCAGGAATTTATAAAACTCCATGTTGGAAAGTTGTCTCTCAGCTTTCTTTATGAATGCTATGTAACCTACATTCCCCAGTGGGTTAACTGCCTTGTTTATCTCTATTTATCTATTCAAGCAACTTTTGTCTCTCTTAACAGTGCCCCCTCCCCTAATACTTTGCTCAGCCTTTCCCAATGTGTTTACATTCCTTTATATTTAGAACGCACCGCTTTCTGAGAATCCATTCATAGCATCTGGTGAAATAGGCCATCAGCAACAAAAGCTCGTATCTCTCTGAACTAGTATAGTCTCTACAATGCCATGCTGCCCTGACTCAGGCCTGACTTCAGATTAACACAGTTCATTACCTGTCTCAATTACTTGTCCTGCTGTCCCACTAACAGAGAAAGAACCTTCTAGGTAATCCTTTCTGTCCATGGGACAGCAGCATTTTGAATGAGTAACATGGTTAGCTTAATTTCCAGCATGCTAAAGGTCTTCAGTTGTTTCCATTCATAGACAGCTCTACTGATTTCTGGATCTGAACAGATTTGGGGCTTTATTCCTGCAGTGCAGTGGTGCTCAATCTTTATGGCTGGCAGGCCAGATGGGCAGTGCCCAGGCCATACATGGGTCAGATCCGGTTGATGGTCCCAATCCAACATGGAGCAGTTGCTGTAAGGCCCCATTCAGCCTTGAAGAGGGAAGCAGGGGGCATCCTTTTTCCAACCAGGCCCTGCAATGGGGAGGAGGCATGGCCCAGTCCCGCAGGAGGAAGGGGTTTAAGCTGGCCCATACCCAGCCTCATAGGGAAAGGGAGCATGACCTGACGCCAAATTAATGTATGGGGTTTGGGAATTTGGTAGCATGAGAAGGTGGCCGTATTGATTGCTACCACTCCCCTGCTTCCAAATTTCACAATCCATGGGGAGCTCATGGGCCAGATAACTATGGCTCCATGATCCACATTTGGCAGGTTGGAACCCTGCTGTAGTGCACTGCCTTTCATAAATGGAATATTTTATTTCTAAGACCACTTCCTTATTTTAGTTTAATCTTGTCCCTTAACTGCACCTGCTAAGGCAACAAAAATGTGGGAACAGTTATATGTTATTTCTGGTCTATTCTTCTGCACACACTGCATCTGGTTTATTTTATCATTTTCTGTAATTAAGTCTTAGAAGTGAGGATAGAGATTTTTTTTCAGCCAAATCTTCCTAGATGTCCTTCAGCTTCTTGTCCTGGACAATTCACCCATCTTAAGTATTCCCCCTTCTTCCCAATCTGCCCCTACATGCCCTGGAAAAAGAACCCATTGAGAGGTAGTAAACTGGTTGTTGTTCACACTCTCTCCTTTTCATCATCCCAACAGAGCACTCCTTGTGTGTGTAGTGGGCTTGCCAGGCTTTGCCTGGCTCTCCAGGCTTAGGAAACCACAAATGCAATTGGTGGGGCAAAACCCACCAATCAGAGGCAGGCAGGAGAGATGCCAGGAGGAGAGTCCACTCTGCCTCTTCTCCAAAGGGAGGGGGGGACAGGAGCGGACCTAATTGGGAACTGCAGTTGCAGCCCCCTGATTGGTTCATTTTCAATCTGGGGGCAGAGACCCAGAAGGGGATATAAGAAGCTGTGTGCTGATCATGCAGCACAGTCGGCAAGGGATGAAGAAGAAGGAAGAGGTCCCAGGGCCAAGAACATCTGGAAGGGCTGTCCAGCAGGTGTATCCAGGTGCCCAGAAGATACCACCACTGTACAGAAGTGGCGGGCAGTTCAGGCATCACTGCACAGAGAGTCCACAAGGGAACAGGATCCGAGGAGCCACAGTGAGGTGGCTGAGGTCTCCAACCCCAACACAAGGCCAGGATGCCGGGAAGACGTCACTGCATGGAGGGTCCACAAGGAACTGAGACCCTTGGAGTTGCATCGAGGTGGGTCAGGTCTCAAACCCCAGCCTGAGCCCAGGATGCAGTGCAGATGTTGCTGCACAGAAGGTCCACAAGGGACCAGGACCCTGGGAGCCACAATGAGGCAGCTTGGGTCTCCAACCTCGGTATAAAGCCAGACTGCCAGGCAGGCGTCACTGCATGGAGGGTCCATGAGGGACTAGGACCATGGGAGCCACAGTGAAGTGGCTCAGGTCTCCAACCCCGGCACAAGGCCAGGCTGCGGTGCAACAGTGTCTCCCCTCCCCGCCCCAAGCCAGAGACCGTCAGTCCCATAGCACCCATGGCACCAGTTCTGCTTGTCCGCATCTTGGGTTGCAGCTCCCCCTGAACCTCTGCACCAATCTTCTTGAAACTTGGCAGGTTTCATGCCCTTATCAGAAGCTACCATCTCTACAAGTTTCAGTCAAATTGAAGAAGAAACAAAGTTATAGATATTTCATTGATTCCCCATTATACCGTATGGCTGGATCTCCTAGGCGGCTCACAAGCTTTGGAGCCACTTCGGCTGGATTGAGGCAGAAACCCAGTCTGGAGCTCCAGATCGGGTCACAGCCATCCAAAGCGGCTGGATCCGAAGCCAGGTAGGATCGCTGCTGACTCACATAGGCCTACTGTCTACAGATGCAGATGCTTACTGCTTACTGGACGAAGGTTAGAAGACCCAAAAAGAGGACATGTCCAGGAAAACCCTATGGTAGCCCTAGATTAATTATATGAACATGTGCAGGAATGCTTCAGGGAACTTGGATTTTCATGTATTGATGGATAAATGCAATTAACTACAACAACGACTTCAGTTTTACATCCATAGTTCAATAGGATCTTATTGGGTTTTGAATCTAGGGCAATTCCAGATGTGCCCCAGTGGAACAGAGATCATGATCTGGTCCGAAGAGACAGTTATGTACAGAACCAGTAGGTTCCCCCCAAAGTCCCCCACTTATATCACCAATCTGTTTTCCCATTTTTGACTTACTGTACAGATATTTCACTCATGGAATATTCCCAATTGCCCCTGTTGCTTACAATTTAGCAAACACACAAGTCAGTAAACTTTCTGCTCCTTCTACTGGCTCCACAATCGTAGCCTGATTCTTATCTCAGACAAGGTAGTGACCCTTTATTTCCCACAAGGGTCATAAAAGGCCTCCCAGCTCTTCAGGAAAATAGCTGAAATTCCACAGAAAGAGGGGTCTGAACCAAGGGAGAATACATGACTCTACAAATAAACAAACTCCCAATCATTTAGTTTTTCCCATTTTGTATTTCACTCAGCACAGGACAATTCTGGCAAGACAAATGAACTGTATTTCACTCAGTAAAACCAGCCAGTTGGTCATGAGATTAACATGGAAAGTGCAAACTGACATGCATATTGAAAGCAAATAGAAGAGGCAGGAGTTCAGAGTCTCAAACATGCCTTAATTGGCTTGGGAAAATTCATGTCTCATTTACCTGCACAGAAACAGCCACATAATAATAACAATAGTAGTAGTAGTAGTAATGGAATGAACAGTAGAGGATATTCCCACCGAAGGATTAACTCTATATATTTCACATTCAAATAATGCATATGGCTCTTAAATTCCAAAGGCAAATTATCTATAGAGCCAGTAGTAAATACAGATCTCAGCATCTAAATGTATCACATGCTCAGAGACATAGCAGGCAGCTCTACACCCAGGGCAGCCACAGATACCTGGGGCAGTATGGGCTGCTGCTGGTCTGATTGTGACAGCACAATGAGCAGCCACTGTAGCAGTTGCTATGTTTCTGCCTCCCCCCAGTTGGTACCAGGGACTTCTGCTCCAGCCCCTTTCTTTCCCCGCCACCCTTTGCAGTACTGTCACAGGCTGGTTAGTATTTGTCCTGTTCTAGTTCCAGGTGCCCATTCATTCATTCATTCATTCTAAATTTAATGTAATTCTTTTTTGGTCACATCCAGGGCTATTGACTCTCCTGTGTCCAATCTAGAGCAGGGGGTGGCAACCTACACCCCGCAGGCCAGATCCAACTTTCAAAGAGGTCCAGTCCAGCCTGCAAAGGGCTGACCTGGCATGGGGGATCGGTAACATGGAGCTGTGCCGTGCCACCCATCCCCCCTGCAGCACTCCCCTCTACTTCAGAGTCTATTACTCTGCCATGTCTGCACTTACCCTTGCTGCAGAGGGGTCAGGAATCTGCAGCAACAGTGAGTGCTGGCTGCTTGAGTAGAGGGAAGGGAGGAGACTCCAGCCCACAGCAACAGCTGGGTCACAAGCTCAGACTGTGACTCACCAAACACCAAAAAAGACTTCTGACCCCTGTTCTAGAGTATTCTGATGATCACATGCAGAGAGCCAAGCTGGCTGTATTATAGTAAAACCTGGATACTTTGCAGGGTTGGACTCTTCACCACCCTGTGGAGATGGGGGGTTGTGAAGTATCCAGAAGTATGCACAGCTACAGCAGAGAGCTGAGCAGGATTGCTGAGGTGTTCCAGCTAAGCAGGTTTGCTGTTTGATATGGCTTTTAGGTCAAAGGTGTTGCTTCTTCAGTCAGCTCTGCAGGACCATTGACAAGCTTGAGTTGAGTAGAGCAGCAGCATCCTATGAAATAGAAGCCATGGCAGACAGCTGTATGATATGTCATTAATGTGACAACATACAAGCAGGTTGTAAACTACTCCATTACAAATGATCTAGCAGGGAATCAAGCTTTCTGTTCTAGCTGTAGAACACCAAGGGTATATTTATACTGTTACTTAGTCCTGCCTTCCAGGCCACCTTCTAGCCCAAACCTACCTACCGTCCATATTAATACCTCCTAGCTTGATACCTGGCAGCAGCCCAGCCCATCCGTGGAAGATTTGCTGAGCCTCAGGGCCCAGGTTTAAGCTACTTCTCTTTCACACTTCCTTGCAGAGTGTTCTAACTCACCATCATCTGACTTTTAGACTAAGTCACTGAAAACAAACTTTTCTTATGTATTTACAGTTCTTTAGCGTCTCAAATGGAGTGGAGCAGAATTGCATTTAGGAACCAAAGACCACTCAGATACCCAAAAAATAGAATAGAATCTGGAGCAGGAAGTCAGTCAGCAGCAAACCCACGATTCTCGGTTGACTTCCAGCCTTTCTGCACCCCAGGTCCTTCCCTAGTGCCCATCTGAACCAAGCCCAGGAGAGAAGTAGCAGCAGACTGATTCCCAGAAGGGTCATCAGAATCAAGAGGCCCACTACTTTTCTCTCCTTCTCTGCTTTGGGTGCAGCCCTCAAGAGGTAATGTATAAATGAGGGGAAGCAGCTCATGTCACTTGGAGTAGTTGAGGGCAGTCCTTGGGTTGGCCCTCAATAGCTATGCAGACGTAGCTACAGTCTCCAACCAAGCCATATAACACTTAGTCTTTAGGCACAAGATGGATTTCCTGAGACTGTGTAAGGAAACAATAACTAGTTATGGAGATAAAATGTATTGAAAAAATAAGAAATTTAGACTATGTATCAGGCCTGGAACTGTTTGAAAAAACATGTTTGACAAGCAAACAAGTCTTATATTGTGGGCCAAATTTTAGAGGGGTTTTTTCAAAATTGTTTGTGAAATATATTTGATTTTTGAAAATAGAAAAATGTTAGGTTGGCCCATATTTCTCCTTTCTGTCTATTTTTATCCTCATACACTATTTTCCAACAGAAAAAGAAGAAAGGAAAATAAACAGACAGGTACATAAAAACGAAAATCAAATAAACAATAGATGCTTTAATTTGGAGTCAGGTAAGCTGTTTTTCTCTCTTCAAGCAGGGGAGAGACCATGTCAGTGTGAAGTTGGCATTCTCTATCTCTTTCTCTTCCCCTTCTCAGCTTCTGCCTCCAGTTCTCCCTTCTCAGACCCAGCTATTACCTTTTCATCCGTGTCTGCAACTATGATTAAACCACTCTTTCCACAAACCCCTTCTCCTTCTGCCCTCTCTGTTCCTTAAACTTTCCCCCATTACCTCCTTTTCCACCTCTGGCCCCAGCTTTCCTCTGGGAGATGGGAGATGTAGGTTTGAACCCTTCAGCCTGCAAAGGAGTTAGAACCCAGGTCTCATTCTTTCTGGAGGGGTGCTGCAACCACTAGGGAAGTGGCCAAAGGTGAGCACCACTGGGACCTCCACCATGTGTTTTTAGTGGCCATGGCCATGGATGGTCCTCTTTGTGGTGAACTCAGTGCTGTCAGCGTGAATTCAGTTTGTTCAGAGTGCTTTAGACCAGGGGTTCTCAAAGTTTTTATGCTGTGGCCCAGCAAACTGCAGCCCAGCAGTCACAGCTGACTGTGGCCAGAATTTCCAGGTGGCAGACAGGTCAGTATACCCCCCCAGTCTGGGCGGGAGGGGTGGACCAAACCCTGCAGCCTCTCCATAGTTTGCCGGTCCGCGGCCACGTCCAGTCAGGCAGCCAACCATGCCGCAGACAGGCAGTTGACCCACCAGGCCGTGGCCCAGGGATTGAGAACCCCTGCTTTAGACTGAAGGATTTCTGAGCATGTTTAAAGACTCCATTTATGTGCTTAGAGGTCTATGGAGACCAAAGTGTAGGTATCAAAAATGTTTAACAGTTTCTGGAGTGAAGATGATTTGGATCGTTTATGATGACAGAGACAATTTCTGCTAAGACCTATTGAGGTACCTTGCTTCACAGCTATGATTTGGCCCTAAAATAACCGGAGAACGTATCATTTCCAGGATTCATACCTGGAATACCTAGCCTAGCTATATCATGTATTACACATCAAGTAGAGTGCATGTCTATCTCTGAATTACGATATTATCAGAAATGTTACCAGCTAAGTATCTCCTTGAAGTAAGAGCTATGGAAAAAGCTAGAAAAGGGCTGGAGTTAAGTCACTTCACCCCAGATCCTTATCACTGATATAATAGCCTTTGGCTTTACAAGGAAGTCTTTGGCAAATAACACGTTGTTCTACTGCACAGCTGCACACTAACTGCAAAAGGACACGGATTTCCTTCCTAATGTACATCAGGACATTCAAAGGTAAAAAGCATCATTATGGAGGTGCTTCTGTCTGCCCACCCAGACTGATCTTTGGGGAGCAATTGAACTTTGACCTATGTTAGAATAATAAGATGTATTTATGTCTGACACTGGGGGTCTTTGCAGAAACCTCCAGTGAGATTGATATGCAAAGCTGTTTTTATGGCCCTCCTATGAAGGGAATTTCAAGGGATCATATAGGCCTTGCATGTAAACTGTGACATAGATTAGGGACCACCCGCATCAAATAAATGGTTGCCCCAGTGCAGGGTTATCATAGTGAACTGAGAGAAAATTCCACAGCCTCTTTGGTCAGTGTTTTCTCAGAATAATATATTTTCAAGCCAGCAGAGTTGTCTCCTTCTCTCATACAATAGATCCTTTCTTTCCCTTCCTCACACCTCTCAGTTTCTTTTTGTTTCTTCTGTTATTTATGGCTTAATTTTTTGAAGTGTGTTAATGTATTTTGTAAAGTGTTTCAGGATCTGGTTTGTATGAAAGGCCTGCTCCCATTAATGCCCATAGCACAAGCAGTGTTCCAGAGATTCAAACAGGTGAGAGCCGATCAAAAAGCTGTTTTGTAGTAACACGCTGCAAAGCCAGTGTTGAAGATGACATACACCATTCCACTGACTAGACAGTCAGCTTTGTATTTTACATGTAAACTAGCATTCTTCCCACTTCGTACACAGGAAAACAGCACACAAATGAATTGACTTGTCCTTGAGTTCATGCAGAGGAGTCAGAAAGCAGACCTATAAAGTATCCTTAGTCTTGTACATTGTGCCAGATGCCCTCAGAAAGCATTACTGTAATTCCTCGGAAACAAGCAATGTCACTGGAAAGAGCTTGATTTATGGTCTCAAAGCCATAATAATTTATCAGTCTTAATGTTTTGTAGAATGGCCATTTATGGTTCCACATTTAAAGTTTAGTTGAGATTTTCATTGAAAGCAACAAATCATATTTGACAGATACTATATATCCAAAAGAGTTACAGAGTGCAGAATGAATGTTCTGAAAATATAGTAAGAAATCCATGACTTAGTTTATCAATAATTCATTTTAAAATTGGTCCTTCAAGAAAAATAGCATGCTGTATCAGATAAGTTTTTTGTTTTGGTAGAAGCAGAACAATAGAGGTTCTTTAGTTTTCCCATATAATTAAAACACATGCACCAGCTAAAAATTCGTGTATTGGCTGCATTTGAAAACATATTTTAGAATTAAAGGTCAGTTTGTTCTTATTCCTCATAACTACAAGTTTCTTCTTTATCAAGTAGTGACAAATAGGGCAGAAACTATTTCAGATTACATGAAGACTGCAAACAGTGCATCATTGCCAAAAACGAGAGTTACACAGCTGGGTGCCATATAGGCACATAAAATGAAACAAGATTCTGTCCTGGTGTGCTACAGAGGATTTCTTGAGGAGTGAGCATCCTTCAAAAAGCCTCCTATTAGTCTCATTAGATCTGAGGCTAAAAAGGTTCTTAACAAAGATGCTGTATTTCAGTTACCATTTAGAGACCATGTCGGCCTGCTGACAGTATAAGTCCCACCATCTTCTTTCAGTACAGGTTGACCTCATTTTCTCCTGGGCTTGGGTGGATCCAGGATTATGTAAAGGGGGATGTGGAAGCAGTGACTGGTACTGCAGGGGTGGCTCCACCCCTGCTCTCAGCTTTCCCCCTAACCAACTGGAGTAGGTAGACTATGCCACAGGAGCAGCAGCCAGCAACTTTTTAAGGTCTGTGAATCAGGAAGTATCCCAGCCATCCCCCTACTCTCTGCACCTCCTCCCTTCCTCTCCCTGCTTACCGGCACTTCTCCTCCCCTCCCTTCCCATTTCCCACCCAGCCCACCACAGCCACTATCCCCTGCTGACCCAGGGTGGGGAGAGCTCCCGACAGTGCTGGGTGGGTTCTCCCTAACTGAGCTCATTCTTGGGCTGGTAGGCAGTACCCGGGAAGACTGGGCAGGGAGGAGGAACCCACCCACTGCTACTGACCCTGGCTGAGCCCAGACCCCACAGCCTGGCTGGAGCAGAGCAGGAACAGTTCTGGAGCTTCTGCCTCAAGACAGAGGGAAGGGGAGAGGACAGTGCCAATGGAAGGTGAGGAATGGGAGAGGAAGGGGTAGGTGTCACTGAGCACAGAGGAGAAGAAAAGAGATGTGGAGGGGAGGGGATTCTTACCTGCTTTGGGGACTTACCTGCTGCAAAGTCCCCAGCTGCAGTATTATCTGAAACAGGGCACCATACCACAGCACCATACCACAGCACCTCTTATAGATCTGCCCCTATTCCTACCCCCACCAACAGTGAGACATGGCACCACTGTGAAAGAAGGCATTTTAACTGGATGTAGTAAAGAAAAGAGCTTATTTTGACAGAAGACAACTTTTTGTGGAATATCAGGCTGAGGTCAATGTATTTAGTCTCATTGACACCAATCATAACATTGTTTAATGCAACAGTCAGTTTTTTTACATATCACTTGGAATGGTACATGTAAGCCTCACTGTAGTATAGGTTAATACAGCCATCGCTAAGTGCATATACAAATCAGACAAAGGCCTATTAACAGCATGAAATGAAACAGGCCTGAGAATGGAACTAAGTACATATGGTTTGCATAGAAATGCAATTCACTAAGAGAAAACAACTTGTTAGGCATTTCACAAGGCCAACAGGTAGAGAGTCAATTGATAAGACCAAAACAAGGATCAGAGTGACCTGGTAAACAGGTTTCCCCACCTAGCAGGAAAGCTGCTTTGATTGGTAAGAAGTAGCATGTGGATATCACCTAATGATGGTTTCAGTAACTGGTGAGAACTAGAATATGTGCTGTAAACAAAGTTATTTTGACCAGTGTAGAAAAAGGAGCCTGAGAACCATTAATACTTTCTTTGGACCTTAGGCATGCATCCATTGCATATTACCTGTACTATGCCTGCAAATAAACCTGTTAGTACCACTACCAGCCAGGTCATGGATGCTGGTGTCTAGGCTTGTTTCTTAACAATAAACCCAGCCCAGCTCTTTTTCACTAAAAACTGAAGCTTCCACTCTCTTCCTGGAGTCCTACAGTACAATGTTTACAGCTCCTACTATACATTTTAGAAACAAAAAACATATATCATATTGACCTGCTGCTCACAAACATTGGTGGGGGATGTAGAAGTGGGTGGCAACTTGGGCAGCAATGACCACAAGATGATCAAGTTCAGGATCCTGCCAAAAGGAAAAAATGGAGACCCTGTAATTCAGAAAGGCAGACTTTAACTCGCTCAGGGAACACATGGGCAGGATCCCCTCGGAGGCCAGTCTTAGGGGGAAAGGAGACCAAGAGAGCTGATTGTATTTAAAAGAAATCTTACAGAGAGTGTAGGAACAAGCCATCCTGATGTACAGGAAGAATGGCAAATATGGCAGGCGACCAGCTTGGCTTAACACTTCAGTGAGATAACACACACAAAGGAAGCTTAAAAGAAGCTTGGACAGATGACTAGGGAGAAGTATAAGAATATTGCTCAGGCATGCAGGGATGAAATCAGGAATGTCAAAGCACACTTGGAGTTGCAGCTAGCAAGGGATGTGAAGGTTAACAAAAAGGGTTTCTAGAAGTGTGGTAACAATAAGAGGAAGGTCAGGGAAAGTGTGGGTCCCTTACTGAATGGGGAACCTAGTGGCAGGTGAGGAAAGGCTAAAGTACTCAGTGCCTTTTTTACCTCAGTCTTCACAGGCAAGTTCAATTCACAGACTACTGCACATGGCAGCACAGTTTGGGGAGAAAGTGAGGAGCTCTCAGTGGTGAAAGAACAGGTTAGGGACTATTTAGAAAAGCTGGACCTGTACAAGTCTATGGGGTAGGATGCCATGCATCCAAGGGTACTGAGGGCATTGGCTAATGTAATTGCAGAGCCACTGGCCATTATTTCTGAAACCTCATGGCAACTGGGGGAGGTCCCAGATGATTGGAAAAGGGCAAATATAGAGCCTATCTTTAAAAAGTGGAAAAAGGACGATCCAGCAAACTAGAGATCAGTCAGCCTCACCTCAGTCCCTGGAAAAGTCATGCAGCAGGTCCTAAAGGAATCCATTTCTAAGCCCTTGGAGGAGAAGAAGGTGATTAGGAACAGTCAGCATGGATTCATCAAGGGCAAGTCATTCCTGACCAACCAGATTGCCTTCTATGGTGAGATGACTGGCTCTATGGATGTGGGGAAAGCAGTGGACATGATATAACTTCACTTTAGGAAGGATTTTGCTATGGTCTCCCATAGCATTCCTGCAAGCAAGCTGACAAAGTATGGGTTGGATGAATGGACTGAAAGGTGGGAATGAAGTTGGCTGGATTGTCAAGTTCAATGAGTAGTTATCAATGACTCAAGATCTAGTTGGCAGCTTGTGTCAAGTCAAGTACCCCAGGGGTCAGTCCTGAGGCTGGTTTTGTTCAACATCTTCATTAATGGAAAATGGGATGGATTGCACCCTAACCATGTATTACCTTAAATAGGTCCTGAGGTCCTGGGCAGGTGGAGAAACAGGTTTGATGCTCCTGCTGTTCCTCCTCCTTCACAGTAAAACCTACACAGGCACCATTGCATCATAGAAGTAAAAGCCTGGCTATAAAGGTGGTGTTAACAGGAGAGCCTCTGTTTCTCTGACATCAGGTTGATATTCTGTGAAAGAGGACTGCTGTACAGGGTTGGGATCCATCTGACAAAGAGTGTAGAAAAAAAATCTTTGAACATCATCTGGCTGACCTGATGAGGAGGACATTCAACTAGATCCTATGGGGGATCTAGCTAAAAGTCCTAGTTCAAAGTGACAGAAACCTACCCGCCAGTAATAGGATCAAGGGACATAACTAGAAGAAAGGGTCCAATACTTGAGAAGGGATGGAAAAACTATTATAGGGCTAACAAGAGATGTAAGAAGGAAAACATCATTGTAGCCTATTAAATATCTTCAATGTTTGTATACCAATGCAAATTGTATGGGGAATAAACAAAATAAACTGAAAGTCATAGAATATAAAGAAAATGATGAGTTAATTAGCATTACAGATTTGGTGGTGTAACTCCCTTGACTAAATTATGAATATTTAGGGTTATAGCTTGGTCCAGAAGGATACGCATGGAAAAAAGGAGAAGACATTTGGCTGTATGACAGGAAAGTGCATGTTTTTTCCAAGGTTCAGGAGGAAGACAGCAGTAGATATGTTGAAAGTATGTGGGTAAAGATAAATGACTGAGGAAAGAACAGTAGTGAAGGTATATGGCAGGGTCTACTGCAGACTGCCAAATCAGGAAGAGGAGGAGGGGAAAACAGTCCTCATGCAGATAGCTAAAAAATCAAAAGCCATTAGTATTGGGGGGGTTAATTTCCCTAATATTTCTTGAAAGAAAAATAGAGCAAAACATAAAACATCCAATAAGTTTTCAATGTGTATAGAAGACAACTTTATCTTTCAGCAAGTTGAGGAAACAACTAGAAGGGGAATGTATGTTGGACCCATTTTTGCCCATGTTCACTGGGCTCATCTCTATTGAAAGCAGTCAGAAACTTAGAAGGAACTGAACTGATATGATAGAATTCATGATTCAAAAGGTGCTTTTTCATATAGTCAAGGGCCTTCTCCAGCCTAGTAGCCCCAAATCTGATATAGTTATGGCACACCAGCTTCTGTAGCCAACAGCACACAAGGGCATGATATGGCTAGCATCATGTCTAACTGCTTTTGATTCCCAAGGTTGAATAACCAGATACCATTTACATCTGGATCAAATGGGAATGGTTTTTACCATGAGTCAAGAGCACAGCTCAAACTCATGCCTCTGGTTCCATGGCTACCCTACCTCTCAAGAAGCTATCTGAAAAGGAAAGGAGACATAAAGGCTATGGAAGGATGGGCATGTGACTAAGGAAGTATTCAAAAGGAATAACAAAATGTGTAACTGTGGGGGGGCCGCCTCGAAACACCGACACCTCCCAGTCGGGGACCGCTTCCCACCTGCAGTGGGTCGTTCCTGGACTCCTGCGCGCCTCTGATTCGCCTGCCACGACTTTGATGGTTCCGGTTCAGTTGGAATTCTTCGGCACATGCCAGTCCAGAAACGAGACTCACTGTAGGCGTAGGGTCCCACGTCGCTGAGGGCTCCTCCTCCCCTACACCCTTACCCATTCCGCCGGGCACGTGACTGCCTTTCTGGGCAGGCCACGTAATCAGGATATCACTCCCACTCGTTTGTGTCAGAGAAAATTTTGAGTATATGCTGCCAACACAGAAGAGCTGGACTGACATGCGCGGTTTGATTCTGTGAGTGGAAAGTTCCAAGGCTCACCCAGCCCTTGCCCCCTGGGTGACCTGCGGACCTGTCAATCATTGTTGACCTACTTTCCCCACAGA
>NW_017728951.1:33044543-33068570 GCF_001723895.1 Crocodylus porosus | reverse complement strand
TTTCGGATCACCCTTTGGACGCTGTTATAACCCGGTTCCAGATCACTGACCTCGGCCTCCTCCACTGACTACGACTCGGCTTACCCTTCTGACCTGACGTCTCAGCTGCATCATCTCCTGGCTTCCGACCTCAGCTTTCTCTTCAACCACCTGATTGTCCACCACCTTGGACTGGCGTCACACGATTCATCATCTGCGCGTTACAGTTCGTTTTATCGTTGTATTACCCATTAATGAGCTGTTGACCAGCCCTGGGACTAGGTCTTCGGACTGAACCTTGTGGGCCAACAGACCCCTTTGTTGTGTTGTTGTTCGTATGTTTGCAACTGTAACTGAAGACTTCTCTGCCTACGCCGAAAAGCGTAAGTCAAAATAAATCTTTGCATTTCAACCCTCTCTGGTTCTGCCTCTCAGACTCCGCAGCCGCTAATCCCACCTGTCCGTGTCAATAGCCACCACCCGGCCAACCCACCGTGACTGCAACCCCGAGCTTGGCTTGCCAGCTCCGCCGGGTTCATCGCGACAGTTTGTAAAAGAAAACAGGGATCAACACAAAAGGTTACGGCCAGGAGTTCTACAGGGCCTGTAGACTGCTTCAATCTTCAGCAGCCATTCCCCTCTCTTCTCCTGTATGCCACAGGGTTGGGACCCCTTTCCCACTTCCCCACGAGTGCTTCAGCCCTCTCTCGGGCTCCCTGAGCTCACTCAGCCCCTCCCTACCAGGGTGGCAACCTCCCAGTTGGGGCTTGCTCCTTTATTAGAGTCTATACAATAACTGGCCCAGCCGGGCTCCAGCTGCTCCCGGCGGCTTCAAACCGTCCACAGCCTCCCCGTACCGGATGCTCAAGCTCACAAACTCCGCTGGGGCTTACCCTTACCCAAGAAAGTCCTGTAGCTCCCACGGGCGGCTCGCATCCACGCTCGGGAGCTTTCTCCGGCGGCGGCTTCTCTGCTGGCTCCTTCCGGTCCCACCACCTCCTCGTCCGGCTCCGGCACTTCCTTTATGCCGCCACTGCTCGTTCCGGGCCTTCCTTCTTCCGGGGACCTAAAAGAGGTGAGTTTCTGCCTGGCGTGTTGGACCTGCACTGGCAGGGCTCACCTAACTGCATCAGGACAGGGCGACTCGGAGCCTGTTGGCTCCTTTCCTCCCTCACAGTAAAGGATGAAATCAGGACAGCTAATATGAAAAATGACTTAAAGTCGGCAAGAGATTTTAAAGACAACAAGAGTTCTACAAATGTCAGACAGAAAAAAAATCAGGGAAACTGTGGGCCTGCTGCTTGATCGAACTGAGCTATTAATAACTCAATGGTGATTTCCTTCATTTCACAAAAATAAATAAATAAAGGTACAGCCAAAATAGCAAACTTAATACAATCAAGGAAAGGAAAAATACCCACATCATAATAAGTAAAGAGGACATCAAACAATGTTGTAAAAATCTGAATGAATTTAAGTCAGCAGAGCCTAACAGAATTCACCTGAGGATGCTAAAGTAGCATCCTGAAGAAATCTTGAAACAATAATTTTTAAAAGCTCACAGTTGATAGATAATGTTCCAGAGGGTTGGAAATGGGAGAACATGGTCCCCATCCTAAACAATAAGAGAATAAAGAAGGCCCCAAGGAAATATAGATGTCAGCCTGATTTCAATACCTGGAAAGTTAGTAGACCAAATTATAAATCAGTCAATTTGTAAACATCTCAAGCAGGACGGATTGTCACTAGCAGTCAACATGGATTTTTTAAGAATAAATCATGCCAAACCAACTTGATTTCCTTATTTAATAGGTTAACTAGTTCGGTGGATGAAGGGAATGTAATAGACATAATACATCTGGACTTTTATTGTTAGTCTTTTGACACTATCATGCATGACATGCTCATACATAAAATGGAGAAATGTCAGCAAGATGGAATTAGCATTAAATTGGTGCATAGTGATTGTGTCTACACATGTGCCCAACTGTGCAGTTGTTACTGCGCAGTCATTTAGTACTTACTTTAGCCAACTACTAAATGACTGCTCAGTAACCACCATTACTGCTCAGTCTTGGTGGCACCTGGGTCATTTCCCACCCTACTGCACAGTAGCAGTATGCTACTACACAGCAACTCATTGTTACTGCACAGTAGCATTGACATCACGGTTTGTTCCGGCTGATGCTACGTCACCATAGCTCTTCACTATGGCGACATAATGTCTTGTGTAGATGCGCTCAGTAGCTAGCAAAATAACCACAAGTATAAAGAATAACTATTAATGGATTGATATGGAATGGCAGCAGAAGGCCTCAAGTGGGGTTCTCCAGTGCTCTTTAACATTTATATTAACGGCTTACATGCAAGAAGAAAGTATAATGATCAAATTCTCACACATTTTGGAGGATCAGATTAAAATATAAAGGGTTCTTGATAAAATTGGGTAAGTGGCCTACGGGTAACAAAATGAAATTCAGTGAAGGCAAATGTAAGGTACTAGGCATATGGAAGGAAAAACACATGCATTAATACAGAACAGGGGCTAAGAAGCTTGACAGTAGAATTGGTGAGAAGCCTGTAAGAGATATGATGGATCACAGATTCAACATAAGTCAGTGTGATCCTGAAAAAAAAAAAGCAAATGCACATTTGAGCTGTGTTAGGAGAAGCATTGTATGCAAGATATAGGAAGTAATAGTACCACTCTAATCAGCACTGGATAGACCTTAGCTGGACTATTGCATCCAGTTCTGGAGACTAGATTTTAAAAAGGTAACTGGACAGGATCCAGAAGGAAGCAGTGAACATGATGGAAGTGTCTGGAAAGTAAGCTGTGTGAGGAAAGGTTGAAGGAACTAGGTGTGTTTAGTCTGGAGAAAAGGAAATTAAGCAGCAATGTAATAAAAATTTCAAATAATTTGAAAGGCTTCCATAAAGAAGATGGGAGAAAAAAACGTGGTTCTTTGCCCCAAAGGGTACAATATGCGGTGATGGTCTTAAACTATATTAAAGCAGATTTAGATTAAATTTTAGGAAAAGCTTGCTAAATGGAAGATAAGCAGACCAATGGAACAAGCTTCCTAAGGAAGTTGTAGAATCTCCTTCACTGTAGGTTTTAAAGAAGAGGCTGAATAGGCCTGTGTCCACGTTTGATTAGGAACAATGAAGTCTGCTTCTAGACTAGATAACCCTGAAGTCCCTCCCAGCCCTATGATTCTGTGAAATAGGGTGGGCTGCTCTTTCTTCTCTTGGGATCTGACATCAAGTAATGCAGCCCCATATAAAAGCAGCAATTAACCAATGCAAGGGACTGCTCAGTGACAGATGAGGATGCCTCACCTGCCCAACATCATAACAGTTTAGAAATAAGGTGGCTAAGGAGGAATCACCAGCAGTCCTTGTCTCCTTAGGTTACTCTCCATACCATGCTCCGCATGGCTTTCAGTTTGGTACTCACAAATATTAACCCTGTTGAAAGGAGAGGTTAGAAAAGCTGAGTCCCTAAGTGCTATAGTCTTTAAGGTCTCCCTCTGACCTCCTGCCTCAGCTCCATAGTAAACATTGGACCTAAACAGCACTGCTACAAGCAGATTTTCAGACATGCAATGACAGCGAGGCCAAGTACTCAACCAGTAAGGGCTCATTCACCAAGTCAGTTTACAGCTTATAACAAGTAAAATACAGGCATCATTTACATAATAGTTTAATTACAACTTAATTTATCAAAAATAGCCAGAAGACAACATTTCAATATACTTAAAATATAAAAAAAGTTAGAAGAGTCTGGGCTATACCACTGGTAAAATCATTCATGACAAAGTAAAGATTGACTCAGATACTGTATTCAAAGAAAACACTGAAAATTATTTTAACTTAGAAAGCCATTAATGGTTTTGTTTGGAATTTTCTGGAAAACTCATTCTGTACCCATAGAGTTAGTACTGTAAGTTTGGGAAGGGTACACATAGTTTTCATGGAAAACAAGAGGATCAAATTCTTGAATGCAAAGCAAAACAATCCTCAACAGAATGCTCATACAGTACTTTTGCTTGCCCAGGGTAGATTAGTAGATAGGGGTCAGGTCAATAACTCACCTGGGACCCCTGTGACAATTATGACAATGATAGGTTATTCAACCTATCATTATCCTTCCTCTCAAAGTTATATGCTGAAATGTAGGGCTGTGTGAAGCTTTGGTCCCTGATGCTATTCAGCCCAATTCAATGGCTGAATCTCCGAATACGAATTGAATCAGAGGACCCTTGAATCTCTCGGAATTGAATAGGGACCCTCCAAATCGATTCAGAGAGAGTCAGTGATTTGGACATAGACATAGCTTTAAATGTTTTTTCTAAATACTTTGAGGTACCAGGCAGTTCATGAATGCTGCAATGCTGGAGCACATGAAGCGTCCCACAGGAGCGCAGGGGGCTCCCCAGCATGCTCAGCAGCAGACGCAGAAGTGGACCAGTCCCTGGCCCCCCCTGCACTTCTGTAGGACACTTCATGCACCCCAGCATTGCAGCATTCACGAGCCGCCTGGTTCCTTGAGCTATGTAGAAAAAACATTTAAAGCTGTGTCTATAGCCAAATTGCTGATTCTCCGAATCATCATCAAATCTTCAGATTCAGCCGAGTCAAATCAGGGTCAGTGATCCGAATCAGCTAATCGAATCGCTGTCCCCAATTTACGCCAAATCCAAATCCCTATCAAATACGGCCCGTTTCGAACACCCCTACTGAAATGCCACTGGATGAAATGCAACATTTGTCAAGGATTCTCACTGGTAAATTGTTGCCAAAGCATCCCTGGATTGACTACAACTCTCATAACATGATAGACACAGAATAAAATATCCTGGAAGGGACCTGAAGAGGCTATCTAGTCCAACCCCTTGTACAAGACAAGATCATTCCAATTCAAACCATCCAGGGGCAAGTGTTTGCCTAGCCTGCTCTTAAAAGAACTTCCAAGGATAGAGATTCTACAAACTTTTCTAGGTCAGGGGTTGGCAAGCTACAGCACATGTTCAGATATGTCTCTTGCAGCCATTTTATCTGGCCCATGGAGCAGGAAGGTTCTGTGGCATTCAGCAGCAGCAGGTTTTGGTGACATTTCTGAGACAGGGGTTTCACCCACGTGTCAGATGGGGAGAAGTGGCAATGATAGAGGAAATTGTGGCTCCGGCTCCAGCTCTGTCTCCAGCTCCAGCTCAAGTTGGGTTTTAAGCAGGCCATGCTTGAAGCTAAGCGCTGTTAAAGCAACTTCCTGCTCCAAAATGTTGCCGGCCCCTGTTCTAGGTACTCTGTAGCAATATTTAACCACCTTCCTAAAAAGAAAGTTCTTACTCATATCCAACCTAAATGTCCCTTTTTGCAATTTAAGACTCTTCTTTTTTGTCCTGTTTCCTGTGGCCGGAGAGAATAATCTATTACCATCCTTTTTATTAACAACCTTCAGATATTTGAAGGGCGTTATCAAAACCCACCCACTCAAATTTCTTGTCTCCTAATGCAGATCCCACAGTTTCAGTCCCTTCCCAGTGCCCGACTGCAGTTAGGGACTGCATATGGGTGAACCAATTAAAACTGAATCAAGGCAGGACAAAGGTGATGGTGGCGGGAAGACCACTGTATCACTCAACTTTGCAGAAGAGAAGACTGAGGGGGCATTTAATAACAGCCTTCAACTACCTAAAAGGTGGTTACAAAGAGGATAGAACTAGACTGTTCTCAGTGGTGGCAAGTGACAGAACAAGGATCAGTGGTATCAAGTTGCAGCAAGGGGAGTTTAGGTTACATATTAGGAAAAACTCTCTGACTAGAAGGGTAGTAAAGCACTGGAACAGGCTACCCAAAGAGTTTGTGGAATCTCTATCCTTGGCATTTTTAAGACCCAAATAGACAAAGTCTTTTCTGGCATGATAGAGTTGGGGCTGGTCCTGCTTTGAGCAAGGGGTTGGACTAAATGACCTCCTGAGGTCCCTTCTAAGCCTAAGTTTCGATGATTCTATGATTATCCATCCAATTATGTAGCCACTTTAAAGTACTTTCATGTAGATTTTATTTCCTTAACTTACTGAGAATATTATGAGAGACGGGGTTCAAAGTCTTACTCAAGTTGAGGTATAATCACATTCACTGCCCATCCACAAAGCCTGTCACCTTGTTGTAGAAGGAAGTCACAGTGGTTGAGTATGGACTTGCTCTTGACAAATCAACATTGGTCATTCCTAAACATCTCCCAAGCAGGAGTTCCTCACTAGAATTCCCCATCAGCTGACCTGTTTGCTCCCTGCTTCTTGGGCTGTTGGGGCTCTGGCTAGCTTAAAAGTTCTTTAAAAAAAATCTTAAAAGGTATATGACTGTAAGTTAGCAAGTGAAAGGTTCAGTTCACCCATCAGTCATTTGCCAGATCTACATTAATTCTCTCCAATTTGAAATTTCATTGGCTACTGGCTGAATTCTAGCAGAGCAGATAATTTCCCAAACCTGATGCACAGTGGGCATAACTACACAAGATATTTCTGCCCAGTCTTTACTTCACATTTATTTAATACTTGGATTAGCAAGTACTAAATAAATATGCAGTAAGTGGAGATACTGCACAGGAGCGTCAGCAAACATCCTTTAAGTGATGCTACTGCACAGTAGCCTAATTATTACTCTGTAGCATATTAATACAATCCATGCTATGAAACACTACTGCACAGTATTTTTGGCTACTGTGCAATCAGCATCTTGTGTAAATGCGCCTAGTTACTCTGCAAACTGCTCTGCTCCCACACAAAGTAATACATAAGTTCTGTTTATTCTGGTAAAAAAATTGTGTCATAAAGGCATACTGAAAGCAATGTTTAATAACTACACAGCTATGTATACATAGATTCATAGATTGCTAGGGGCTGGAAAGGACCTTGCAGATCATCGGGTCCCCCCCCCGCCCTTGACAGGAAGACAACTGGGGTTAGGTGATCCCAGAGAGGTGACTGTCTAGTTTCCTCTTGAAAACCTCCAGGGTAGGTGACTGCACCACCTCTGGAGGGAGTTTATTCCACAGTCTGGACACCCTGACTGCAAAGGAGTATTTCCTGGTATTAAGCCTGAAGCGGCCTTCCAGGAGTTTGTATCCATTGGTCTTGGTCTTCCCCGGGGGTGCCTTAGAGAAGAGTTTTTCACCAAGCTCCTGATGTACTCCTCTGATATAGCAGTAAGTCCCTTCTCAACCTTCTCATCTTTAGGCTAAAGAGGCCCAGGTCCTTCAGCCTTTCCTCACATGGCTTGCCTTGCAAATCCCTGAGCATACGGGTGGCTCTTTTCTGGACCCTCTCAAGTTTTTCAACATCCTTATTGAAGTGTGGCGCCCAGAACTGGACGCAGTACTCCAACTGTGGTCTCACCAGTGCTGAGTACAGCCGGAGTATCACTCCCTTAGTTTTACACGAGATGCATTGGTTGATGCATGTCAGCATGTTATTTGCCCTGCTGACCACCACCTCGCACTGACAGCTCATATTCATGTGATGATCAATCATTACCCCTAGGTCCCTTGTAGCCGTGGTGCAAGTCAAGCTGTCACCACTGAGCTTGTATGTAGGTTGTGGGTTGTTTGCCCCCAGATGGAGCACCTTACACTTGGAAATGTTAAATTTCATCTGGTTCCAGTCTGCCCAACTCTCCAGTCTGTCCAGGTCTGCCTGTATCTGCAACCTGTCTTCTGACATGACCACACTGCCCCATAACTTGGTGTCATCCGCGAACTTGGCCAGCAAGCTTTTCACTCCCCCATCCAAATCATTGATAAAGGTGTTGAAAAGCACCGGTCCAAGCACAGACCCCTGAGGGACACCACTGGCCACTTCGTGCCAGGACAACACAGATCCATTCATGAGAACTCTGTGGGTCCTACCCTGTAGCCAGTTTCCCACCCACTGAACTGTTGAGCAGCTGAGCCCACAGTCTTCCAGTTTTTCTGTAAGAATATTGTGGGATACGAGACCAAAAGCATTTTGGAAGTTGGTATATAACATCTACCACATCTCCTGTGTCCAGGTGGCAAGAGACCTGGTCATAGAAGGAAATGAGATTGGTCAAACAAGCCCTACCCGCAACAAAGCCATGCTGGCTGTCATTCAGAATCTTACCTTCTGTGAGCGTATCGCACATAGATTCTTTAATGACCTTTTCCAGGATTTTCCCTGGGATAGAGGTTAGGCTGATTCGCCTATAGTTGCCTGGGTCCTCCCTCTTCCCCTTCTTGTAGATGGACACAATGCTGGCCCCCTTCCAATCCTCAGGGATTTCCCCTGTGCACCACAAATTCTGAAAGAGCTTTGCCAGGGGTTTTGCGATAACCTCAGCCAACTCCTTCAGCACTCTTGAATGGAGTCCATCAGGTCCTGCTGACTTATAAATGTCTAGCTTTTCTAGTTGGTATTGCGCCCACTCAGCATCCACAGTGGGGGGGGCTGACAGGCCCAGCATGTCCCCTATGAGCCTTATCTCACTTGACTTTCCCCTTGGTCCAGTGAAAT
This sequence comes from Crocodylus porosus, assembly GCF_001723895.1. Taxonomy (NCBI): domain Eukaryota; kingdom Metazoa; phylum Chordata; order Crocodylia; family Crocodylidae; genus Crocodylus; species Crocodylus porosus. The sequence goes on along the minus strand of NW_017728951.1, from coordinate 33,060,054 downwards.
ACCCAAGCAAAGTGGGCATTCAGGAGTTCAGTTTTTTGAATGTTGGCTATCAGCTGTCCTGAGGTGTTAAGCAAGGGTCTCACATTTCCATTTGTTTTCCTTCAACTGCCTACATACCTAAAGAAGGACTTCTTATTATCCTTGATTCCTGTAGCTAACCTAAACTCCATCACCATCCTGGCTATTCTGATGGTTTCCCTAGAAATGCTGGCCACTGTTGTATAGTCTTCCTTGAAGTCCATCCCTACCTTCTGCAGTGCATAAACCTCTTTTTTCTTTTTTAAAAGGACTGCAATTCTTCCCTTTTAAAAAGTTAGATACACATTTTGGAAAAAAATCCCTCCAAACTCCAATCTCTCGTCTATCTATATGCCTGGTTTTGTATACTGTACATATAAAGTATAAACCAATGACCAACTTACTGAGCATTTAAAAAGAGGGTGAAGACTTACTGTGTGTCAGCAGTTCTGTGGTAAATACCTGTGTGGCTGCATTTACCCCACACTAATTGAAAGTTAAATAGGGGCAGTTTACCCCTCCAAAAACAGGAGTAAGTTATTGTTGTTTATATTTCAGTTAACCCAGGAGAAGATGACACAGAACAGCTGATATATGGGAAATCCATGCCTCTTTTTTAGCTTTGCAATGTATTCATTTCTACATAGCCATAAATATGCATACTTGTGTATATATGTGCATGTAAATATTCTGTTAATTCTCTCAAGCAGCTTTGTTTATTTTTCCACAAAGCTTCCAAGAAGCTGGTAGTCCATTCTCTCCTGTTGTGACTGCACTAAGTGGAGTTATTTTGCAGACTTTTAAAATAAGTTCAGGTATAAAGTAGTTATAATTGCTGTATAACTAAATCACAGGTTTACCTTGTATTTTTCCCCATTTCACCCTTATTATTATTTCTTCCTTTCAGTCTCAACTCTCAGAGATTGTTTGGTAGCTCTTACCCTCTTGTGTAATTTGAATTAACATTAGGGCATTTTCAAAGCAGTCCGCTAGGTTGCCAAGTTTCTGGTTGTTTCATCATGTTCATTAACAAGGGGGGTGTATTTCAGCTTAAAATAACCTATTGAATTTTTCCTTTGTCTAAATTCCAGTCCATGAAATCCAAACCTTCTTGGAGGTTTGGTACTACTGAGATGCATTTTTCCCTTCCTAGTTTCAGGATGCGACTAAGAACAGGAAATATTAGGATCCCATTGTAACAGGGCCCCTTCCCCATCACTACAATGGGAAGGGGATTGGGGTACCTGGCTCTTTTCCCCTCCTTCACTCCAATCCACCACCTTTTCCTCTTTTACCCTGTGTGTTTGCCAGTGGGTCCTGTCTCTGGTAGAAGTCCCTTCCCCCTAGTTTCCTAGTTATGTGGTTCCAATTCCCCCTGACTCCTTCCCTTGCTTCCTTCCACTTCATCTCTGTCTTTTCTACCTATGCCCTGGTGGTGATGCCAAAGGCAAACTTACAGGCAAGGGAGCCTGAAGCAAGTTAAATCCAGATGCACAGCCTGATGACCCTGGGAGAAGAAGTAGAAGGGTCATGTGACCCAGGAAGCCCTGTAAAGCAGGAGGTGGCAGGGGAAAAACAAGACTCAAGTCCTTCAGCTGCCTACCTAGTGTATATTCTGGGTGCTGGAACCCGAGATCATGAGGCATGACTGGAGCTGAGCCAGAAGCTTGCAGCCCCAAAAAGTGGTCCCCAAGCTAGACGGCTCAGCAAGAGTAAAATTGGGATGAGGGCACTAGGGAAGCCTCAGATAAGACAGGGCCTGACTCTTCAAAGCTTGCCTTGCCTTCTGTGCAACCTCCCATACTAATTTTAATATTAATACATGGTGGGCAAGACTACTTGTCATAATACAGCCTCCCCAGGGATGGCTGTGATGTTCCTAGGGCACTATGACCATGCCAGTTCCACCCTGTGGGTGCCTCCTAATCCCTCCTGCCACGTCTTGCTGGTATAAATGGTGAATCAGGAGGCTGCCCTAGAGTTGCTGTTCGGTCACAGTCCTGACAGACTCCTCTAAACCTTGTGGGTTGTTGGACCCCTTATTGGGTCCCACATTCAGAAGGTGCCTTATGATACCCACAAGCCTTATGGGCTAGATGCACCTCCCCTTTACCATGCCCTATGCCTCACAGATGGTATTTAAACATTGTCCCTATTTTGATGAGGCCTCAGTCTAACTCAGCCTCCTGTCATCAATGGGCCCTTGGCCCCTGTCTCTGCACCCTCTCTGGCACTGGGCTCACTGCAGCCCTGTCTCTGTGCCCTCTCTGGCACTGGGGCTCTACACCATAGTGTGCCCCCTGTGAGGACGCCTCAACCCCAATAGCCTCAGCCCAGTCCACTGGTATAAATAACAACAGAAAACACAAGCCTCTGGGCTACAGCACAATAACAATAATAATAACCATGAGGTTCACATTCTATCCCTTTTAAGAAGGCAAGCTTCTCTCTCAGTACAACGTGCCTCCTACCCATAAGTACTTATGAGTTCCTATAGCGCATTAATCCTGCCAGCAGCAGAACAAGCAATCAAGCATCTCCAAGTAGCTTTCTCTATGAGAGCTCCTTCCCCCTTGGCTGGTGCCAGAAACCTAACTCTGCTAGCCCTAGGCTGGGATTTATATGTACCCAGGGCCCTGCTCCCTTCTGGTCAGCTGACCAGGTGCAAGTGCCAGCTAATGCCCTTGTTAACCTGCCTCCCAGGCAACCTGCCGCTGTGGAGCTCTGCCTAGCTCTTGGATCTCTCCAGCTAAGCTGCTTCTGCCCTTAAGGGAGCAGGCAAGATTTAGTGCCCTGCGATACTACTGAATAGGAGAGAGACCAGAGGGCAGAGCCATCCCTTGGGAGGGACAAATCAGGGCGACTGCCCTGGGCCCCATGCTTTTGGGGGCTGCACAGATAGTGCCATACAGGCTCTCCTGAGAGCACCACCACTCCACATTTCGGCTCCTGCTCCGTGCTCTGGCTGCTCACCGCCCCCCGACAAAATGCTCCGTACAGGCTGATATGCCCCAGGCCCCACACACCTCTAGGGCTGGCTTTGCCAGAGGGTGTAGGTGCTAGTAGACCTATAGAGGCGGGTGCCCTGTAGTGGCACTTGAAAGCAGCCTCCACTTGTCCATGTGGTATTTTCTACTTGTCAGTGTACCTAGCCATGAATTTTGTATGCCTCCCGAGGCTGGGGGGGCACAGTGACCACCCACAGGTAGCAGCAATGGGGGCATGGTAGCAGCAAGCGGGGAGCTCCCACAAGTGGCTGCGGCGGTATCAGTGGCAGCAGCAGACCGAGCAGCGAGCGCTGACTGACAATTGGCGACCACCCACAGATGCCGCGAGGGGGTTGGCGAGCAGGGGGAGATGGCCAATTGCAGAGGGTGCACTGCCAATCTCAGGTGGTGCATGTGCACCCACAGGCACCCCCTACGTGTTGCCAATGTACCTTGTTCAACAGATGCAGGGGTTTGCTCTAGGAGATTCTGGCACTGAAATGAAGTCCAGCTTTGCAGACTCAAGAGTGTAAGAGAAGCTAGAAAGAAGATGCTGAGAAGTATCCAACATTTTGAAAGCAGCTGGAGCATTAAGATCTGGCCCTAAAGATGGGCTAGTGCATAAGTTGCCTGATCCCAAAACTAGCTACTAGAGGCATCATAACTGAAAGACATCCCCAAGGGAGCAATTCTGTCTTGCAAACAACTTACTCCCAAGCCCTGGAAGCATCTAATTACTATTCCTAACCTGCCAAACTGGGTCAGCTTTTATGGATGGGAAAGAGCAAGACTCTGCCCCTTTCCCACTATGCCCAGATATGCCCATCTTCCCCAGAAAGGAAATACATGGATGGGTGACCCCATCTGCTCCTTTGTACCTGGGCCAAGATCCAGAGAGCTCTGTAGGAGTATGAAGAGATTGATTAGTCATTTATGCAGGCACAGAGCCTAGGGGCATTTTTACATGTGCTCCATGGGTGGGGGAAGGCACTTTAATTAGTGCAACTCTGAGAGGCGCTCCAATTTAAGCGCCTGCAGCATTTCATGTATCAGCACCTCGAGAATCATTCTGAAGGGTGGGGATGCTGATACATGAGATGCAGAGGCTGCTGGATCTTACTAATTGGCATGCTCCAGCAGACTCAATTAATAGAGTCTGCTCTGATGTGCTTTAATTACAGAAGTGGGAGTAGCCTCCCTGCATGCCTATAGGCACCCTATGTCACAATCTAGCTCCTGGTTCACATTTATACAGTGCTTTGCTGAGGGAGAACATTATATAAGTGCTCTGCATTGTTTTTATCCAGACTGATCACAGACTCTGAACGTGTTCATTCTTCCAGAAGGAACCATTCATTTAACATTAAATACAACATTTTATATTAAATACAGTTTCAAGATTTTTGTAGTATAAACATTTCCTGTAAATATGTTTTTTTCAATACTAATTTACTTAGAATCTAATCCTGGAATAAGTACTTTAACTCTTAAAAGTTAAAATGAGACACGGGTTTTGTACAACAAATATATGAGGCCTGCTGTTCCTACTCCCAGCCATCTACCTATTATTAGCATCAGTCTTGCACAACGGGAATATTCTTCCAAGTAAATCATCATTGCACAAATTAGGGGGAGGGGTGTTGTTTTGTTTTGTTTTTTAACATATACAGAACTAAAATCTTTTCCTATGCAGAACATTTCTCAGGAGATGACTGTTCGCAGTTAGCAGCCAGAGTTTAGAGTTTCATTTCTTTTTACTCCTAGATCTTGCACTACCTAGCATTTTCCATCCAGAGATCTTCATTAAAAGTGATAAGGATCAGTACCCCTGGTTATTAGATGGGGAAACCAGGGTTCCATGCTTAAGGTTGGTTTTCCACATTTGGGAGCCTTAGGTCAGGGCGAAGCCGCAGGTGCCCAACACATCTGACAATTAAGCGACTAGCTTAAATACCTGAATAAGGATTTTGCTCCCAATATTATTTCCCCATTTTTGAAAACTTTGAGATTGAATGACCTGTGCACAGCCATCCTCTGGATCTATGGCAGTTCCAAGAAATAAACCAGGGAATTATTGTTGGTTACACTGAAGTCAAGGGCAGTTTTGTCAGTGATTTCAGCAAAACCAGGATGTGCTATTTGTGCGCCTCTTCTATCAGCCCACATAGCTATTCATCCTTTGCAGTGGGTACATATACATGAGACATTTACTGTACAGTTGCCTAATAAGCTATAGATGTGGAATAAGAGGCTGAAGAAAATATCTAACAGCAAAAAAATGTATATTCCAGTGGCCGAGTCCTTACCCCAGAAGCTGATCAACCAAGGTAAAGGTGGTAATGTCTCAACTACCTACATAGCAGTCAGACTGTCACAGGGTGAAATCACCAGGGGTGGCCATGATGCTTCTGGTGGCTTTGCAACCTTACCAGCTCCATCCTAAGGGTGCCTTCTTATCTTTCCTGCCATGTTTTGCTGGTAAAAAAATAAAAATCGGGAGGCTGCCCATGGGCCTTTGCGTGGCCCCGATCTGCTGCCTTCATAAGAACTCACTAGTTCTTGGGCCCTTTGCCAGCCATTGCCCCCAGTATTGTGCTGCATGGGGCACCTCAAGCCTTATGGGCCAATTGTGTGGCTCCAAACCTACCCTACACTATGCCCCATGCCTTACAGGTGTTACACAGATATTATTCCCTCAGTTGGGGTCTCAGCCGACTCAGCCTCTGCCCTTTTAACCTGGCTAGGCTTTCTAACCTAGGCCCGCTGTGTCAGACCTGGCTCTGAGTGACTAGCTCCAATCGATCTGTTTCTGTCACTGAACTATCCACCCTACACCACTCTGGTGCAGGGCTCTCCAGCCCCTGTGTGACCTGTGCCTTGCACCCTCTTTCTGTCGCAGGCTTTTCTAACTGCTCAAGTCTTGTGCCCACTTCTCTAAGGGCTCAAAATGATTCTGTGCCCCTTCTCGACATTAATGAGGCCTCTGCACCTCCCTTTAGAGCCTCATCCCAAACCTCTGGTACAAACAATAAAACAAACATAAGCCCCGGGCTATAACATAACACTAACAATAAAGGCAGCACTCTGTCCCTTCAAGAGGGCAAACTTCCACCCCTGGGACAGAGTGCCCCCTAGCCCTGGGAACCTTGTGATCTCCTGGTGTCTTACTGCACTCAGAGGTAGCAAAACAGGTAGCAGAATGCCTTTTTTTTTTTTTTTTTTTTTTTCTGTTTTTTTGCACCGGTCCTGGAAGCACTGTAATACCAGGTCAATGCATGGAGTGGATGCAGCACGCTCCAGTTCCACCACCCAATACCAGAAAGAATCTGCTCAACATAGACCTCCTATGGAGGACATATCAGAGACAATTACCCTGGGAAAACCACCTGATTGATCATGGTGTCTCTCCTGCCAGGTAAGTGTGTGTCTGTGCCACAAAGGTAAATTAGTATAACTCATCTAAGTAGCAGAATGCCACGGGCAGCTCTCTCGTACAGGAACGCCCTCCTCTGGCAGTTGCAGCCAGCAAACTCTACCTGCCTTAACCCGGAGCTTGTATGTCCCTAGGACTCCGCCTCCTTCCAGTCAGCTGACTGCCTGCAGGACTCCTTTTGTTAGGCTAATTACCTCATTGGTCTGTTACTTAGGCAACCTGCAGCTGTGGAGCTCCACCTAGCCTGCGGGGACCCTTTCGCTAGGCTGCTTCTGCCCTTAAAGGAGCAGGCTGCCCTGCGGCACATAAGTTCCAAGGAACCAGTGAAGAAGTGGAGCTGTACCATTGGTTCACCCACCTGTGACTGTGGCACAGAGCTTCAGACCATGCAACACTGTTGCAATGCCTGCTGTCTCAAAGGCACGTACAACGAAAGATCTTTAAAAGTACAATAAATGAACACAAGCATGAGTAACAAAATGGTCAAATGTATTGCAGAGACATGAGAAAAAGAAACAGTAAAGTCTAAGCATCTACACAGGTGGCCCTATTAGGTCACAGTATACTGATTAATTCCACTGTAGGGTAGTACTTGTAAACATAAGTACTATTCCAGGGGCAGTGTTAGTTAGTGCCACAACGCACGTGTAGATGCTGACAGGGCTGCCTGGGTACAAGGGTGGTTCAGTGCAGGGGTTGCCTGCTGGATAATTGTACTGGAGCACCCCCGTGCCCCAACCACTGCTTTGCAGCACGTTGAGTCAGGTCATGGCAGCTCTAGGCTGGCAGGCTGACTCCCCCAGGTCCCCTGCAAGCCAGGACTGCTCTGATACGGCTGAATGTGTTCAATGTAAACATGGCACCTGGAAGCAATAAACTCTGGTGTGACCTGTGCCTGAGTTTATTCGTTCACATTAAGAGCATATGTAGATGCACCCAGTGTGGCATAACCTCCACACAAGCCTAGCCAGATAAATACCAAATAAGTGATCTTTTTAAGATTCATTATGACAAAAAGTACAAATTTCCTTTGCAGTGGTTGATTAAACTGGGACCAGAGCACACAGCACCATCTAGGATCAAGTCCATAGCTGCAGAAAGAGAAATAATGTAATCTTTACCTCAAGAGTGTGCCTTTTATTACTGTAACCATAAATAAGTCTAGAGAAAAGCCAACACGGCAGAGTAGACCTAACACTTGTTTTGCATTCAGTTGCTTTTCAGAGAGGTGAACCAGTTTCCAAGTTATTAATAGAAGCCTGGATCAAGAGCAATAATGAAAAAGAGAGACATCTGGATGCAATCAAATGAGGGGAGAAGAGCCACATTTTCCCAGGGAATCCAGGCCTGTCCCAAGTTCAAGTTACATTTTTAGTACAGAGGAGCCAGAGTATTTCATGGAGTAGGAGGAGGGGCAGCTGTCCAAAAAGCACTTTAAACCTGGAGTTCTGCTCCTGTAAAACTAAACATTGGTACACTTCTGCTTATCTCTCTACCCCTGTGAAGACAGCTCTCTGTGAACCTCAATACACAAATGGAACATGCTCCTGAGGAGGGCAGCCAAACCTGTTACCCCTCCCAGAAATTGTTTTCCTTCTTGATAACTCTGTCTTCTCATTTCTCCAACCCCTTTCTCAGCCTCTGCCTTTCTCCTTATTAAACACAGAGGCCATCCAAAATAATTTTAATTCATCCTGACTTGTAAAACAAGCTCTCTCAGCCCCAGTGCCTCCAAATGCATGTTGTTTGCAGTGATTAGGTAGGTCAGATTGCAATTGCTTTTCACGTCCAGCTCCTAAAATGGATGTACCTTGGCAAGGAAAAAAGAGCTGTGTGCATTGCTTTGCCCTTGAAGGAGCAGGTGAATCAAAAGAAAGAACAGTGAGAGAACTACCCAAGACTTTTCAGCTGTAAGTCATTAAGGCAGAGTGTTGAGGCATCTTGTAGTACACCAGAGGCTTTGCCATCCTGGATCCTACCCAGACTACTACGAAGCCCAGAGAAGCACTGCTGCTGCATGGGGAGGCAAAATCCCCTCTGGTGTATCTGGCAAAGTGCACAGAGTATCCCCCTAGGATCAGCTGAAGAATGAGTCAAGATGTATTTGTATCAGGAAGAAAACTTGGGTTCATTTTTAATCTGCATTGTTAGTCATGGTAAGCATTCCAAGCTGTGTCTCTGATTTGCTCTTGGCCCAGACACACTACTTTTCAGTAACTTTGCATAGTGGCTTTTCAAACAATCTCACAATGTGTAGAGACTGTGCAGGGGGTGATGAGAACTGTGTGCCCTTCAGAAAAAGGTGTAAAAGATAATTATAATTACACAACCAAAATAGATGTTAAGATGGAAGTCATCCAGGCCTTTTTCCTCCACCTACATTCTGGGATTCAAATAACTAGCAGTGTTAAACGCTGAAGAAGCAGGGTAGAAAGCAGCTTTGCTTTCCATTTTTCTGTCCAGGTACTCATTTATTTATGTCTATTGTTCACACCTCATGAGATGAAAGTGTCCAGCACCTTGTATGTTTGGACTTTGAGGTGGAGCGCTGAGGCTTAAGTACAGGTCTGTTCTCTCCCTGCTTGTCTCACTGCCAAGTATGGACTGTAGCCAGGGCAGGGGCAGGTGGAGGCAGTGTGAGCCCACTATAAAACAATGCTCATGAAACACTCAGAGGAGAAATCTGAAGTGACAACTTGTTTCTGGCTAGTGTAGCAAAACCCCCAGTTTTTCTTTCTTTTTTTCTTTTGAAATACATTACCTCCCCTTCCCCTAACCATTTCTGACTTTTTCTCTGCCCTCTCTATCCCTTATAAGTGATTACAAGTAAGACTAGGTAAGCTAAGATAATTTCTTCTACGCTCTTATTGTAATAAGCCCCTTTTTATATTGTAAATAGTGTTCTGTTATGTTTGTATTGATTTTTACTGTTTTATATTGTATTCTTATCATTTTTGCATTAATTGTTATTGCTTCATATTAATACTATATGATTTAGGCCTGTGTCTGTAAAGTAATGTCAAGTCTCCATCTTGTGTCCCCTGCCCGGGCATACCCTATTGTAACTCTGTTGTAACTGTGTGACTCCTACCTACCCTCCTAAGTAAATTGGTTCCTGACTGAATGGGAATGAATGAGTGTGCTTGAGAGACAATGGCTGTAGGTCTAAAAATAGCTCCCTCTGAATGACCAACCATCAACTCGACTACCCAACCATCACCCTGCATTGACCCTCCCTGGCTCAAGATTTGGAAGACAAAGACTGCTGCAGAAACCATCCAACCCACCATTGTGCCAAGGCTGCACATGCTCAGTATGAACATCTGGAACCCTCTGGAACAGGGCTGACTTTTCCTGGACATGCCCTCCCCATAGGAAATCATAAGTAGTCTGCCCCATAAAAAGGGGTAGTGAAGACTGACTCCTTGTGACGCCTTCTCCATCTGGACCAGCACCATGCCATACCATCTATCCACTCAGAGATCCTGCTGGCGACCCTCCTCTGGACAACACCTTGCTGGAGAAGATCCTGACTGGCCATCGAGGATCTGCCCACAGCCCAAGATAGGTAGCTAACTCTCACCTTCCTTCCCCAAGCAAAGGACCTGGACTCTGTCCCTATACACCTTGACTTCAATCCCTCCACCAAGCCTTTTTCTCTCCTGCTTCCATGTTGTGTGTATGTGTAGGAACCAATAACTTTGTGGGGCTGTATAGTGTGATGTTTGTTTAATAAACCTGTTATTTTGAAACCCTGAGTTGGGTTTTTGTCTTATTGACCTCCCAACCCTCCTCCTCAATCTCTCAGCTTTCTGCTTCTCTGTTTCCAGCCCCAATCTCCCAGCCTTCTGCTTCCCTCTTTCCTGGTTGTCTCCTCCTTGCCACCAGGCTTCTTCCCTTACTTCCACCCCAGCACCAGTGATCTCAAGTAACCCTGGGGCCACTTAACCTTAACTAACCCCAAGCCTGAGTTCCTCAGCCAGCTTCTCTCTAGTCTACTGGTTCTAATCCTGGTCCTGGCAACTTTCACTCCCTATACTTTCATTCTCTCACCTTAACCTTTCTACAGGTATCCCAAGCACACATATACACACTGTATCATCCAAGTTAGGAACTCACCTCTGTGTATGTGCAGATGGGTGGCATGTGTGTGAACTAGTGAATATATGTATATAAATGTGTGCCTAATATATGAATGAGTGATCCATGTATGTATAGTGGGTGTTGGTAGCTGATTTTTGCCTAACATTTGGGTGTGTATATAATTGGTGATAGGTGTGCATGTGCCTAGGCTCATAATTTTGCATGTGTATATGCCTGAGTTGGTAGTGTGGGTGTATGCGCCTAGTGTGTGTGCCTGTACCTAGAGTGTATGTGCGCACCTAACTGACTTTTGTGTGTGTATGTGCAATTGTACACCATGCCCTCCTGTCTAACAGCATGATACTGAGATCCTGAGCACTGGCCTGACCCCACAGGGCAACACTAGAAATGGTCAAATCATAGATATTTAAGGTTTATGATCCAAAACAAAAAACAGAAAAAACAAATTATTACAAGTTGAACCAAAACAGAAATTTGTCAGATTTCGGGGGGGTATCAGTAAACCAATTTTTATCACTTTCAATCAACCCAAAACCTTTAATTCAATCCCAAATATATAGTTTCTTTTCATTTTTAGATTATTGAATTTTTTTTTCCTTTTAATTGTGGCCAGTTTTAAATAAAAGAAGCTATTTAGAAACCAAATGTCAAAGTGTCATTTTGAAAATATCAAAACAAACCATTATGGAATTTCTAAAATTAATTATTTTATTTTTTCAGACAAAAGCCTGTCTCAAATCTGGGCCAAAATTGTGAATTGCATTGGTAACCCTCAAACTTTTTTTTATTTTTTTTCGTAGACCCTTGAAAAAAAATTAAACCTGGCTTTACTTCTAAAACAAAACACACTCCTATATAACACTTCAAGTTGTTCAAATACAACATTCCTAAGGCCAGGGAATGCACAGATATTTCAGCCACACTACACAAAAATCAACCAATAGCACAACTCTCTAACGCAGCTTAAATTAATCAGTTCCTCTTCCTCCTTACTTCTTTTTTGTCTCAAGAATCAGATAACAGTCCATTACAAAAGTAGATGCATTAATCCATTTTCAGAGACTTGATCAGGGCGGACAGAAGTGCAGAGAATGGTAAGTGAATAAAGCACCAGCCCAGAGCTCCCACTTAGAGGAGACACAAGTGTGGCAGCCACTGCTGCTACTTGGTGAAGTGCCACAGCTGCTCCAGCCCTTGCTGCTACAGGCCAGGACATAGACCCTAATTACACTTCAGGAGGTGGAATTGGATCATACTTGGGCATCTAAGTCCCTAATGGAACAGAATCCAGCCCTTGCATTTAATGTGTACTCCATCTGCAAAGCTATGTTGCACTTACTTTGCACTAAAAGTCCTACTAGGGAGTTAGTGGGAGCATCCACACGAGCTGCTACATCGCTGTAGCAATGAGCTACTGTGCTACAGCAATGTAGTGCCACCAGGCATGAACCATGACAGTAGCGCTACTGCTCAGTAGCAGCTAAAAATCACCGTGCAGCAACGGGACTGTGCAGTAATGCCAGCTACTGCAAGTACTAAATGAGTAACTTGGTTAAACAAGTACTAAATGGCTGCTTAGGAACAACTGCACAGTCTGCCACACGTATAGACGTGCCGAGTGCAAAGCAACTAGTTCACAAAGATTCTCACTATAGCTTAGGGTCATGTTATACCTTATGCTGTGAGCTACACAAATGTTGAGGGGTGTTAGTGCTAGCTTGAGTTTGGAGCAGCCACATGTTCAGACCAGCAGAGGCCTGGAGGACTGAAAGGTAAGAATCCTTCCCTGCATTCTGGGCTCTGCCCCCCTCTCCCCCGCCACCCACCAGGGTTCCCCTGTTTCCCCCCTGCCCCTTGGGGTTCCCTCCTGCTTCCCTACTGCCTCCACCTTGCCCCTGGGGCCTTATTTACGTGGGGGTGCCTGCTTTGTCTGTCCCGGGGAGCAGGCAGGGAAAGGATAACCTGCCTGCCCGGCACCAGCTGGCCCAGAGAGCAGCAGTTAGGCCCAGAAGTTTAGCTCTTCCCTGCCTGCTCCCTGGGACAGACAGTGTGGGCAGCTACAAGTAAGCAAGGGATGGCTGGGGATGGCTGTGAGCGGGGATCAATGGTGAGCTTGATCCTAGCCAGTGGGGAGGGGGGAGCATTTACACTGTGTAAAACGAGCTACGTAGAAAGGATCAGAAATGAACGTGCCCTGGAGTGGTATCACTTTGAGCTCCATAACCAGTGCTAAAAACCAGTATTCAGACGGTAATGTGTGGACAATTCAGGGGTTAAAAGCTACAGGAACTGCCCAAAATTACTGTGTAACAAGGCATTTACTGTGCAGTAACTTCTCTGTGCAGACAAATGAGATATTAACAAAGATAGGGGCCTCATTGTGCTGTACACAGCCAAAGAAAGACAGTCCCTCCAGTAAGAGGCTGATTTAATATAAGAAACGGGTCAATGAAAAACAGAGGCACAGAGTCTTGCCCAGTGTCACATTGTGGAAGAACAACTGAGAATACAGCCAGTTCTCCTGACATTTTGCTGCCTACACCATGTCAGTATTACTAACAGGCTTTCTGGTCTTTTTTAGAAGATGGAGCTGGGGTGGGGGATACCGGCTATTCCAACAATGGTCAGAGGTCATGAGCTGAGTGATACTCTCAGGGCATCTACACATCATCATACGACAACATTGATATAGCACCATGCTTTAGTACTTCCTCTTGGAAGTACTGAAGCATGGTACAGTACAGGTGGTTACTGCACCGTGCACACAAGCAGATTTCACCACTATGTCACCATAGTGATGCTCTATACCTGGGGGGCACACCACTATGGCGACATACCTGGCGATCACGTGTAGACTCATGGGATCACTACATCATTGTAGCATGCCACATGGCAATGTAGTGCATCATCACCTCACCACAGGATGACGTATAGACACACCCTTACTGCCCTAAAAAATACTAATTCCCAAACAGTGCAGAGTCCAAAATTTTAAGTGTTGGATCTGTTCCATCACCCATAATCCAATAAGTTCCACGGCTTTCCTGACTTCTCAAACGCAATGAGGTCTTGAAGGATATTGAAAAGGAAAGACCATAATCCGAAAGTACCGTTTGACTTTCTTAGCTAGACCGGCTGTGCTACACAGAGCAGCCATGTAGGCAGCAGTCTGAAGCTCCTTGTCACAACAGCAGTGATGTGCACTGACAATCATGGGTGCAGAGGATAGAAAAAGGGTGAGAATGGACCCCATGTGCTCTTTGCTAATTTCCAGTTCCTTCAAGCGTGCTCATAAATTTACAAGCAACTTCAATATGAGCATCTTTCACCTCCTGCTATTGCTACAAGCAGCTTGACATGGAAATCAACATAGTTATATTTTGCTAGGAACCTGGAAATTGGCTCTAATACAAGGCCATGGCTCCTTCAGAAAGCAGTTGGTCAGCACCTCTAAAATACTGAGGAATGTGAAAGTATTCTAAAATAAGATGTGTTGGTCTAGGTTAGACCCACGTCTTAGTTAGTTAGTTATTTGATTTATATGCTGCCCATCCTGACAAAAGCTCAGGGCAGCTTCTCATGAGAGAACAGAATACATTATAAAGCAGGAGAATGAACAAGAGAACAAACAACTTAAAAGATAGCTAGGATATCAACATAAAACTGAACTCCCTGCTGTCATAGGTTCACCCCAAAACAAAGTTACCTTTGGGGTTTTCTGTATGGTAGGCATAGCTATTCTCCTAACTTAGATTTATTTCTGCGATGTTTAGTCTCTATCTGTAGCTAGACTGAAGTGGATCCAGTTTTGTCATTTTCATATTTGTATGTATTGTAATACTCAATATAAAAGTATGCTTATATATCTTTACTTTATAGCCAAGGCTGTTTTGTGAGGTAATGATTAACTTAAGAGGCCCTAAGCTGTTCACATTTAGAAGAGGTAATCACTGAGACTGTTAGTATTACTCACTACAATTAGCATGTGCTAAATCTAAGGGATGTCAGGGTGTGTTAAAGTTAGCATGTGTCCCAGGCACTCCCCTGTAATGTGCACTGCACTGACCTTCCCCTAGAAGGCTGGAGAGCAGAGGTGAGGCTAGGAGCTGCAAGTCTGCTCCACTCCTGCCCTACTCGCTGGCTCTCAACGGCAGTATACAGGATTGGGGCCCCGTTAGTCCACTCTCACTGAACTGGTGCCCTGCTCCCCCTCCCCCCCCAGCCTGATCCGGTTGCTGCCAATGTTCCACCAGCCCGGACTGGGGCCCTTCCAGCTCCCCCTACCTGGACTGGGGCCCTCCGTCTTCCCCTGTGGTCTGATCAGGACCCTGCTAATACCCCTCTGCCTGGCTTGAGGCCCTGCTAGCCTCCCCAAGCCTGGCTCAGGGTCCACCACCCCCTCACTGGTCTGGATTGGGCCTGTCAACAACACCCTGCCTACCCTCCACCCCCAGCCCCTTGGGGCTCACCTGCCCCCATATCCCCCAAGGACACACTCACATCTCTTCCCCCCCACCTCGAGCTTCCTGCTTACCTGTGCTGCTGGCATGAGAGCAGGCAGAGAGGGGGAACCTGCCCACCTGGCGCCACCACCACTACTCTGGGCTGAACCCAGACCTCAGAGGCTGCCACAGGTGAGTGGGGAGCCACGGGTCCTATTCCAATCAGGCCTGGGGCAGGGGGGAAGCTCAGGCCCCATCTGGTCATAGTGCCCAAAATTACCCCAGCCTAAACTGGATCAGGACCCTCTCACCTGACCTTCCCTGTGGCTCCCTAGCTGCTCGTCCCTACTTAGCAGTGGGGACGAGCAGCCTCCATCCCAGACAGTGGTGGCATCAAGTGGGAGGGCTTGAGCTCCCCAGGGTAATTGTCTCTGATATGTCCTCCATAGGAGGTCTATATTGAGCTGATTCTTTTTGGTATTGGGTGGTGGAACCGGAGCGTGCTCCATCCACTCCATGCATTGACC
>NW_017728951.1:32947767-33044532 GCF_001723895.1 Crocodylus porosus | reverse complement strand
AAGCTGCTCATGAATGCTGTGATGGTGGAGCAGATAGAGCATCCCACAGGAATGTGGGAGGCTCCCCAGCATACTCGGCAACAGACCCAGAAGTAAACCAGAACCACTTCTGGTCCACTTCTGGGTCTGCCAGGGAGCATGCAAGGGACCCCCCCACTTCCCCAGCTGGGCAAGTGGTGCCTCCTGGGTCTGGGAGGGCACCTAAAGTCCCACTGTAGCCGATTGATGAGCTGGGCAGGTGTGGGGAGGCCCCCCCATGCACCCAGTGATGGACGTGGAAGTGGACCGGAAGTACTTCCAGTCCACTTCTGGGTTCACCATCAAGCATGTGGGCCTCTTCCACCCACACTCCTGTGGGATGCTTCATCTGCGCCACCATCACAGCGTTCATGAGACACACCTGGTACCTCGAGGTATGTAGAAAAAACATTTCAAGCTGTGTCTATGGCCAAATCGCTGATTCTCCGAATCAGCATTAAATCTTCAGATTCAGATTTGACCTAATCAAATCAGAGACAGTGATCTGAATAAACAGATCTAATCACTGTCCCCAATTTGGGTGAATCCAAATTGAATATGACCCATTTCATGCACCCCTAGTTAATAGTATTTTAATAGCATTGCTCTCAACCTAGCCAGCAGCATTACTTTTACAGCTTTCCTTTTGAAAAGTTGAACCAACTTTTAAAGAGACTGCCAGGGTTGAGAGGCTAGGTAATTAATGCTGATGCTTGAAAGTGGCTCCGCTTGTGGCCTCAAGGAATTCTGTCAGTCTATTATCCTCAGACTTCCTATTTGCAAAATTGGTATTATAATATCTATGTCATGGAAATATAGTTAACGTTTGTGAAGCTAATTCATCTTGAGAGAGATGTTTTGGATTTCCATGTATTTATTATATTTCACAACCAGTTTGCATTGTTTTAGGAGACAAATTAACATTCAGATACCTTATTATCACAAGCAACTGTGATGTAAAAATACTCAGCAGTGGACACCAACTAAGCACTCGTTCGGTACAAGGCCTAAAAACCAACCCAAAATGCATTCCTATAATCAGTAACACTGCTATACTCTTTTGTGCTGAGAAATGAAGTACATGGCTCTGACTTTCCCTATAATGGTGTCATTTCCCCTTTTTTTCCCCTTGTTGGTTCTTTCAGAGAGTTTATGACATTGAAGAACTACCTCTGGCCCTCTACAGCCCTCCTCTCTGAAAAATGTTTTGTGATTAAGATCATGTGGGGTTCATGTGGGATCTTAATGTAACAAATTCTGGGTATATATTCTCAATAATACCTTGCTTGTATTTCCCATACTTTATTACCATTAGTAATTTAGGCCTAATAAATATAGCATGATAGAATGACCTGTTAGTGTCCCAGATTCACATATCAGAATAACTAGATTTTTCTAGCAATTTTCTAGATTCCCTAGTTTGGGTCTTGTGTCAAATTTTCCATTACACTCTCCAGGACCAGTAGCTTTGATTCCTATTGTGTTTTCCCATTCCTACCTAATTTTCTAGAATTTCTCTATTCAATATTCAAACATATTGAATACATAGAGAAATGTTTTGCTCTGATCCTGTCACATTGGGCATGTCAGCATGAGCCACTATACCGCTGGTGGCTGTGTGACAGAGTTTCTACCTACCCTGTGTGAGATTTGAGTTCAAGTCCCATCTAGGATGAACTGGGGTACATGAAGTGGCAGGGAGAAATTCTTGTTAGCGATCTTTAAAAGGAGGCTTGATAACTACCTAGCTGGGGTGATCTGAGCTTAAACTTAGTACGGGTCATAAGAGCCCTGTATTCATTCCTGCCCAGGGCAGGGGGTTGGACTAGAAGATCGGCTCAGGTCCCCTCCAACTCTACTTATATGAAACTATGTTCAGTAGATTCATTTCCTGGGTAGTGAAGTGTCACCATTGACACATGCACAGCAGTTAGGGTGCAGTAGACTGATTTACTGTGCTACAGGATAATCCCATCAAATACAAATGCTATGCCTTCTTTTTCCGTTCAACTTCCTCTGCATTGCTCAGTAGTTATAATGGGCCATAATACATCCAAAATCCCTCCTTCAGATGGAAAGTCTTATTTTAGTTCATCCATCTCCCATGCCTGTTATACAAATAGATGGCATATTTCAGAAGGAGGGATATGGAAGAATTCTGCTCTGCCACAGCAGTCTTCATTCGGAGTAGGATTCACTTTGAACCTTTTGCCAGTGGCAGAATTTGGAGCTAACAAAATGTAGCTATACACATTTTTGGCACAGGTCTGATTCTAAAACCTCTACCCAGCTAAAATCTATAAGGCTTTGTAACAGGGGACCCAACCCTTGTTACTTGGACATAAGGAAAGGAGAGGAAGACTCAGTCAGAAACCCCAGAGCCTGTGCCACAGCAGGCTAGAGAGAAGGGGAGAGATCAAACAGATAGCATCCAAAAGAGGACTGGGAGAACATGTGAGAGGGGCACGTGGGATTAAAGCAGCAGGAACAGGCAAAGAGGACCTGCACCAGGGAGCCCAGAGACTCCTGTCACTTTATGAAGACAGAGCGGCAGGAAGGCAGCCTAACAATTAAGGGAGTGAGAACCCAATGCATGGCTGGGGCAAAGGGAAGAGTCAGGGGAGAAGGAAGGAATGTGGTGGCAGAAGGTGGTGCTCCTGGGCCCATAAACCCAGTTTCAGAGCCAGAGTGGGCAGTCAGACCCTGCAGGCTGGAAGGAAAGGGGCTCCTTCAGAGAAGTGGACTGCAAGAAGCAGTCTAGGGAAATGAGCCTGCTCATAGGAATGAGAGCAGGTCTAGCCCAGGGAAGTTACCATTTGTGAGAGGTGAGCTTGGCATGTCTTCTAGTTCTACTGTTATATGTTTAATTTTTCTTGTTCTATAACTGAAGGAACAGGTATGGCTATGAGCGGGGGCTGGAGGCAACAAAAGTGCTATAGGGGAACATAGAAAAGAGACCAGCCAGGGTCGGGGACCAGGTAAGCAGTGTGGAGCTGAAGCCCAAATGCTGTAGAGGGAGGCAGAGCTGAGAGTTGCCTTGCCCTGAGCCTGAAACTCCTAGGAGAATGGGGCTGAGCCAAGAGTAGCTTTGCCCTTGGTAGAGATGCCAGAGGGGCTGAAACAGGACAAGATAGGGCCAGGGGGATCCAAAGACTAAAGAGACAGTGAAGGGTGAGACTGGAATGGCCATGCCAGAGACAGTGGGCCTAGACTGCCTGTCAACAGCCAGCAACCATGAGGCTGAAGCTACTGGGGGATCAGAAAGGTGGAAATGGAGAAACACCTACAAGACATGGGTGTGGCTGTAGGGGTGGAAGCATGCCATGAATTTAGCCCTTAAGGCAGATAAGACATGAGAAATGGATGCTGAGATACAGCAAGAGAACACCTAGTAGGGCTGTGAGAAGTTTCAGTCCCGGATTCGATTTGGTGGAGATTCAGCCCGATTCAGTGCCCGAATCTCTGAATCCAAATTCAATCAGAAGAGCCTTCAGTGTCTCTGAATTGAATTGGAACCCTCCGAACCAATTCAGAGAGAATCAGAAAGATTCAGTGATTTGCACATGGACATAGCTTTAAATAATTTTTCTACATACCTCTAGGTACCAGGTGGCTTGTGAATGCTGTGATGCTGGGGCACATGGAGTGTCCCACAGAAGTGTGGGGAGCTCCCCAGTGTGCACAGCATCAGACCCAGAAATGGACCAGAAGCACTTCCAGGTCTACTGGGGAGAGTGCAGGGGGGCCACCCCATGCCCCCTACCTCAGTGACTGGTGCCTCCTTGGTCTGGGGGAGCATCTGGGGTCCCCCCGTGGCCAATTGCTGAGCCAGAGGGGTGCGGGGGGGGGGGCTTGCATGCTCCCTGGTGGATCTGGAAGTGGGCTGGAAGTACTTCCGGTCTACTTCTGGTTTCACTGTTGAGCACACAGGGGCCCCCCTGAGCTCCTATGGTATGCTCCATCCGCCCCAGCATTGCAGCATTTATAAGCCATACCCAGTACCTCAAGGTATGTAGAAAAAACATTTAAAGCTGTGTCTACGTCTGAATCACTGATTCTCCAAATCAGCACTGAATCTCCAGATTTGGATTTGTCTGAATCAAATAGGGGACAGTGATCCAAATCAACATATCAAAGCACTGTTCCCGGTTTGGTCCAAATCCAAATCAAATAGGGCCTGTTTCCCACACCCCTAACACCTAGGCTAACCAGCTTCTGAGGGCAGCCTCCCCTCATTACTGTCAACAAGGCATTGTTGTTTTTGAGACCTGGAGGCAGAAGCAAGGGCCTGATAGGATCAGGGAGGCCACTTGGGGGCACCAAGGCAGTCCTCAGGCACCAATCCTGTCACAGGTCCCCATTCTCCTCCGGTACAAGCAAAACACAAGAGAAAAGGATTTTCCTCTTTACAATTAGGTTGGAAGGATTCAATTTTAGCTTATCTATTTTCCTCTCTACTGAAAAACGAACCGAAGGAACAACATTAAGAGTTCCATCAGAAGTCCATGCAGAGCAATGTATTGGGAGCTTCAGCTATTTTCTCCCAAGAAGGACAGTGGGGAAAATACATCTTTGTCCTCCACAGCAAATGACACAGTCCCTAGAAAATCTGTCCCTGCCTTCCAAACAACTCCCTACTTTTCTCAACTCAGCATCAGAAGCAAACTCCCCACTGCCCAACAGACATCAAGTGGGATGCAGCCATGCCTTAGCATGAAATGCTTAACTGGTCAATATGCCTCCACTGCCACTACAGTCAACACCCCCATAACAAAACCATCAGAGTCTATGGTTCCTATCCATATCTTTCCCAAAATGTGAAATACCTGATCCAATGTATCAAATGTCCTCCTGGACACTACATAGGTGAAACTAAACAGCGATTACACACCAGAATGAAATGTTACAGAAAAATACACAAAGGACAAGGACACTATTACGATCAAATTTATCACCCAGGATCCTGGTTTTCTCTGTTTAAAAATCCAACTCTGTGTTTTTCTGTGATGAAAATGAAACACCATTTTTTATATATGTGTGTATATATATATAGGTATCAATTAAACACAATGTTCTATTGATATATTTACAATTTTAAAGCAATTTAGAAGCCTACCAGTGCCTCAATCATAATAAAATGAATTATAAATAGCTATAAATTTTAGCATTTGATTATGGGTATTTTTAATCATGAAAAATCAGAGCTCCCTTTGTACCCTTTGCTTACCAGGACATGGGTCCAGCTGAGGCTGTCCTACTGTTGCTTTGTAGTGCTGAGCAGCCTTGCTATGCCAGTGCCCTGCCTCTGCCCCTACTCCTGCCCCTGCCAATGCCCCTCACTCCCAAGCCACTCCTCAGCCCTGCTGGTGCCCATCACTCCTGACCCACAGTCTTCTAGTACTGCTGGTGCCCCTCACTCCAAACCCATGGCCCTTTGGCCCTGCTGGTACCTCTCACTGCTGACCCACAGACCCACAGCCTTGCTGGTGATTCTCATTCCCAACCCACAGCCCCACTGCCTGTGGCAACACGTAGGGGGTGCACAGGGGCTCACATGCACCTCCTGAGAGTGCTGCTGCACCCCCTGTCAGCAGGGCAGATGAGAGCACTGGTGTCTGCCCGAGAGCACTGGCTGGCGAGTGGGGGTACCAAGGGAAGTGGTCCGCCCATGGCTGATCTCACCAACCCATAAGAGCCAGTGGCATGCCTAGAAGTGCCAGAGGTATGCCGCTGCCAGTTGCAAGTCTGCAGGATCAGCTGCAGGGTGACCCCACCCCGTTTGCTGACCGTCCACACCCACTCCTTTCCTCATGCTGGGGAACCAGGGGCAAGGGGCAGTAGGTTGGGAGTGAGAAGCACCAGCAGGGCTGTGGGCCAGGAGTGAAGGCACTGTCAGGGCTGGAGGATCTGTGGCTTGGAAATTAGTGTCAATAGCAGTGGGCATGGGCAACTGGTGCCTCTTGTATCTGGGGGGCACCCGCAGAAGCTGGTGATGGGGACTGGGCTGGTGACTATCTGCAGAAGCCAGCAGTAGTGAGGGTGAGGCAGGGCTGGTGAGTACCCTCAGAAGCCCTCAGCAGAGTTGGTGGTGGGTCTGGCCCTGTCGGGGGGGGGCATGTGCCCCCCAGTACCCCGTCTACCAGTCACCTATGTCATAAAATGTATCATATGGCTTACCAGTAGTGGTGATATCTTTTAGTAGACCAACTAGATTTTTAGATTAAATATATACATATAATTTACTTATATCTAATAAAAGATAGCAGCTCTACCCAGAGTTCTGATTCCTTTTGCCTCTAGACCAATATGGCTATAACCTGTATCTCACATATAGCTTCCTAAACATAGGTAATGTTGAAGCTGCTTTAATCACTCTTTAATGTACTGAGTACAAATTAAAAAAACATAGTTGGTGAGAGGGGGAGGGACCGTTAGATGCTCATTTCTATGCCCAAAATGTATTTAAGTCATTGTTCTTATGTAGATTTGCATGTTAGCATTTCTTTGATCTGCAAAGTAAACTTTAAGAAAATATCCTGTTCCACATGAAAAACATAAGGGTACTGGGAAGGTTGTATAGAAGGAGTGTTGCTGTCATACAGAGCTACAGATTAGCATTGCTCTTTGGATACTCAGCAGTAAAAATCCTTAATTTTTATAGAGAATTTAGAAAACTCTTAGGAGAAGCAATTTCAGTACAATTAATACAAATTTTGATTCTGCAAAAAAGTGAGTTGAAGGTATGCTTTATATAAATTACAGTGGCCCCTGAATTAAAAAAAAAATGATAGACAACTTGATTTAGATGACTTTTAGAAAATGGGCTTTTAGGATTGGCAATGTCTTTTGATAAATTGTCCAACAGCTGCTTACGTATCTCTGTCTCATAACTATTTTTATTGAATTGTGCTTTGCCAACACAGGTCATTTATTCTATTTTCTTAAGTTTTGCAGCATTTTCAACTAATCCAGAATTGGCTAAAAATATTAAAGTAACCCTCCAACAGAGGGGAACTCATGGACTGTAAAAGACTACTGTATGCCTTGTGGTCTCTTCCTACTCAAGGAGAAGACTCAGGAAAGCAACCTTGGAGTCATTGTATATAGTTTACTAAAAACTTGCTGGACTTCATTTCTTCATTAAGAAAGGAATTGAAAACAAAACAGGAAGTATGATCATGTCACTAGGCAAATCCATGGTGTTCTCATGGTACAGTTCTGGTGTCAAAAAGAGGAACGGAGAAGCTGCTATAGCAGGAGAGACTAAAAAGGTTAAGACTTTTCAGTCTGAGCAGAAAGCTGCACAGTAATATGATAGAGGTCTACAAAATCATAAAGTGAAGAGGGGACTTTTATCACCAAATCCCAGAATATGAGAGCTAGAGGCCACCTACTAAAATTAGCAGGAGGCAGGTTTTCAAAAAGGAAAGTACTTTCATCTCACCCACAAGGGGTTATACAGGCAGATAGCATACCCTAGCCACATTTAAGAAGGGAGTAGATATCAGCCAGATGGGTGATGCTTGGCCTGCTTGTGGGTTGGATCCAGCCAGGAGTAAGTTTACAAATGTGATCTGGTAAGCTGGCCAGACCCTGTGCACTGGCCCAACCCTACTTTCCAGTTTCAGCTGTAGATCAACCCCATGGTCTGGATCTGGCCTTGCACTGACCCTGCATGCCAGCTGCATCCAAGGCATGGAGTTCTCCACAGGGCCAGAAACTTTGTGGTGGGGCGGTCACTGGCAGCATTAATTGTCACAGATCTGGCCAATGAGCCATAGTTTGAGCACCATTGGGCTAGGAAAATTCATGAAAGATAGACCTATTAATATCTATTAAACAGTACAGTCAGGGATGTATCCTCTGACATCCCTAAACCAATGATGATAGATACTAAGGAAGGTGTGACGGGGATAGGCCATTTAAGAAGGGAGAAGCACTGTCAAGGACTTCTTAAGATAAACTGGGGACAGTTGAATATTTCTCTCCCAAATATTTGATTATTCAACTATTTCTGTGTACTTTGGAGCCTCTCTAAAATAACTTAAATGATGGAGGTAGGCCAGGCTATAGAAGTGTGTTGTTTAAAACTAGAACACAAGTTTAACTCCACAAGAATTTGCCTGGAAAAATAGGCAGGATGGAAAAGATCAGCTTAGGAGAGCTCTGGCTTAGTAAATACTTGAGAGTTGTTGAGAGACAGTGATAGCACCTTTACTTTTTGGCTCGACCTTCTGCTGGGCCAAGAGGCTGGGTTTTGGCCAGCAGGTAACAGAGAAGAGCCAAATAATCTGGTTTTAAGAAGGGTTTTAGAAATGGTCTGTCTCTGAAGGAAGAGATGGTAGTTAGTGGGGAGAGCTCCAGAACTCTTCCAGGTTATCTGGAAAAATTAGGTTTGCCCCAGTCACCATGACAGGACAGTAAAGCATTATTTCTGGAAGACGTGTTTGGGTTCTTTTCCAATTTTAAACCCTAAATGTTTTTCTTTTATTACAAAAAAGAAGAACCTCAACTACTTGAACTCAGCTGTGGCTACAGAGTAGGGCTGGCTCACCATCCAGCTGGAGCATTTCAGTTACTAAAGCATCTTCTTGTAAGAGATGCTCTATGTAGCAATGCCTTGTAAAACCATCAAAGACAATTACATGGATTATCCATGCAATGCTGCATAGCATCACTAAATGCTGTAAAACAGGAGTGGGCAATTATTTCGAGTAGAGGGCCACTTTGGCAAGCTGTCAAGGGCCATATTGGTAGCCCCACCCCTTGACAGGTGCCCCACCCACTGGTCACCATCTTGTGCCTGAAGTCCTGCCCCCTAACCCCTGACCTTTGCCACCAGTAATCCCTCTCCTTCCCCCCAGAAGTACCTCTTTCAGCAAGGGATTTTGCCATCTCAGAACCAGAAAAATACCAAATTATATTTTAAAAAGTGAACATATAAAACATTCATTAATTTGATTTCAAAAAATATTTTTGTCCTGGTTTACATGTGTTTGTGTACTGCACAGATGGGTGATTGTATATAATAGCTTAAAATGAAGTCTTACTCTTGTATATTGTGGGTATAGGTTTGTGGGGAGTGGGGGAGGGTGTGGGTGTGCCTGTGGGGGGTGAATAGGTGTGGGTGTGGAGTGAGGGCACATGTGAGTATGTGTATAGATATGTGGGGTGTGGGTGGGTATGGGGTTTGTGGGAGGCTGTGTGTGAGGGGGTGTGGGGGTCTGCGTGTATGGCAGTGCAAGGGAGTGTGGATATATGTGTCTGGTGGGATGTGCGTGCAAGACTCACCCTATGAATACACACAGTCTCTCCCTCCCCCTTCCCCACACACACACAGTCCCTCTCTCCCCCCCCACACACTGTCCTTCCCAACACATACACGCACACATGCACACATGCACCCCCAGATACTGGTGTGGCCCCATGCTCCCTGGTTCAGCGATGCAGCAGAGCCACATGGTGCTGGAGCAGTGAGGAGGCAGGAATGCAGGGAAATGTGTGGGGGTGGGACTGGGCTCCTGAGGCTCCTCCTGGGTCCCACTGCCCCTGGCTACTGTCATCTTTGACAGGCAGTCAGGAGCAGATAAATATTTTCTAAATTTCTTAGGGGCCCTGAGAGTCAGATAGAATGTTCTGGCAGGCTGTATCTGGCCCATGGACTCTATTTTTCCCATCCCTGCTGTAAAACCATCACTAAATTCAGAATGTGTTCATTTTTACAGTTCAATCTGTCACTGGGTAATTGACAGCATTTTAATAGCATTGCTATCAATCTAGCTAGTGGCATTATTTTTACTACTTTGCTTTTGAAGCACATGATTTTGTAAACAACTTTTAAAGAGACTGCCAGGGTTGAGAAGCTAGATAATTAACACTGATGCTTGAAAGTGGCTCCATTACAGCAACTTCAGTTTCAACAACCAACACTTCCTCCAGACCACGGGCACAGCTATGGGCACCAAAATGGCTCCACAATATGCCAACCTTTTATGACCCACCTAGAAGAAGACTTCTGCAAGAAATGCACCATCAAACCCTTACTACACCTGAGATAGATACATGACATCTTCATCATTTGTACCAAAACCCTGCAATCTCTGATTGATTTGCACCAAAAATTCAACAATCATCACCTCTCAATCAGACTATCACTTGAATACTCTAACACCAGCATTTCCTTTTTGGACACCATGTTCAATATCCAAGATGGTAAAATTCAAACCACCATATATAAGAAACCCAGGGACCAATATACATATCTACACAGAGCCAGCAATCACCCTAAACACACCAAGAAAGCTGTAATTTATAGCCAAGCTCTCCAATACCACTGAATTTGCCATGATCACCACCTCACAAATCTCAAAAGGGTCTTCAGCCAGCAAGGACACTCTTCCAGAGAGATAGATTGCACTTTTGGAAGAGCCACCCAAATACCACATAAAGATTTACCGCAGTACAAAAAGAAAACCACCACAAATTGCACACCATTAATTATGACATAACACCCTTCCCTCCAACCTACATGGAAAATCCTCAAACAATTGCAATCCACACTAGAAGAAGACCACATTCTTAAAGAGGTCAGAACTGCCCATCCTTGCCTTTAAACAAGCACCAAAACATGCAAATCTCATCACCAGAAGCAAACTCCCTACGAACCAAACCACAACCAATAGATCCAGACCATGCAAAACCTGCCAATGCATCTCCACCACCCCACAATAATTACACCCTACAGCAGAACCATCACCATTCCTGAATCTTACACCCGCACCTCCAGAAATGTTATATATCTCATCCAGCATACCAAATGCCCTGATGGAAAATATGTAGGAGAACCCAAACAACTGCACACCAGAATGAGTGCACACCGAAAATCTATCAAAGACAAGAATATCCAACTGTGAGGACACATTTCTCACAAGACAGTCACTCCCTATCTGATCTTTCAGTTCTAATCCTCAAAGGGAACTTACAGAACACGTTTTGTACCTGAGCTTATGAACTTTGCTTCATAAATCTATTGGATACAGAAAATCATGGACTCAATATAGACATTGGATTCATGACACATTACAACTTGCCTGACATCTGATTCACCAGGTACCTGCCTGACCTAACCTCTTACATTCTTCTTCCCCCCTCCCCCTTTTCTCCCTTCCCCTCCCATACTTTTCTGCCTTCTGTTTTCCTGATTTCCAATTATTTCCTTTTTCATTGAGAGCCTCTTTTTTTAAATTGTATTATTATCACTGTAGTGTCTCCCTTTGGCCTTTTTTCCCTGCTTTCTTCCCCCTCCCTTCCCTGTCTTACCTTTTGTTTTTCTGTTTTTTACCTATTTATATTTTCACTGACATGCTGTCACACTTTTAGCTTCTCTCATTCCTGTTTTCCTGATCTCCAAATATTTCCTTTTTCACAGACATCCTCTTTTCAACCTTATATTATTATCACTGTAGTATTTCCCTTTGGCCTTCCTCCCCATCCCCTGCCCCCACCAGGCCCTCTCCCCTGCTTTCTCCCCCTTCCCTTCCCTGCTTTATCTTTTGTCTTTCTAATTTCTACCCATTTCCATTTTCACTGACATCCTGCCACACTTTTAGCTTCTCTCATTCCTTGGAGTCTCAGACTGGCAGAGACTCTCTATGCCTGAAGAAGGGTGACTGCACCCAAAAGCTTGCCTAGAACTTTTTTCCAACTACTCAGTCTAATAAAAGATATCACATCTATTCAAAGAATCTTGCCTGCCTTTGTGGCCTCAAGGAATTCTCTCAGTCTATTATCCTCAGGTTTCATATTTGCAAAATGGATATCATAATATCTATATTATGGAAATGTAGCTAATGTTTGTGCAGCTAATTGAAAGACGTATTTTGAGTTTCCATACATTTATTATATTTCACATCCAGTTTACACTGTTGTAGGAAATGTACTAAACTTTCAGATACCTTATTGTCACAAGCTCCTGTGATGTAAAAATATGCAGCAGTAGACACCAACTAAGTACTAAGAGTTCAATACCAAAGTCAAAAAACTACCCCAAAGTGTATTCCTTTAATCAGTACCACTGCTACATTCTTTGGTGCTCACAAGTGAAGTATTTGGCTCCAACCTTTCCTATAATGTTTTAATTTATGGGTTTTTTTCATCTTGATGGTTCTTTCAGAGAGTTTATGACACTGAAAAACTATCTGTAGCACTCTACAGGCCTCCTCTCTGAAAAATGTTTTGTGATTAAGATCATGTGGGGTTCATGTGGGATTTTAATGTAACAGATCTGGGGTATATATTCCCAATAATACCTTGCTTGTATTTCCCATACTTGATTATATAGCATGATAGAATGACCTGTTGGTGTCCCAGATTTACTGTCAGTGTAATATCAGAATGACTAGATTTATTTATTGTATACTCCCTAGTTTGGGTCTTGTGTCAAATCTTCCATTCCACTCTCCAAGAACAGTAGCTTTGATTACTATTATGTTTTCCCACTCTTACATCATTTTCCAGAATTTTTGTAAAGTAAACTTTGAAGAGACCAGAGTCAAAGCAAAGATGTTTCTGGTCTGATCCTGAGTATCACTGAAAGCCGGTGGGAATTTTGTCATCAATTTTGATTGGATAACATAATGCCTTCTTTTTCAGTTCCAATTTCTCTGCCTTCTCCAGTAGTTATAATGGGCCATAATATATCCAAAATCCCTCTTTTAGATCAACCATGTTAAATTCAATCCATCCATACCCTGGGGTTGCCATACAAATAAGTGGAATATATCAAGAGAGGGAGAGATATGGAAGAATTCTGCTCTCTTCCAAATCCCTCCCCATATCCCACAGCAATCTTCCTTTACTAAATGATCCACTATGGACCTTTTGCCAATGGCATTATTTGGAACTGACCAGAAGTAGCTATAAGCGTCTTTGACATAGATCTGATTCTATAACCTCTACCCAGCTAAAATTCATGAGTCTCCCATTCCGCACCTGTACCAGCAGAACACAGGAAAAAAGGTCATCCCTTTTATAAGAAAAGGTTGGACAGATTAGATTTTAGCTTGTCTGTTTTACCTGTAGTAAAAAACAACCAAAGGGACAACAATGAGAGTTCCATCAGAAGTCCATGGAGAACAATGCTCAGATTGAAGCTAAAAGTATTGTCTCCTAGGGAGGGTAGTGGGGCAAATACATCTTTGTCCTTCACAACAAGTGAACCTGTCCTTGGAAAATCTTTCTCTATTGACACCTGGCTTTCAAACAACCCCTAACCTTCCCCCACTCAACATCAGAAGCAAACTCCCAGTGACCAACAGACATCAAGTGGGATGCAGCCTCGCATCAGCAAGAAATGCTTAATGGGACAATGTAGCTCCACTGCCACTACAATTAACACCCCTATAACAAAGGATGTATGGTAACAAAGTAGGAATGCATGGTTCCTACACGAGTGTTTCCCAAAATGTGAAATACTTGATCCAATGCACTAAATGTCGTACTGGCAACTATATGGGTGAACCTAAACAGCACCAGAATGAACTGTCATAGAAAAACACATGAAGGATCACATTTGCCACAAAACAACCACTTCCTCTCTGACATCACTATTCTCGTACCCAAAGGAAATCTTCCTAGCACCTTTAAAAGGTGATCTTGGGAACAAAAATTCATACGCTGCCTGGATACTAATATTGGTTTTATGGCACCTTATAATCTACCTGACTCTTGAATTTTTTCCAGGCATGAAAGATGAGAATCACCCTCCTTCCTTTTCATAGGCCTTGAACTCCCAGTAATCAGCTTCATTTCTTTTCCTAATTGTCTGCTATTCTTGGCAATTTCTCTCCCCTCCCTCCTACAACTGGATTTTATAGTGTCGTGCTTCACTTGTACTGGTGAGACCTGATGAAGAATGCGTTGCATTCGAAAGTTTTTCTAACTGTATCCTAGATATGCAGGTGGTTCAGTAAAATATATCACCTTAAGTAATCTTGCCTCTCATAAGAATTAATCAGCGAATAAATTTAAAAATTTCAAAGAGATCATCTGAAACCCCAAAGAAGTTGATGCAGTTTTTATTTTTTGTATATTTCATTGTCTCTGGCATCTGAAGGAGAATACACAATCACTCATAATTGAGTTTATGCATTACTATCTGCTATGCTGGCAAAGAATCAAATTTGTTGCTGTCATTCAAAAGTAATTGCTTCCTTCTTATTACGTGTACAGGTTTATACAGTTTCTCTCAGTGATTCAGTTAGCTGAGGAGTCAGAACTACAGACAAAAGGGAAGACTGAGACAACAGAAGCGAAGTTAAGTTGCTGGGTAGGTGCGACTTCACAATTCCTTTGGTGTCTAGAGAGGAGTAAGAGTTAATGTAGATTCCACTGCTTCTTTCAGGAGGGTTTCTTGTGGGGTTATGAGATTCACTTCTCTTATCAGTAAATCTGGTAGTAGGAGCAGTGGATTTATTCATGAATAACTGACTGCCTGCTTGAAATGAAAGAGAAAATGAAGATTTGCATCATCCTCTGCATACTTGAACTTAAGCATTAGAGAGTTCAAGTCCTTGTTCCACAAGGGTGCAATTACACTGACTTGAACAGGACAAAAATTAACAGAGGTGCACCTGAACTGGTGAGAGCAATGGTAGAAGCTGTACTGAACAGAGGATCAGCAAGGTAAGTCTTGCTGATGGGTACGCCATTGGATATTGCAACCACAGCCCATCTTTAGATCACAAGATGGATGAAAATGGTAGCAATCATTTAAAGATGCCTTCTTTAGGCTTCTTCTGTAATTTTTCAAGTCTTTATTGAAAAAGATCTATGTAGCCATGATAGGAAGAGTCCTACCCCTTCAGCAGTAATTGTCAAAAGAAAGCAGTAAAGAGTTGGCAATGTGAGCCCCAACTATAGGAATCTGCTGTATTGCTAAGTGGCATTGACTGCTCGGTTGTTGTTTTCTTTTTCTTTTTCCCTTAGAAGCCACACTTTTATTAAGATGGGGGAAAGAATGATACTTTAAGTCAAGTGAGCAGCATAATACAGGAGTACAGTTTTGGTATTCAGTCATCCCCAAATCTGCAAGTTGACACATGCAGTGGTGAATGGAAATGCATCTTTAGTATTTTTTTACATAGAGGTGAGCTAGACTTTTTTCAAGTACAAGCTTTTTTATTGTCAGGCAATTCACATGCATGCAAGTGGACTGTAATTTTCCACCCCAATCCCTTCTGCACCCAAAAAGTTGGCAAGTACTTTCTGTAAGAAGCTTCGCCTG
This sequence comes from Crocodylus porosus, assembly GCF_001723895.1. NCBI lineage: Eukaryota > Metazoa > Chordata > Crocodylia > Crocodylidae > Crocodylus > Crocodylus porosus. The sequence goes on along the minus strand of NW_017728951.1, from coordinate 33,029,231 downwards.
CTGATTCAATTCAGAGGAGATTTGGCATGATTTGGTGGCCAAATCTCCAAATCCAAATCAAATCAGGTGACCAGTAAAAAGGTCCAAATCAATCTGAAGCTCTCCAAATCTTCAGAAAAGGTTCAGAGAGTTTCGATGATTCAGACAGTCCCCGCCCACTGCACCAGGGAGCTGGAGCTGGAGTTGGAGCCGGTAAGTAGGGGGCACGGGAGGGGGGCTGGGGAAGGGGACTGTGAGGGAACCCCTGCCAGGCCCCAGCCTCTGCCTGCTCCCTCAGCCCATCCTAGCCCCCGTCTGGTCCCCCAGCTTGCCCCCCCATGGCTGCCCCTGCCTGCCCCAGCCTGGTGCTTTAAAAAAAAAGTCCTGACTCACTGGGTGCTGCCAGGGGCAGGGGGCAATCCCCACTGCCCCCCATTGCATGGGGGGCTCTGCCATGAGCCCTCTGACCCCTGCCCCCTCTCCCAGCTGACCCATGGCTGCCCTACCCAGCCCAGCTCTGGCCCTTTAAGAAAAACAACAACAAACAAAAAACCCTGGGACTCACCAGCTCCTGCAGCAGCCTCAGGGCTTCTGGGAGCTCATGGTAGAATCCCCCATGCAGCACAGGGCAGCAGGCGGCAGCAGGGATCTCTCCCCTCACTGGGCAGAAAACAGTGAGTCCAGGGGGCTTTGTTATTTTTTTTCCTTAAAGGGATGGAACTGAGGTGGGTGGGGGCAGTGGGGGGCAGCGGGGATCACCCCCCCACCTGACAGCACTTGGTGAGTCAGGGCTTTTTTTTCAAAGTGTGGGGAGCTGGGGCTGAGCGGGGAAACCATTGCCAGGGCTGAGAAAGCAGGCCAAGATGGGCCTGGGTGATTTGGAAATTTGGCTGATTTGGCAGCAGCTGAATCTCCAAATCAGATTCGGCCGAATTGATTCTGGACAGTGATTTAAATCACCAAATCAAATCACTGTCCCCTGAATTGACCGAATCTGAAGCTAATACTAGCCGTTTCACACAGGCCTAGCACTTTCCAATGCTTTATATACTTATGCTTGATTAAGCTTATATCTATATCTCCCTTCCACTTCATAGCTGAACTATTGGCTACTCTGAGATTGCCTTTAGTGTGTGCAAACACTATCATGGTTCTTACAGCTACCTTCACTGAGATGTTGTTCTCATGCTTGCAGAGTTACTTTGAGATTCCATTTGCAAACATAACTTAGAGGGACTGGTTTATAAATTTCCTTTCCATGTATTGGGAAAGGCACCACAAGGGATCTTTTCCAGCAACTGAAATGAGCCAGGAGAGCTCTTTCAGACGTGATCAAATGTTTATTTCATTTAAGATTGTGCAGCAACATGACCCTACAAGTTCTTGCTGCCAGGTGATACTCCACTCCAACAAGGAAAGAACTTACCACCTCGGTAAACAGAGTCAGAACTGAAGAGTAATGTTGAATTAACAACATGAATCTCTGCAGTAGAAGTCTTCTATGATGCAATATGATATTACATGTTCTTGCTGTTAGTGATAAACTAAAGTGTAATTGCTAAATAAAGGGATAACCTTAATTTAAATACAGGGATAGCCTTTTTTTTATGGTTCCAGGTTACTCTACTCCAGTCTTTTTAAGAAGCCCCTAACTAAAATTGCCTGGAAGAGTTGTAGCCAATCAACTATTGCTTAAAGGCCTCATTTCTGTTTAAGTGAGGAATGGAAACAATCTTCCAAACTTCAGTCTTTTTCATGAACAGGAATTCTTGTTGTCCGTTAAGACCTATTACTTATGACAAGGATGATGGGGGACAATGCCTTTGTTCTCATATGTCCTACAGGGTGCTCCCATTATAGGATTTGTAGAAACTGGTAAGTGAAGCAGTAGAGGGTCAGGAGTTTCTTACTGACATCTGTCAACGAAGGGGGTGAAGAGCAGCCCAATACCACTTAAGAACACCAGATGGACAAAGTCTTTGAAGGGAGGGAGCCATTTGTGAGCAACTGTAGGTCAGCAAGGGGAAATGACCCTGCAGGACCAGCCTTATTTGCGTTTCAGCAATAAAGCAGCTTTGTACATTCCATTGCAATGGAATGTGTAAAAAATGCCCCTAGAGTCATCTTGATTATAAATGAAGTCTGGAGGGTTTGTGTGAGAGAACTTCTCCCCAGCCTCCTGTCTATTTGTAACATTCAAATACTCAAATACCATGGGCCCTAAGGCCCACCAGGATAACTTGTAGCCCCTATTGCATGGGGGCTAATGGGTGAATGCTACAACAAAATACTTGGGACAACTAATGAAAAAAACAGGAGTGTCATGTGGGTCAAAGGGTCAAAACATGAAAATAAGTGTGCTTGAGGGGGACACTGAGCAGAGCCCCCCAGTCCTCAAAGGCATCCAAGGAGCTGGTGGACACCATCCACTGGTGCTCTGCCTGGAAACATGCATGGATAAATGAGAGGAAAGTGGCCCCACAGTCTCTGGGCACCTTCCCAGCCAGAGTCTCCTTCCTTGTCAAGTACAGGGCCCACTTAGCCAGGACCAGGAGGAGCTTGACCAGGAGGTTCTGGGACTTGGTGGGGCTGTGGATGGGGTTATCAAAACAAAAAGGTGGGGGGTGAAATTCAACCAGAACCTCAGAAGGAGGCAGGAGACCAAGGTAGTCACAGCCAGAAAAACTCCAGCCTCCATCTCTAGAGTCCCACCTGTACCTCAGGAAGCACAGACAGGGTGTGTAAGCAGTGCCAGAGCATGGACAGGACCAGCTGGTTCAGCACCAGCATTCTCCCATGCAGGGAGAGACATCTCTGGAGCCGTGCCCATGCCTAGAACTGCTCCACCACCCTTGCCTCCAGCTGGTGCCAGTTCTCCAGTGGGGAGGGGTCTATGAGAGAAAGATAGACCCCCAAGTAGAGCAGCAAATGTGCACTCCAGTGGATCTCATGGAGCACAGGTTGGAGTGAGCCCACCTGCCATCCATCACCCACCACCAGGCCAAAGCTCTTGACTGAGTTCAGTTGACCTGGGCAGAGGCAGCAGCCTAGTACAATGCCTGGCAGGCCTCCATCTGTGTCAGGTCACCTGAGTCCTGCACCATGAGGAGTATTTCATCAGCATACACTGACAGAACCAGCTGCATCGCTGGCTCCCAGAGCATCAACCCTGCCACCCACCTCCACAGGAGAACGTGCAAGGGCTCCAGAGCCAAGGCCTACAGCTGGCCTGACAGCAGGTAGCCTTGATGCACCCCTCTCCTGAACAGGGTGGGCTCTGCCAGGTCCCGTTGAGGTTGGCCAAATACTCTGCAGAGGTATACAGCACCTGGAGAGCCTGCATGAAGCCAGAAGCCCACAGCATGCCTATGAGGTACCCACAATCTGCTCTGTCAAACTCCTTCTCCTGGTCCAGGGATAGGAGGGCAAAAGACATTCCCTCCCAGTGAATTAGCTACAGGAGGTCCTGAACCAGGTATAGGTTGTCAAAGATGGAAAGTCCGGGCACTATGTATGTCTGGTCGCGATAGATCACGTCTGTCAGCACAGACTGCAGGCACAGCAAGATGGCCTTCACTGCCACCTTGTTTTCTGTGCAGTCTCCATCCTCCTGGTGGCTTGCTAGAAATATTGTCCTACATTTTCCCCTGAATATTGTCAGTGCAGGTAACCTCAGTATGGTTATCTGCCCCAAGTAGGCATTGTGATATTTTGGGCCTTTTCATAGAGCTCCAGTTGTTGAATAAAGAAAGAGAGAGTATGAAAACATTCAAGTTTCAGTATTCAAGGAATGATGTCAATGTGGCTGAGAAATAAAGTAAAAACTGAGAACGGCTCAGGAGCTTGGGACAAATAGATAGCAACATTTTTATCTCATTATTTTTAGGCAAGATGTGAAACCCTTCCCTTGCAGTGGTACAAATGGTTGAACAAAAGCTCCCTTCATTCAGCTGTGCAAGGACATTTTCCAACAGGAGTTCCTGTGCCATATGGGCAATGTAAAGCCTGCCAGGAGAGTGCATGGGGGTTGAGGAATTTGCTCCAGTTTGATTCATCAGATTGCTCCCCTAACATATACTCAGAGCTCCCAGGGCAGGGGCTGAGGCACTAAAACAAATAAAATAATGTGGATCAGCATTCCAGTTTTCACTACAAATTTCCAAGTATTTTGTAAAGTTTAAAAAATTATGCAATCTATCCTTGTGGGTATTCTGGGAAGGAGTGAAGGGACCTGAACAATCTGGAAGAACAATAAGCTTTAATGAGATGAGTTTAAACCAGCAGTGTCTAATGATGATGCATAATTATTGTAAGACTTGTCTGGACATGAAGTTTGCCAGTATTTTTGTTTCTCAGGTATAACCGGTCCGATATGGTAGTTTCTAAAGGTATCTGTCATAAGTGTTAGAAACAAAAGGGCTGCTGATTCTCACCCTCACTATTAAAGCCCATTTCTGAGATTCCTCATTCAGTAAGAATGAGGAAGAATGAGGTCCAGAGAGGTCTTGCTCCCCCTCTATGCAGCGCTAGTCAGGCCTCAGCTGGAGTACTGTGTCCAGTTCTGAGTGCCGCACTTCAAGAGAAACATAGAGAACCTGGAGAGGGTCCAGAGGAGGCCATTCATATGGTTGGGGGCCTCCGTGGCCAGCCCTATGAGGAGAGGCTGAGGGACCTGAATCTCTTTGTTCTCCGCAAGAGGAGACTGAGGGGGGACCTTGTGGCCGCCTACAACCTTATCAGGGGCCACCAGCAGGGACTCAGGGAAAGTCTGTTCACCAGGGCCCCCCTGGGAGTCACCAGGAACAATGGCCACAAGCTGAGGGAGGATAGGTTTAGGTTGGATATTAGGAAGAACTACTTCACTGTAAGGGTGGCCAGAGCCTGGAATAGGCTTCCCAGAGAGGTGGAGCTCTCACCTTCCCTGGAAATCTTCAAGAGGAGACTGGATAGGCACCTGGCTGGGGTCTTATGACCCCTGCCACCCCCAGTGCTCCCTCCTGCCCATGGCAGGGGGTCGGACTCGATGATCTGTCTAGGTCCCTTCCGACTCAGTGATTCTATGATTCTATGAGATTGTGATACTGCTTTAGGGCACACCTGCCTTGTCTCTCAAGTGCATCAGAAGCAAAGATCTCAAAAGCACTGTCAGGGTCTTCTTCACTGCCTCACTCCTGGTTCAAGCAAGCAGGAGGGGCTGAGTGGGTGCATTTGAGAACAACTTCTTGGAAGTGCCAGGGAAACCATGTGCGCATGCTTCTAGGGACTGTGTACCTAACAATCAACACTTGGACGCCCTCTGAATATTATTGTTAGGGGTATCCATCCTGTAATGCCATGTATGGGATCTCTTGGCCAAAGTTTCCATTTCAGTCACATTTATATGGGAGGCCTATAGAGAAAGATGTTGCTGACAAGATCCTTGCACGCTGGGGTCTGTGAAGAGGGGGACTAAGGCTTTGAAGTGAATCTTTTATTGTATGTTGTGGAAGAAATCAAACTTTGCATTGTGGTTGAATCAGAACTGACAGAGCCAGCTTTTCTTTATTTAGGGCTATACTGTGATCACAGGGAGGATTTCATACAGTAAGGGGAATCACCCACTTGTCTGTTTCAAAGGAATCCTCCTCTTCTCTAAGTTTTCAAGCATTTTTATACTTAAGACAGACAAAGAGAGAAAAAAATATGACCTTGGAGAAACTAAAACAAGTTTACTTAATTGGACATCTGTGCACAGGGTTATAAGACATGAAGGATTTCTCATCTCAAAACATGTATCTGAAATAAGCAGTATTAGCACTTCTGGTCTCTGTCTGTTTTTCTAGTCAAGTAGGCCAGAAGCCCGACTAAATTTACTCCTACAATGTGGAGTGAGCAATAAGTCAGAGCCTTATAGTGTTTTTTTCAGGAACCCAGGCAAGGGACACCAGGATTACTTCGTAGCCTATGCAAAACAGCACCGTTTCATTTGGACTTCCATTTCACCATTTTAATGAGACAGTGTTTCACTTCGAGTTTCATTTCATTTCAAAACCACTGTTCCATTTGGTTTTGTTGAAACTGTTTCACTGTTTCAATGCTGTTTTGAGGCTGTTTTGCCCATAAGCTATAATGGGAAAGCATGAAACTACCTTTAACTTTGTCATTTATTGGCAGATGTGAATGAAAATAGGAGGGATGGTAGCCCCTGAGGGCATGAAGCCTGCCAAGTTTCAAGGAGATAGGTGTGGGGGTTTCTGGGAAACGGCACCTCAAATTCTTGAAAGCAAAACTTGTGTCACTTTTAAGTGTGAAGTCACAGGGAGTGAAAGCTGGAAGGATGGTGACCCTTGCTAAGGCTACAAAGTCTGCCAAGTTTCAAAGAGATAGATACAGGGGGTTCTGGGAAACTATGCCTCAAGCTGCTGACAAGCAAAACTTATGTCACATCTGTGTGTTAAGACACAGCAGATTGTAAACTACAGTCATGGTAGCCCCTGTTCAGTCCATGAAGCCTAATAGCTTTCAAGGAGATAGGTGCAGTGTTTTCTGGGAAGCTGTACCTCAAACCGCTGACAAGAAAAACTCATGATGTGTGACAGTGTGTATGTGTTAAGGCGTGTCCTCACTGGCACTGGGACCTCTAAACAACATGGTAATGTGCCCTAATGAGGTCTCCCCCTCCCCTACAGCCTCATCTCAGTCAACCACTTCAAATAACAGCAGGTAAAATAATAACTTAGTGAGGAGCCGCACCGTAGCACCAGCAGCATCTCAGGCAGCCAAATTGTGACAGAGCCTTTCTTTCCTCTCTTGCAGGATTTTCTTCTCCAGTGTGTGTGCTAAGGTGCGCCCTCACTGTGTCCTTCCCCACTCATTCCCCTCCCTTTCCTTACTTTCTGTTTCCCTGCAGGCAAGCCCAGCTTCAGCTTTGAAACTCAAAATGTTTCGAAACTTTTAAAATGTTTCGACTGCCCTTGTTGTGTTTTGAGGCTGTTTTGAAGCCCTGCCTTTCATTTCAATGTCACTGTTTTGAGGTCGAAACAAGTCAAAACAGCATCAAAAGAAACAGCTGGCAAAATTTCGCTAAGCCCTGTTACTTAGTACATAGATACTTAGAGACCCAAAGAAAATCTTGGATGGAATAGGATCTGGCCTTTAGTGCTGTGATCTCACTCACTGGAGTCATACACAGGAAAACTTTGCTGTGATCTTCTGTCGGTCCCAGGAAGAGCACACTGTGTAGTCTAGCCTGTACATGACAAAGGCTTGGATTGTTGTGGATACAATGAACACTTTCTTGTAACAATAGAAATACCTTTCCTACCTGAGTTTCTGGGAGTACTTTGGTGGAGTGACAATACTCATTCCCCTGTCATTTTAATTGCAGGTGGTCTTTGCAGAAAACACAGGCAGAATTTTTGACACCTTCCCAAAATACTTTCTGCAGCTTTTCAGGTGGCCTGAGCTTGAGGTAGCAGTTCCTCCTGCAGGTCTTTTATGCATTTTATTGTTGACACTGTCAAAATACAGGGACATTTCTGGATTGTTTCTCTGTTGCTGTTGCGGCAAAGTGATGGCAATGCCCCAATCTCCTTCAATTTTTCCTTCTGGGTGTTCTTCATGTTTCAGGTTTTGTGCTTTGTAATTGTATAACTTGGTAAGGTGGTAATTTTGCACATTTCTGGGGAAAACTGCTTGCAAATCTAAGGGGCTGAGTCCAGGGGCTCCAGTCCTATATTCCTTTCTTGCCACAAAATGATAAAAGAAAAATACAATATGTTCACTGTATTCCTGTTAACAGAGATGTGTGTTGTTTCATACAGGTCCAAGATGAGGTGGCTTATGGCGTTTGCTTGGTTTCAAGCCGTTACATTTTCAGAAGCATTTAGAAAACCAGCTACTATGGATTTTGAACAAATCCTAACCAAGAAGACTGTGAATCCAGAATGCTTCATGAATGTTGTAAGTTATCTTTCTTCCTGTTTTCTTATAGAATGGTTGGTATGACTCAGTTTGACATAATTTATAAAGTTCTCCATTAACATGTTCAGGAAAGATGGCTAAAAAACACGGCAGTCTAACATTTTTCACTGGCCGTGTGTAGACAAAATGAGGGGCATGTGTGCACGACACTTTAAAGTACATTAAATGCTTTTGCGCCACTTTAAAGTTGTTGGTGTTTGCACACGTTGGCAGTGTATTACACAGTTATTCCAGCTGCTGTAGCAAATTTAGTGGTGTATTGAGCCTTAAATGACTTGGGGCATGTCAAACTCCAAGGAGTTAGTTTACTGCCCTACAGCTGCAGAGCGAAGCACGGGGCTCTGCAAGAAGCCCATGCAGGCAGCCTGGCAGCAGCCCAGGAAGGCAGGCTCTGCCCAAGGGAAAAAACATGGCGATCTTTTTTTTTTCCTGGATCCCGCCTGCCTGCCTGAGCTATGTGGGGGCCCAGTGCTTACCTCTGCGGCTGTGGTGTCCCCCCAGGACTGCCTGAGCCAGGTGCCTGCAGGCAGGTGCCACCCGGGGTGGGCCACTGCTGTCGCAGAGGGAAGCACCAGCTCGCCCACAGCCCAGGGACTGCTCCACCCACTGGCAGGTCACCCTTCCCTCCCTGCAGCCAGAGAGGTGGGTACGTTCAGATGTGTGCACAACACGGGGGTTTAAAGGGCCCTAAATTGAAGTGATGTTTTTAAAAACCCACCACTTCAATTCAGGGCCCCCATTTCATCTACACACACTCACTGTTTCCAAACAGATTAGTTTGATTAAGGGCCAGATTCTGGTCTACCATTTAGGCACATAAAAGGAATAAATCTGGTTCCAATGAGACCTGCTCTGAGCTCTAAAAAGAGATCATGCAAATAGCAGGTACAGGTATAAGCCAAATCAGAATAATATAGGGGTGATCTAGTCTGATAGGGTTGGCTTCTTTTGTCATAACCCAGTGTTTGGGGACACTGAAGGAGACTGAAAAGGAATTTCAAGTGCAGGGGAAAAGTCCAAGGCACACCAGAAATGTAGGACATTTCAGACTGGCAATGCTAAGACTTTTTCTGAAGGATTTTACCTGTTCAGCAGATGGATCCCCTTGTAGCAAGTAATGGTTACAGCCAGCCCAGAGATAAGTGGTTTTATAGGAGGTAGGAAGCTTAGATGAGTTGACTTTTGAGAAGCAATATTAAAGGTATAAAAAGGAACCAGGCAGCAACCTGATCCCATAACCTTGCTCTCTGTATTGACTTAAATTACCTCTAAGTTAAAAACAAGGGCCATATATTGTTCCATATTTTTAAATGGAGTAATAAATGCAGGCATGTACTCACACCTTTGGATGTACTCGCACCTCAGCCCTAGACTTCTCTCTTCTGGTTGACAACTGACAACATGCTGAAATGCACCAGAAGAGCCAATTCTTTCACTCAAGACACCTACACCTCAGCTCCACCTGTCTCAGTTCCAGCCTTCCTACCACCTAACAGAAGAGATTTTGCCTACTTAAAGAACCACATGCTTAGTCCAGATTATACTTCCCTATTCTTTGATACACAAAACTCCCATCTCAAATCTTTGAAGTACTGTGCCTCAAGTCAGCAATCCAAAACCTGCTAACTAGAGCAGCATTTCTCAATTTGTGGGCCACAAGAATATATGAAAGGATCGTGAACAAACTTTAGAAATTAATCAACAAACTTTAAAAATGGATTCTCCTTTAAAGGAGAAAAATGTGGGAAACCGGGGCTTTTCCCTTGCATGCTGGCAGAGTTGCAGCCTGAGAAGGGCTGCTTAAGGGCCCCCATGCCTCACACACTCACCTCCTACCCCACACACTGGGATGCTGGGACCTGTGGGCTGGGTGCAGTGGGCTGGGAGTGAGGGGCACTGGGTTGGGACTGGCCAATAAAGTTTACAAATGGGACCTGGTGCAAAAAAGGTTGAGAACCACTGGACTAGAGAGTGATGGATGATGGTCTGGATCCAAACTGGTGATTAATCAGGCACAGTTTTGACTGCTTAGTAAGTCCCCTGATACAAAAGCACTTCTATTTTGCCACTGAGCAATCTTGCTTCCGAACAGCAAAAGCAATCTTGCCCTTTTGCTGCTGAAGTTAAGGGGAGGTGACAAGGCATTCTTAATCAGGCCAAAGTGCTTATTACCAGACTTTGTCCAAATATTTCTCTCTGTTTTGTATTTCTTAGACTGATGATAGGATTATTAGCCTTCACAGAATTCTTTCACAAAGCAATAATGAAGCCCTCTAAAAGAATAAGCTTACTTTTCAATCCTGGATACAGGCCAGTCTAAACCAGATTTTTTCTATTACAGATTGTATTTGTAATGTATCAGGGTGCGGTTCCTTCTTTGCTGCCTGGTTCAAGTACTGTACCTTAGGTTTGCTCAACTCACACTGAAACATAGTGGCATTCTCTATACATTTAAGCATTTTGACAAGAATGCCTCTTAATCTCTCTGGCGTGTTCACCACATGATGCGGGTGTTCTTCCCAGCTGCTGTTGTGGATGGTGCTATCTTCAATGTAGGTATCAGCAAAATTACATAGTCCAGCCAACACATGACTGCCAAACCTCAGGAAAAAATGCCCAAATAATACTTTGAACTTCCATGCTCTCAAGTCTATACTGAAAATAAACATCCTTTTGACATCCTCACCCAAATGCTGTTTCTGGTACCCCCTGACCAAGTTCAGTGAACTGTCCAACACAAGAGGTGGAATATGTTTCAGGTATAGCAACAGCACCATGCTCTCTGTAACCCTCACAGAGCACTGTCCTTCTATCCCTTTCCAGGAGAATATTCCCAGATGCCTGTGCACCATCAGGTTCTGCGGTTACTCCCAGATATTAGGATGAACTTTCTCACTAGGAGTATAGTAAAGCACAGGAACAGGGGTGGACCAGCATGTCCTTTACCTCCTCAGGGGTCAGCTCTTGCAGATCTCACTGCACATGGGCTGTCCATCCTCTGTAATTTTTTAACTGTTTCATTCAAGAGATTTTGCTTGTTAGCAAAACATGTTTGTGATTCTGCAATACAGTCACTGTCTCTGTTTCCCAGTCTGATTTGAGTCTCTCCTGCAATCTCATGCTCCCTGAGGGATCATTCTCCTTGATATGGTCAGGCAAATTATGTGAGGGAAGGATCTGTGAATTTTCTCCCATTTCACAGTTCATGCCCACAGCAGACCCCCTGTGATAATAAATTTTCAAATCATCTTGGACCATGTGGACACATCCAGTGACTGGTTCTAACTGAGTGGTGGTACTGTTCCCAGAATCTTGTTCCTGCTGTCCTAATTTTGCACTATCTTCAGTAGAACCATTAAAATTTCCTGGGTTTCCCCTGAGTTTCCTCCCTGCTCTGCTGGTGTATTTTCTTGGGTCCCCACTCTCCCCAGAAAATCTTTCAGCAACCACTTCCCCCTGGCCCTGCCCTCCCCTCCAGCCATTACCTCTCTCCCACCCTAATCCTGTCTCAGGGTCATGGCTCTTAAGCCGTCTGGAGACGATTTTACTCCTTGCTTCAACATAAATTCTGCCTACTTTGAGGCTACAGCCAAGGCATTCTTAGCAGAAAATCAATAATCTCAGTCTGCAGAGATACTTCTGCACCTCCCTTCAGTGGAAGCTGTCAGCTTCTGGAGCATCACTTTGTTGTTAGCTGACACTCTCAGCAACCTCCATCTCATGTAAGTCCACGAGTAAGTGGCCTTCAGTACTACTGTAATTCTAGCCCACCCTGCTTAAGTACTTAGAATCCATTACTGTACTTTCCTAACACACCAGCATCTAACCCTTAAGAGTGAACCATGAAAAAGGGAGCAGGCGGACCCACCCACCTTTGGCATCAGCAGCTTCTCAGCTTCTTCTTGAGCAGGCTGAAATACACTCAGGTGACCAAGTTCCCATATTTGCAAATAAATGGAATAATTCTGTCCCAAGAGCTCATTGAGTATTGTTGACCATGTAATTTGTCATGTTAAATACTGGGGCCTTTGCTGCCCTAGTTCACGGGTTTCTTGCAAAATTATCTTTATGCAGCAGCTTTAAGACAGTATCTTCAGTGCTCATCTCATGAAACTACAGCAAGCTTAAAGGCAGAAATATATCCTGCTTTCTTCGGTTGAACAGCTTTTTGCGCACCTGAGCAAAAAATGAAATCTATCATCTGATTTCTTTCCTAAATCACCTGTCATATACAATGGTTGTGATTTTTGAAAAAAGTTATATCACACGTAGCAAAGAACAAAGCAGTTGAGGGCTGATCAAGGTATTTCTGAGCTGCAGTGATTACCATGTCTAGGGACAGAAGTTACACATAAACTGGTTTAAGTGATCAAAAACTGGTTAAAACTTGTAACAAAACCTGTTCAGTTCACATAAACCAGTTTCAAAATGGCCGAAACTGGTTTAAGATAAACTTGGTTGAATGTAGTATTAGACTTAACTGATTTGTGTCAAACTGGTTTATGGAACTTCTGTCCCAGACTCCTTCCTGGTTCAGGTTAAATCAGAGTCCCCCAGCATCCCAACATGCTTTTCAACCCTTGAATATGCTGTGCTGTCTGCTCCAGAGAGCAGGGCTGGCCCTGCCGCTATATTGTCTAGCTGGAGCAGGGGCAGGGGTGTGGATAGATGCCAGCTCACATGATGTGTGCCTGGATCCCTCCCAGCTCCCTGCACCCAGGCCAGGCCAGGCTTCCATGGAGCTGCAGGCAGCTGGCAAGGGCCCTGCTCCTGCAGCCTGGCCTGGCCCAGACTGGCCCCTCTGCTCCCACCCTCAGCAGTGCCCACAGCCAGCATCACTCTCTCCTGGGTCACCATCTTAGGACTGGAAGTCCCACACCTGGCCCCTGACCTTTGCTTCTGGAAGTCCCTCCCCTTTCCCTCAGAAAAAAATCCAAATCATACTAAAAATCAAACATCTACTATAATATATTCCAATTTTATTTCAAAATATACTTGTGGCCTGATGTATGTGTGTTTGTGTAGTGTACATAGAGGCAATTGCATAATTGCTCAAAATAAAGTCTTACTCATATATTGTGGGGAGGACATGTGGGGGCATATGGGGGATTGTGTGAGGTGTGATTGCAGGGTGGATGTGTGTGTATGGTATGAGGTGTGTGTATATGGGATTTCTGAGGGGGTGTGAGTGGGCGTGTGTGGGAAATGTGGGTGTGGGGTTTGTTGGTGGGATGTGGGTGAGGGTATGGGGTGTGTTTGGGCGTGTGGGAATGGTGGAGGTATGAGTGTGCATGTGGGTATGGTGGAGAGTTGGATGTGTGTGTGAGCCCCCTATGTACACAGCCCCTGCTACTGGAGGGAGCAGCAGGCTGTGGGCCCTCAGGACTCTCATAGCCCACAGCAGGCTGAGCTCCCTGGTGGTGCACAGCTCCAGCCAAATCCCAAGAGCTTCATGTGGCAGTAGGTAGCAGGACCAGGCCAGCCCAGTTCATTGAGTGGGGCTCCCTGTGGCTCACAAAGAGCTCCCAGGGCTTGGCCAGAGCTGCATGTAGCAGTGAAGAGCCCTGTGGATGGAGCCAGGGGTCTGACCCTGCTCCCTGCCACCACATGCAGCTCTCAGGACTTGGCCTGTGTGGCAGGAAGCAGAACCAAGCCAACCCAGCTCCATCATGTGGGGCTCCCCACCAGTACCAGCTGAGTCCTGGGAGCCATAGGTAGTGGGGTCAGGGTCAGGCCACTGGCTCCATCACATGAGGCTCTGGCTGAGTCTCAGGAGCTCTACATGAGTTCAGTGGGCCCCACACTCCCCACTGACCTGGGCTCTGCACTCCCTGCACTCCACCCCCACCCCCCCAAAGCCCTGACACAGGCCCCGCACTCCTGCCCAGGGAAGTTTTGCCCCTGCCTGCAACCGCTTCCCCACCTGCTGCCCAGAGTGCTGCAGCAGGGATAGGAGGAGCCAGTGGAAGCTGGGGGAGCTGGGCAGTTCCCCAGGCAGCTGCAGCAGTGGCAGCAGCAGCCCTGCTCAGCAGCTGTGTGCGCTAGCCAGGGCTATAGCTGGGGCTGGCACTGGGCCCTCCCATGGGCAAGGGTGGGAGCACAGCAGGCTGCACCAGCGGAAGTGGGTGGGGCTCGGCCCTATGCAGAGCACACCAGAGGCAGCCACAGGCTAGTCTGGATACAATTAATTGGTGGGTGCCTGCCAGCAGGCCATATTTCCCACCCCTGGATTAGATATTAGGAAAACCTTTCTCACTAGGAGGGTAGTAAAGCACTAGAACAGATTACCTAGAGAGGTTGTGAATTCTCCAGCTCTAGAGGTTTTTAAGACCTTGCTATACAAAGCATTGGCTGGGATGATATAATTGGCAATGGTCCTGCTTTGAGCAGGGGGTTAGACTAAACGACCTCCTGAGGTCCCTTCCAAACCTAATAATCTATGATTTTATGATTGCCATCCAGTGTAAGATACAGCACCAGGGAGCTGAAACAGCACTCAACATCCTTGGGAAAGTGACAAGCACGAAGAAACCAGACCTCTTTCTTGTTCAGTGGCTTGGACCTGTGGACTGGGAAAACACAGACTCCACAGAAATCACTGCTTATAAACAGGGACATTCTAAAAAATGTAAATAACCCTTCATTTGGCTTCCTGCAGAGTGAAATTATCAGGTATCATGGATACCCCAGTGAGGAGCATGAAGTTGTGACCCAAGATGGATATATCCTGAGCATTAATAGAATTCCTGGTGGAAAAGACAATGGGACTAGAGGTAAGCTTTATTTGGCTGAAGTAAGAAAGCTTTGATTAGGCGGCTTTTTAAAAGACATAATCTAACTTTCCTTGTGTTTGTGCAGCTACATATTTCACATCTTTTAGTTTTAGATAATGATTTTGAACTGAATTTGAGCCTGTATCAAATTTTGAAATCAGGTGAGATGGTTCTGATATCTGGCTTTCCTGGGACCTTTTTGTGCATTTCTAGTTCTTACATTTGATGTTACGTACCTGATTGATCATAGTCTAAAAATGTTCTTATTCTTAAAAATGTTGCATGACATGAATTAAAGGAAACGTAACTGCCACTTAACAGTTTCACAGTTTCATTGTGCACTATGGACATCTAGATAGAAGCTCTTAAAACTATGGTATAACAACATTACTGAAATAGAGAGGACAGAAGGGGGCATCTTTAATGAAGGTGAGTGTTCTCATCCTTGCTGTACTTTGGTGAGAAAGTAGATTCTCTATGTAATAGGGCTTCTATTCCATTACTGAGGAGGAGCAGGCCAGAGAGAGATGTGGCCCATTCAAAAGGACTCAGGTCTGCCTGGTCTGGGATGAGCTATAGATTCCTGTAAGAGCTGTTGTCTGGCTCCAGATTGCTGTAGGAGCCACTGGAATCTCAGAGACTCTGAGGAAAACCACTGCTCCTATCTAAGGTTGCCAACTCTGACTGAAGCTATTCCGGGAGATTTTTTTCCCCACCATGACGTCATGTACATTACATAAAATCTCCAAGATTGTTTTCAATAGTCATCAGGAGATAGATGCTGATTCCGGCAGACTCCCAACCAATCTGGGAAGGTTGGCAACCCTACTCCTACCCCAGATACTGGGAGTATGACCAGAAGGAGCCAAAAAACTACAGGACTGCAGGCATTAAGAAACAAGCCTTAATTGGAAAATGCCTGCAGCTGACTTGGAAACTCTAGAAATGAGACCCATGAGAAAGGGTTGGTAGCGTTGACAGCCTATTGCAGGAGAGCTAGGTCAGGTGGACTGAAAAAGAGCGGTCAAGGGCCTTATAAATCAGGACCCACTGATGGGGTCTGAGCCTGGTCCTTGCAAATTTCAGAGACAGAGCTCTGCAGAAACTGGAGTGGAGAATGCCCTGCAGAAAAACATATACAGAAGCTCAATGATTTGTGTTGCATATTCAATTTATGTTGCTATTTTAAAGCTTCGAGACATGGAAGTGGCTAAAGGGTTGGAAGAAGACCACTATGAATTCTTCAGAAAAGTGTTTTGTTGAGTTTCCTACTAAGGACTACACAATTTGAGGGAGAGCTGGTAGGGCCATAACCAGGTCTGAGTTCCATGCAAAGGGGTTGAGGACCTAAAGGACTACGCAAAGAGGTCCTGTCAGATGGGGACCAAGGGAGGAGAAGCTCATGGACTTCGGGGACTGTGGTGCAGCCCAAGGACACTGTGTAAGAGCTGAGGCAAGGCCACTAAAGTGTTGCTTGGTGAGGGAGGTGGCATGTGTTTAGGGTAAGTACACTGGGGCGACAATAGCTACGGCACAAGGATGGAATGGACACCTTCAACCCAGAACTGGTCATAAAGATATACACAAGCTTACCCCCACATAGATTTAAAAGAAAGAGAGAGAAGGATCACAGCTGCAGCAAAGGGAATTCAGACTGGTGACCTGGTTAAACAAGGCCAGTCTATTTGGAACATCAAGGTGCATCTTGATGAGCGGGTGAGCAGGTTGGAGCAGAATGCCAAAGAGAAGCAGAATTCCTGTGGTCCCTCAGCCATGCTATATTCTGCCATTCTCTTCAGGGATCCAAGTTGTGGGCTGTTCTTAAATCTTAGTAATGGAATAAAGATGTGGATCTAGACTCAAGAGTTTTGGTACTAAATAGGGAAACTATTCTGTTGCCATTGCTGCCCGTTTTCTGATATTGATGCCCTGATCTGATGCCAGGATTGGTAGTAGTTGAAGTTCTGGTGAAGTCTATGTAGAATGCCAAAAAAAACACAACCCCAAACAAACTTCAGCACACCCTGCCATCTGAACAATCCAGATTTCCACTTGAGATCTGAGAAACTCAGTAGAAGACCAGCAGCAAGTTACTTCTATCATTACATGTTGTTCAAACTCTAATCAAATTTGTAAGTAACATTTTCCATTATAGTTCCAGAAATACAAACTCTTTTCACTTAAAATCCTAAGAGGATAGGAGTAAAAATTCATGGAAATATTTATATATTCTTTCCTCTGTAATATCATCCCCACTGTAAGTGGAAACATGAATCAATATTTTAACTTTCATTTCCATCTTTAGTACTCAGCGAACATCCACACATGCCTTATGTCCATGCTTGTACTTTGTCATGTGCTTTAAATCCAAGTCTGCACAAAAAATAAGATTGCCATTAACTAATTCTTAAATATTCTATTTGTAAAATAACAGAGCATAATGTATGAAATGATTTTTTATACCAAATCTACACAAACAAGATACTACCACTAAATAATTCTTAAATATTCTATAGCTAAATGTTACCAATATATCCACTAGTTGAGAAATCAACATGTGAGGACTACCAGAAGTTTATTTAGGGAGGCTTTTAGCAGGCAGATTCAAGTTTTAGGGTATTAGCTAGGGAGTTGTTTCATCACTTCCTATTTCATTTAAATCCTTTATCAACTTTTACAATTCATCTTGCTTTTATTGTAAACCACCCTGAACCTTTTTGAGGAGGGCAGCACATAAATCAAATGACTGAATAAATGAACAAGTAAATAAACAAACAAATGTGGGCAATGTAGAGATAAGGTGGCTTCATTCCCCAGTCCCTCAAAATGACTGTTATGAATAAGACAGTTCAGAAAGAAATGATGTATCAAGACTGATGTTGAATTCTTACAACTCTTTCTGTATTGATTTAATTTTCATCATATTGCCATGTAAATCCCATTAGTCCAATAAAACTTTATATTCTAGGTATTGCTATATAAATGTCCCATTACAGTCTGTATTTTTACTCAAATCTAATTGCACTACAACAATGTTCACATGACAACAAATCCTCCTTTCTTTCCAGGAAAAAGGCCTGTGGTGTTTTTGCAGCACCCTTTCCTAGGAGATGCAACCCACTGGATTTCTAACCTGCCTAACAACAGCCTGGGCTTTATCCTAGCAGATGCTGGCTATGATGTTTGGTTAGGAAACAGCAGAGGAAACACCTGGTCTTTGAAACATAAGACTCTTAAGCCCAAGCAAAAAGCATTCTGGAGGTTCAGGTAGACTGCAGACTGCATGATTGTGAGCTTTTGAAAATGGCAGTTTCTGGGGAACTAATAATGGTGTGTGGGAGCCTTTCACTTTCTGATCCCTAGTCCACTGCTACCCAGACTGGTAGTGATGGGGAGGATGGGAGTGGTCTACAGAAATAGGGTGGTGAAAGCTGCAGGGGAAGGAGTATTCACTGGGGCTGAAATCTGGGAAGAGGTTGTAGGAGCAAAGGAGGGTTGTGGATAAATGGAAGAGAATATGGCAGAGAGAGATGATGCAGGTGCGAGAGATAGTAAAAAGCACAGTGGACAGAGATGGTGAGGTTGAGAAGCTGAAGGGCTGTAGCAGTAGAAGGACAGAATGAAGTGGGATGGATAATCTTTGACAACACAGAAAATGAGGCACAAAACTACGCAGAGCTCAGTTGTCATGAATGAATGATACTGTCTTGAGTCTAAAGGCTCTCCCTGAATGCTGCTTCTAGAGTGTATGTGGCAGGGAGGCTGATGCCTTGGTCAGGTCTCTTTTAAGCAGGATCAGAGACAAAAGAGGAGCTGAACAATCCCCACCTTATCCCTTACATCCATGGTTTTATATGGTGTAGGATTTGGGGGAGATAGCCTCAGAGAGATTGGGGGCTTCCTTATAAGGGCATCTATACACATGCTTCTGGGGGGGGGGTGCGCTTTAATTAGAACATCCCTAAGAGACACTCTAATTAAAGCACCTGCAGTGTCACATGTATTCTGCTTCCCATGCTCCAAAATGGCAGTGGGTGCAGTTTAAAGCTTATTTAAGAAGACTTAAAGCATCCCTGCCGCCATTTTGAAATGTGGGGACACTGAATACATATGACATGGAGGCTACTGGAACATGCTAATTAGCACATTCCAGCTACCTGATTAATCAAGTCTGCTCCTATGCTTGCTCATTAGAACATGTCAGGACATAGATCTATCACATGTATAAGTTCCCCTAAGTGCTTGCAGTTCAGTACTGATGATTCCCACATAGGCAGGGTAAGAGGCTGCCCAACTTGATCACCTGAGCAGTTTCCACTGGGTGCTGTGAAAGGTCAGGGGAAATAGAAAGCCCTAGTATACTTCCAGGCTACCCTCAGTTGTAAGCCTAGTTCAGTGTCTTAGGTAAAATGAGACACCACTACGAATCTCAATCCAGTTCCTAATAGGCTACATCCAACCGTTAGAACTAGCACTAGTCCTCTGTCATTCTCAGAAGAGTACAAAGACTCTGAAGAGGAGTCCAGTGGGCCCAGAGATGAAGCCATGTATCAAGGTTAGGGCACATATACCAACCATGCTGATGCTGCTCTGTTTATAAAGCTCATTAATTTCAAAAACTCTATCTGTAAATCTGTAAATCTCTATCTGTATCTCTATTTGTAAATCTCTATCTGCTTTGGGATACTATTAACAGGGGTCCTAGTCTTCCATGTTAAAATGACATTCTCCAATAAAAAAACATAAACATCCTCATTTTTTCAGTGGTGAGCCCCATTCCCTCACCTCCCAACACTGATTGGCCAAGGGGTCCAGTAGCAGCGCCACCCCTTGATGCTGACTGACCAAGAGGGCTGCTGTTCATGTGGCCCCACCCCTCACCACTGATTGGCAGAGAAGGGTGGGGGCCACACAATGGGCAGCCCTCTCAGCCAGTCCATGGTGGAGGGAGGGAGGGGTTGGCTGCCTCCTTGTGTACCTACTGGGGAGAGAGGAGGAGGCAGCTGCTGAGCTTCTCCCTCCTACCCTCCAGTGGGCTGCCACAGTGGCTATGGGAACTGTTGGTTTCCACTGGGGAGCCAGAATTTTATTTTCAGTATTTTTTTCTCCTAGCAATTCTAAAAATTGTCTGTAAAAACTCTAATTCTGTTTCTTCCGTGGCAAGTGGATTTCTAGGATCCCTGACTATTAGATATACACAAGATAAAACATGCTACCTAATTGAAACAAATTAGCAGGCCTTCATTTTTGAAGGGAAGCAAAGGACCCAGACCTGACACTGTCATTGATCAATTTTTGTTTCACTTAATTAAGGCACTTTTATGTGCTATAACAGCCAACTGATTTCCAATTTATGTATAAGCTTTTTGTGTTTTCTCTCTGTAGTTTTGATGAGGTTGGTAAATATGATCTTCCAGCATCACTACATTATATCATGGAAAAAACTGGACAGAAACAGCTGTATTACATTGGCCATTCAGAAGGGACAGCTGTAGGTATGTTAAGATGAATGATAAGCTACTGTTTCCACTGTTTACCTCATTAGAGGATAATATAAGGTTATGGACTTCACTTAGTAACTGCCTTCTTCACCAGCTTAAAGAGTAAGCTCAAAATATTTTTTAAACTGAAACTTTCAACATTTGAAAAAGGTTTGTGTCTTGTCTAACTAATATTGTTGATATTAAAATCTTTTTTTGGCAGGTATTCCATAGTTTGGCTGGTTTCTTTGGTTATGGTAATGTGACTGGCTCTTGATATTCTCACAAGTCTTGCCAAACAGGGTGTTTTCTTCCTTTGAAATCTCAGCTCCTGAGAGAATCTTAGCTTTCATTATTTCAGAAAGCATATTTCTAGCCCTCTTGGCCTTGGAGGCAAAAAGCCTATAATGAATCAATTTCCCCCCCAGAAGTAGAGGGGGGAAAACCCTAGCTATCATTATTGTTAAAATCCTACAATTAAGTGGCCATTTTGTTATTTCATGGGAGCTTGAAGAACACTCTTGATGCCTGTGTTCAGAAATGCTGGTATTCTAAAACAAATTCGCAGAAACTACAATCAGTATTATCGCATGTCATACTGTCCTAATTGGTAGTATAGGAAGTCAACAAAGGACTAATTTCACTTTTGGGGGGATATTTGCTTGCCTATGTGAATTTAAGTCACTGTTTTTAAGTTTTGTACATAACCATTATCATCCAGTTAATTTCATTTCCTTAGGTTCTACTGTGCCATCAACACTAAAAATAATATTCTACTCATGAACTCAAGCCTCAAACTACTCTGCTACTGATTTATGGGGCAGTAAAGTTACACTATTCTTTGAACATTAAGTGACACAAAACCCATAAAATAATGCATAGGGATTTTGGTAACTCTAGAGGAGAAATAAATCAGTAAACTGTTTTAAAGGAAAGTTAATTTCCCAACAAACTAATTGGAAAATATAGTGCATTCCACTTCTGTCCATCCCGAATACAACTGAACAATGTCCAGAACTCTCTTATCTGAAAGGATTTGGAATTAACCTTTTATTTGATAATATGTGTAGCATTTGAATAATAATTTAATTTTGTTTTCTGCTCCTAACTCTCTTCTGGGTGCCTATACACATGCAGCAAGACTGCTCCAATGCACTGTCAGAACAGGCTTGATTAATAGAGTCTGCTGGAGAGTGGTAATTAGCGTGCTCTAGCACACTCCAACGTTATATGTACCAATATCCCCGCACTGAAAAATGTTAGCGGGGGGCACTTTAATTAAAGCTCATCAAACAAGTTTTAGTTAAAGCTCCTCCACCCCCATTTTTCAGTGTGAGGATGCTGATATACATGATGCTCCAGGCATTTCAATTAGCCACTCTCATAGCCACTCTAATTGAAGAACCCTCCCCAACTCCTGGAACATGTGTATAAATGCCTTCTTTTCTATTTATGGAAGATTGCCTTGATATAATTAAGGCATCTCTTGTATTTTCTCAGGTTTTGCAGCATTTCTAACTGATCCAGAACTGGCTAAAAAAATCAAAGTGTTCTTTGCTCTGGGTCCTGTAGCCACAATTACATATGCCACAGGCCCCCTAGTGACACTTGGGATGCTTCCTGAAATAGTACTCAAGGTATGTTATCTCCCCTGAAAATGACTAGACTCTCAGTTCTGACTACTACTTATTTGCCTCTTCCTGAAGGGACAGACAAAGATTCCTCTTACAGGGGAGCAAGGTCTGTTCATGCTCCCTGGCTTTAGCTGGGGCAAGCTTCATGCACCCTGGTGGCTGGCAGCAGCTCTTGGGGAGCTGGATCCCTCAAAGCCACCATTCTCCTGCTCCATCTAAATTGGTGCCTAGGACTGGTGCTCCCCTTGCTCTCCCCTAATTACACCACACTCTGTACTCTGTAAAGGTGGCTTCAGCCAGTTGAAATATTTTGAGTCCATTGCCATGAAAATGGGAGATTAGTTTCTTCAAGGATTATCACTCAGTAAAATAAGAGACATAGGACAGGCTGTGGGCTTTGGAAAAATATTAGGATGGAAGAATAAAAGAATAGCAAACTGCTCCGTCATCCCCTGAATATTTATTTCTCACTGGGGATGAGGGTGCAAAACTTTTTTTTTAAATCTGGAATGGATCCATTATAAGACTCTACTGTTGTAAAAATAAAATCATGGATATTTTTCAGGCTTGGCTGGGTGACAAGGGAACCTTTCAACAGCATGTGTTTCTGAAAAAGCCTTTTACAAAATTGTGCACCGTCATGCAGAAGTTTTGTACCTTAATCCTATCTTCTGTAACTGGCTATAATACTGCAAACCTAAATACAGTAAGTATGAAAGGGATTATTTTCAGAGCAGTTTCTGAGATAGATAATGTGTAGATGTTATGTATAAACAGCTACTTTTACCTGTGGGAATATATGCCTAAGATTTGATGAAGTCTGGATCCACCATGAGCAAATATCTCCAGGACTGCCCCTTTCTTGAGCTGAGCAGTTAGCCACAGATGTCTGATAGGGATGAATTCCATTAGGAGGGAAAAATGATCCTGGAATCAGATAGTTTTTTTGGTACATTCCTGCTTACTTACAACCAGAAAATAAAGTCCATTTCCCTGATTCTCTTGGTGTTCAGACAGCAGCAAAGAATTCCTTTCCGTTCACCTTCAGTATGCCACCTGAAAAAGCTCTCACTGCACTCTTTTAGCTGGCATATGATCCCACCCAGTGATTGTTCAAACTTTCTCTTTAGCCTTTCATGTCTATTTCCAGATTTCTTCATGTTCCCTGATTCTCCCACTCCCAACTTGCACACACACGCATGCACTTTACTTGCAATACTTAGTATGCCCCTCCTGATGATCGTCCTCCCAGGTAGTGAGGGCTCTACATAAGTGTCTAATCTTGGGGTGACTCAGAGCTAGCAATACTAGTCCTCAAAATGAGGGCCCTGTGTTTTTCCAAGGCTCCCTCCCACATGCCAGTGAGAGCTCTTACTCCTGTTTCTCAGCGATTAGCTTCCTGTGAATCTTGGGCATGTCATTTATACCCAAGGTTCAAAAGTGACTGAGGTGCCCCATATTCAGTGTCATAGACTAACATTTTCCAGTAGGTTTATAGCCTCATAGGTTCATTCTAGTAGATACATGGCCAGCATAGGATCCATAGCCCTGCCCAAGTACCATATGGGAAGAGCAGTGCCCCTCAGAATGAGATTCACAAAAAGGGAATGCACCATGAAAAGCATAGGCAGACCCAGAAGGGGTAC
Organism: Crocodylus porosus; assembly: GCF_001723895.1. Taxonomy (NCBI): domain Eukaryota; kingdom Metazoa; phylum Chordata; order Crocodylia; family Crocodylidae; genus Crocodylus; species Crocodylus porosus. Next base: position 33,005,757 of record NW_017728951.1, on the reverse strand, counting down.
AGTGGTGTAGATGACCCCCGCCCCAACCCTTAGATGGGTGATCACTCACAAATGAGTAAGATCATCTTCCAAGGATCTTACTAGTGAGTCTGCAGTTGGCTCCATATTCCAATTCTAGATCCACATATCTTGTCACAGTGAGAATAGGTGTTTCCAGGAGGGATGGGCACTCTGTTGCTGTGTAGGATGTTTTGATGTTCTTTTCACCTGTTCCACTTTTCATCTTCTGCCTGTCAACAAGCTGTTTCAAAGTGTTGCAGTCCCTCCCAAAGATTCTTCCTCCATTTTGGTCAGTCCTGAGCAAGGGTCTCCCAAATGTTGATGTTGATGTTACACCTCTTTATGTTTGCCTTCAAGATGTCTTTAAAGTGCTTTCTTTGCCCTCCACTACTTCTCTCACCTTCTTTCAGCTGTGAGAAAAAGATTCTCTTTGGAAGGTGGGAGTCAGGCATGCAGACAACATGACCTGTCCAGTGAAGCTGGTTTTGGATAATTATGATGGCCTCAATGCTGTTGGAATTTGCTTTGGCCAGGATGCTGATGTTTGTGTGTCTATCCTCCCAGCTAATCTGAAGGATCTTGTGAAGACACCTTTGGTGCTACTTTTCCAAACTCTTGAGATGTCTTCTGTATGTGGTTCAAGTTTCTGAGCCATACAGCAGAGTTGGAATGACAATGGCTTGATAAACCAAGAGCTTCATTTCAGCAACCGTGTCATGATTTAAAAAGACTTTCTTACTCAGATGCCCAAAGGCTGCACTCACACATTTCAAGCCGTGTTGTATTTCCATGTCAATGTCTGCTTTTGATGAAAGATGGCTTCCAAGACAGGTGAAGTGATCCACATTCTCCAGCAATTCTCCATTGATTTGAATGGCCGGGGGGTTTTTTTTTCCATTTGGAGCAGGCTGGTAAAGGATTTGCATTTTCCTGATGTTTAGACTTAGGCCAATACTCTTGTAGATTTCTGAGAATATGTTAAGAATGGTTTGGCAGTCCCTTTCAGATAGAGCAATGACAGCATTTGACAGCATTTTCATCTGCATACTGGTGCTCCATTATGGATGTTGTCGTGGTCTTCATTTTGGACTTGAGTCTGTTGAGGGTGAAGAGTCTTCCATCCTTCCTATACACAATTTCAATTTCAGGTGGGAGCTTTATGTTGACAAGGTGCATTATGGTGGAGATGAAGATGGAAAACAAAGTTGGAACAATAATGCAACCTTGCTTCACTCCAGTTATCACCTCAAATGGTTCTGTTAGATTCCCGTTGCTGAGAACCCTTGCTGACATGTCATGGAGAAGTCTCAGAACACTGATGAACTTGTTTGGGCAGCCAATTTTGGACAGGATTTTCCATAGGGATTTGTGGTTTACAGAATTGAAGGCTTAGAGAGGTCGATGAAGGCCAAATAGAGAGGCTGATTTTGCTCACAACACTTCTCCTGGATTTGACGTACTGTAAAGATCATGTCTGCAGTTCCTCAAGATAGTCTGAAGCCACTTTGAGATTCTGGAAAAAATTCTTCTGCAAGTGGGAGAAGGCAGTTAGTGCAGATATGGGTGATGACTTTTCCAGCAGTGGCCAACTAAGAGATGCCTCTATAGTTTCCACAATCGTCTCTGTCCCCCTTCCTTAGGTTAGCTGGGATTTCTTCCTTGTCCTAGATTTTAAGGATGAGGACATGAAGCTGGCACACAAGTTGTTTTCCTTCTCCTTTGAAAATCTCTGCACGTATTCTGTCAACACCAGATGCCTTGTTATTCTTTTTTTTTCCCCATCATACTCCTGACCACTGCCAGGGTAGCTGGCAAACAATGTCTTCTCTGATTGCTTTTTGTAGAAAGTTGTTGATCTTATCTTCGTCAACAGTTGAGTCATGATTCAGAAGGTCCTGGAAGTGTTCTTTCCAGTGAGCAGTGATGGGTTCATTGTCTTTCAGGAGTGTTATTTCATCCTTTGATTTTAGAGGATGAAGGCCAAGAGACAGCTTTGGTAGCACTGAAGAAGCCATGAGTGTCACGGATGTCAGCAAAATGTTGGATTTCTTTTGATTTCTGCACTTGAGAGCACGGAGGCAGAAAGGGATCTTGGAGTCATTATTGAAAAGCATCCTGTTTATGTTAGTGTTTATGTTAGCCCACCCCTGGAGAGTGGGATCAGAGGGGGCGGGGGTGCTGAGTGACCCAGAGTGGAGGTGACCACCCCCCAACCTTGCACTGCTGAGCCGCTCCAGCTTTCCCTATGGGGAGCAGACCCCAGGGTAAGTAGTGTGGCTGCAGCCCCCACCCCCAGCAGCCCAGTGTCAGGCTGTGCTGTCCCCTGGAGCCACCTCAGAGAGAAGTGGGTGGGGCTGTCCCCTAGAGAGCTGCAAGTACCATGCTGACAAGCTGCATGTGGCTCACAAGCTACAGTTTGGCCACCATTGCTTTAGACTTTAGACCCTGCCATGGGAGCCATGGCTGGGGACTTGAAAACAAGTCTCTGAAGCAAGTAAGAATATACCTTCCCTTTCCCCTCCATGTTCAGCAACACTTCCCCTACCCTATGCACCCACTGCTACTGCCACCAGATCCCTTGGGGCAGGGTGACTCCAGAGCCACTCTTGACCTGCTCCAGCCTGCTTCAGTGGGAGCCAGATTCAAGTAGGGATGGAAGCAGCAATGGTAGAGGGTGGGTTTACTCCTCCCTGCTTGGTTCCCCTAATGTTCCTTGTCAGCCTGGGACTGGCACCAAGCTCAGGGAAGGGAAACCTGCCTGATGTCCTAGATGTCCCTGAATTAACCTAGGTCCCTGTGCAGCCTGGCTGGAGCAAGAACAGCTCTGGAGACCCTCCTCTGTGTGTCTTCTTATCAGCTGAGGAACATAGGAACAGAGCAGCGGTGGATGGAAGAAGGGAGGAAAAAAGGGCAAGGGAATACAGTAGAGGGTAAAATAAACTATGGATCCCAATAAGAGGTATAAAATATTATTAATGCACCGGCTGGTGTTGTGGATTCAGCTGAGGAGCTGTAGTCAATGCTCAAGAACAGATTAGTTTATAATAAGTAAATTAAAGAAGAAAGATGCAAGTAGGAGACAACTCTAACACATAGCTGCCTGGAGCCATTTGCTCCTAACCAACTGGGCATGGCCAGTTCATTCCAACCAATATGTTTACTTTCCTACAAGGCTTTTTAAGGTCCAGCATCCTTACAAAGGACCCAGGTGTCTTCTGCAGGGCTGAGAATCCCCCTGTGGGGGCCAGCCAATTTAGAAGTTGGAAGGCTCAATGTCACAATACCTTAGGGTCTTGCACCATGGTAATTTTAGGTGGCTTCTGGTGTCTTAATGCCTGGATTAACTGTATGTTAACACCTTTTAAGTTACTTAAATCACTTGTTATTCAATTTAAAGTTACACCACTCCAGGGCAGGGTTATCTCTAGTCTGCTTAAGTTTGCTCCTCTTCCATTAAGGTGTGGCCACTCCAGATAGCTATTCCACCTAAGCTGAAGTCCTACAGCATCCCATAATGCAGTGGCCCTCCTGAGGCAGGACCTGCCAGGATCTTGCCGGCCAGTGCCAGTGCCACAGCCCTGGAGCTTGCTCACTGCTGAGGTGCAAGGATCCAGAAACATGTCAGGGGGGAGGGGGAGGCACAGGGACTTTCTGACCCCACCAAACTTGGGAGGCAGCTGTGAATGGCACAGCCTCCCCACCTGCTCTGTGCAGCCCCAGCCCAGATGGGCAGTGTCAAGCCCTGTGCTTTGTGCCCACAGCCATCTGGCCACTACAGGGGGTTCTGGCACTTCAGATGCCTGCCAACCATAGTCACTATTGCACAAGCCAGGTGAGGGTAGCCAGCAGCCAGATTCTGCACAGCCCAGCAGAGTACAAGGTCAGTGGGAACTGGTCTCAGGGTCCCATGCTGCAACCACCCATCCCCACTAGGGCATGTGTTCAGATCCTGGGGGCCAGACACTTTTTTTTCTACAGAGCTCTCCCTTACCCCACTCCCCACCCACCATGCTGCCACCTGAGCTCTAGGGTGCCCAATCCTTTTTGGAACTCAAGCCATACCCAGCCAGTCAGCAGCCCAGGCAGGGGCCGGGGGGGGGGGGGGGGGGTAAGGCGCCAGAGAAAAAAGGATCAGATCCATTGAAGCTCGAGCAGTGAGCTGGTTCCGCCCCTAGTTCTTAGTCCTGCCCCTGCTCACCAAGCCTCTAGTGGCAAGGCATAGCTCTGCAAATGAAGGACAGCCAGAGATGGTTTTACACATTAAGGTGTGACTGCTCCACTCAGCCAAATAACACTAAGCCAATTAAAATTTGTTCTGCTTACAGAATAAGATGTAGCAAGACCCTAAGTCACTTTCTGAATTTAGGCCTTTTTTCCCATTTGTCAATGAACCACTTATTGGGTTGTCAACCTAAGTGTATAACTGCAAGATATTGAAGATCCAGTTCCAAATTGGATAACTAGACCCATCTTTGATTCTAACTCAGAGATGTTACTCATGTGTTAGGAGAAAGTTTGTTTAAGATAAAAATCTTGGCCTGTATTGTACTACATCTCATGGGGCTAGTAATAATGACGTGGCATGACTGGAGGCTTAGAAACTAATTTGGATTAACTGGGCATATCTACACATGTGCTTTAATGTACAGTACCCTATTCCATTGAGCATTAAAGTGGCATATAAAAACAATGATAATACACTCATGCTCAGTAGAGTAGGCTATTGTGCATTAAGCATTACCTAAAAAGCATGTGTTTGCACTACTGTGCATTAGTACAGTCTAATGCACATGTATTTAGTACCTCATATTGGAGGTACTAAATTTAATATGCATTAGGAAAAGCACATGAATGCACGTGTATACATGCCATCGTGTTCTTTATTACTTCAGAATGTTGCCTAGAACACTGTTCAGTTTTGTTTTATTTTAACATTGGTAAAAACAATTCTGATTTTTATAACAATTGAAATTTAAAGACCAAATTATAAAATAAGCTTTGTTGTGTTATGTCTTGAAGCTAAAGCATTTCATAAGGTAAATATAAGAAACATCCCCATACACAGATGTGGTATTAATTATAACTAGTCAGGTTCAAAACAGGTTAGCCTTTTGTATGGGTGAAGATAAACCAATAAGGCTTCTTCTAACTTGGGTTAAGTGCAGTAGCAGTAGTAGTTTATTTACAGCTTTTCCTAAAACAATACAGCAAAACTGACTATAAAATAATACATTGTATAGTAAAACTATATAAATGATGGCTACCAGTAAGAGTATACTATAAAATCCTGCATTCTACCAATTTTAACAAAATCAAATCCGAGAATAATATATATTGATACAAAAAATAAAATGAAACAATATACAGTCGTAGAATAAAGACAGTTCTGGGTAATGGGATTCTTAATAAAGAACACCTGCCATTATTAAGAATCTTAATTACTGCTGCCCAATTAAATAATTGTCTCTGAATGTATTCATATAAAATTCTTTGGAGAATAGGAGATAGAGATTTTTCAGGGTTTTGGTGAAAAAAATGAAATGCAGAGTAAATTAAATCTGTTTTTGTAAAGTGTACATTTTTAGGATTGTTTACATGTTTGTTGTGTTGTGGCCTGAGGTAAGGCATGCAGCTGGTTTGATAACAATAGTTGTTACAATAATTTTAAATATTAATTGCTGAAGCTGTGTATTTATTAGTAGTAGCAATTTCTTGTGCTCTAAATTCCCTCTAGTGGCCAAAGTACTGTCATTTAATATTTAAAATTAACTGTTTTTGTTAATATCTGAAAAAGTTTCCTGCTTTGTATCTTAAGAGTAATGAATCCTTCTCTGTAGCACAGTAGTAAACAGGGTTCTTTATAACTTCATTCTAACTTCTCTGACAACTAGCATTCCATGTTCATAATAGTGCCTTTGTTTTCAGAGTCGGATGGACATGTATGTAGCACATTCCCCTGCTGGAACAGCTGTACAAAATGTACTACACTGGCATCAGGTATTAATGATCTCTCAAAATGTAACTGGATCTCAATTGCTGTATATTTTTTTCAGGATAGATGTAACTGTTGTAAAGAAATGAGACAGAGACATAGTGGCCACGTTAGTCTGAAGTAAAAGGCAGGGTGAATCAAGTAAAAGGCAGGGTAGATTTGTACCTTATAGACTAACCAAAGTGTGTGGGTGCATGCATGCGCCCAGACACACATACCCACCCTGAGCTTTTGTGACCTGAACCTCACTACGCTGTGGGGAGAGAAGTGGAGTCAGGAGAGGAAGGCGGGGGCAATGGTAGCAGAAACAAGCAGTAAACCCATAGGGAAAAAGGAGTCAGAAAAGTTAATCCAGGTAATGAGATAAGAATCCATAGTCCGTGTTTAAACCATACTTAACACAGTCCAATTGGTACATGATTTCTTGTTCTGCAATTTCCCATTCAAATCTGCTTTTAAAAGTTTGTTGTTTGAGAACAGCCACCCTGAGGTCGGTGATGGTGTGTCCAGGGTAGTTAGTGTCCTGCCACAGACCTGCATGTTCACTGCTGACCTAGTGCTGGCTGTTTGTGACAGGTACTTATTAAAGTCTTTGCTAAAAATATTTTGGCTAGAAAATGTATATAGGCAAAATGAAGCCTAGCCTCCTCAGCTCTGAGGTGAAGCAATGACAGTGGAAACTTGGCAAGAAAATAGGAGCAGGCTTCAAGTCCTCCACTGGCCAGATAGCTCATCTTTGAGGCATGTGTGAAGTAGGGCTGTGCGAGGCTTCAGACCATGCTTCAGATCGAGAGAATCTTTGGATGCTTTGGCTTTTCCAAAACAGCATGTCCAGATCAAAGCATTGGCTTCATTAGGCTTTCCGAACTGGTTTGGAGCTTATGAAGCACTTCAGAAAACTTTGGACATCCAGCCATAGGGTATAATGAGGAATCAATGAATATCTATAACTTTGCTATTTTTTGTCTGATTTGGATGAAATTTTCAGGGGTGGTAGTCTCTGCTGAGAGCATAAAGCCTGCCAAGTTTCAAGAAGATCGGTGCAGGGGTTTGTGGGAGCTGCATCTCAAGCTGTTGACAGGCAAAACTTGTGACATAGATGATCCTGAATGTATTAAGGCGCAGTGGGCTGAAAACTTCAGGGGTGGTGGTCCCTGCTGAGGCCACAAAGCCTGACAAGTTTCTAGGAGATAAGTGCAGGGGTTTGGGGCACTTGATTGTCTGTATTGATTCTTTCCTCTTTTTAGTCTGTGGTTTTGTAGGTGTTAATTGTTGCTAATTAACTGGTTACATTAGCTAGCAATTGTGTATTGAGTTGGTCCCTGAGTGAATCATGATTGATTGGTCAGTGGTAACACAGTAGCTTAGCACCCAGGCCTGCAGTAGTCCCATCCCTCCACTCCTCCCCCATCCCCCACCCCAGCCACAAGGCAGACACAGTTGCACAAGCACCCATGTCACGAGTTTTGCCTGTCAGCAGCTAGAGGTGCCGGGCCCCACAACCCCCTGCACCTATCTCCTTGACAGCTGGCAGGCTTCATGACCTCAGCAGGGGCTACCATCCCTGCAGCTTTCACCCTGCTGCCCCTTAACACACACAGTGTCACCCATGTCACGGGTTTGCCTGTCAGCAGCTTGAGGTGCAGTTTCCCCCAAACCCCTGCACTTATCTCTTTGAAATTTGGCAGGCTTTGTGGCCTCACCAGGGGCCACCATCCAAGGTGGCTCTGAAGCTTCAGAGCTGCTTCGGCTGGATCAAGGCAGGAACCTGGTCCAGAGCTCCAAATCTGATCGCTGGTATCCAAAGCAGCTGGATCTGAAGCCAGATCAAATAGCTGCCTACAGGCCTAGTGTGGAACACTCCAACCAAAGGGCCCTGGCATATTTTTCTAGCACTAAGAATGTCAGCGCTGGAGCTGCACACCTGTCCATAGCCCTAAACAGATGATCCTGCCTTGAACGGGGTGCTGGAGTAGATGAGCTTCTGAAGCCCTTCTACAATTCTAGAAGACTTTGTGGATCTACAGTGTAGACAATGACCTGATTGGCAAAATGGGGAACATTCTCCCTGGCCTGATCTCACCTGGGTCTGTCCAGCGGCAGGGGGCAGTAGCACAGCTGCAGGAACAGTCTGGGAACTGTCCTGGAGAGTTCAAACAGGGATCTCACAGGAAACTCCTTTCATAGGGGAGAGGAATTGTAGAGGATTGTGTCAGGGGCCTGGGACAAAGCAGAAGCAGCAACTTCTGGTTGCCACTCTGAATGCACAGTTGCCAGTAGCAGCTCCTTTTTTTTCCCATCCCCTCCCTCCCACCCCACCTTGGCCAAGCTGGTGCCCAGGGCAGTTACTCCTATTGCCCATCTGAGACTTAAGTATTCTTAGCAGCACTACTGAAATGACAAGGTTAAATAATATTCTCCAACTGCCTAATTGGAAGGGGGAAAGCCTGAGAAATACAGCGAAGTACAAATTTTTCTTTAACTACAATATTTACCTGAAATATAGTTTGGGGTCCACAAAAACATGTTGTGACTGTGTGTTGAATAGTTTGGGCTTTAAAAAATGAAAAGGGTTATTTTTTTCATCTGAAATGACATTTCTTCTGAGATTTTCCAAAATGTAATTTTGAAAATGTTAAAACTTCAAAAAGAAATAGAAAAGGAAAGTAACCGGTAGAAAGAAACATGCTGGTTGACTCAAATAAAACAAGAAGTGCAACTTACTGTCTCAGTTCTCCCTTGCTGAGACTGTCAGCATGGGCTTGTGTTGGTCTTTATTTATTTATTTGGGGGGGTGGGGTTAGATGTCCACAAGGAATTGATGGATCTTATAAACTGGCCACCAAATACGCATCTGCTTTGGAAGCTATTTCCATCCACTGACACCAAGTTCAAAATATGACTTGAAAGCTAATTTCCCCTTCTTGTAAGCACATAAAACTGCCACTAAATCAATAGCTGAAGCTATCAAGGTTCAGTTTTACTAGTAAGAACATTTTATACAGTGATAATGACATGTGAAAGACAATGGAGTTCTGCTTTGTATTTCATGACTTATCCAGCCTTTCACTGTAAAATTATCTATTTTTATATATAATTAACAGATAAAGTATGCAAAGCAATTCCAAGCTTATGACTATGGCTCTAAAGAAAAGAACATGGAGAAATACAATCAGGTAGGACTGCATGCTTTTTGCTGTAAAATGCTGTGATCATTCAAAGATTAAAATAAAACTTAAAAGCTTAGGGACGAAACATCAATTTGTAGCAAGATAAGGGAAACACAGTTTAAGTTAATGTTTTAATGGTACTTTACAGCTGAGAAGAACAATTATAACAATAAGCATGTAATGGTGTGTCCTATAATTCATTTTATTGTGTTATTTATTAGATTTATTAAGTTTGGAACATGGGTCATAAGAAAATACAAGTATGCATTGTACCTGATGTGTACCAGTCATATGAAATCTGACTAAAATGCTAAGGCACATGAAAATGACACACACGTGTTTTCATGTAAAATTTGTAACATGACCCAAGATACTGCCACGCTTTTTTTATAAGCACTTTTAATCTTTCAAAATTATAAGCTTTACTTTTTGTGGGGCACCTCCAAACCAGATATTTGTCACAGAAGGCTTTTTATTATTATGGAAAGGTCCAAAAATAGGGAGGTTGTTATGTTACCAGTAATGACAGGCAAGGATGAAAACAGAATTAAAAAGCCAAGTTTTAGCATTACTATTTTGTTTAGTAGACTGAAAAGAGGAGAGAATAGATGTTTATCACTTCAGAATGGTTTTTTTTTAAATATTACCATGGCTTTACAGTTTTGCATTCCACTTTGGTCTGTTTCCCTCTTTTCCAGACTTCTCCTCCTGCATATGAAATAGAAACATTGAAAATACGAATTGCTGCATGGAGTGCTGGAAATGACCTGCTAGCAGACCCGAAGGATGTCGCCATACTACTCCCGCAATTTACTAACCTAATTTTTCATGATCATTTTCCTGACTGGGCACACTTAGATTTCATCTGGGGTCTTGATGCAGCAAAACGCCTCTATACAAAAATCATTGATCTGATGAAAAAGTATCCCTAAAGCCACACAGTGGGGCTTGAAATGTAATGATTTGATTTATTGGGAATGGTTGGTATTGTGTTGGTATATTAGATTACTTTCTACTATTATTTTTGCAAAAAAATTACTCATGGTTTCAGTAAAGAAATTTATTATAAATGATTTGTTTTTTTCCCCACGCATATGTCACTGTACTTATATACCTATGTTCTATCTTGCTAGTGGATTTAAGTAACTGGTACCACTTAAGTAATCTGTGCTATAGCAAATTATTTTGAACCCATAGAAAGGAAATGCTGCAGAAGATCACTTAATTCCAAAATGTTAATTTCTGCAGTTTACTCTTCCAGTGAGTAATGAATGACATCAATCTCATTGTAGCCAATGGAATTACTTTTATTATTTTGTGTTTTAAGAGCAGGTTTATCCTTTGCTGATCAGCTTTTAAAGTGACTATTAAGGCTTCTCAATTTGCTGCTCACAAACAACTCTGCTGGATAATGCGAAGGTGTAAGGTACCTTAGATGAAAGTGACTTATATGATAGACTTCAGGGGCACATCCAGATGAGCATGCATATGCAGTTTGATGGGTCTGTGGTGCCATAAACCACACACTCTGTACATGCCCACATTCACCACATTGCTAAATAGCAGTGCAGTGGGTTTTTTGATACCAGGATTGCCCAATGTCAGAAAGAAGCAGGGCAGTGCGCATGGCGGCAGCATGCACCACCCAGAACCAAAGCCAGGTTGGCCAGAGCCACATTGGCTGCTGGCCAGGCTCTGCATGGCCAGATCACCACCACTGCAGCCCTGGAGGGCCCCCAGGACCCCAGGTAAGGCTACTGGGCCTAGGCCAGGTGCTGCCCCAGCCTCCCCTAGCCCACCCAGGGCAACTTGCTGTGCACCAGAGCACACATGCAGGGGCGTTCCCCAGGGACAAGTAGCAGCAGCATAAATATGTGCCACTGCTATTGGTCCTTGGGGAAACACACTTTCCTGCTCATGGGGATGCAATCCAGGATGCTAAGAAGAGAAGAAGGAGAGCAGCAGAATAAAGACACTGCTTTTCTGAAGCCCAGACTTCAACCAAATGTTCTGTTAGTATCTCTGGTGTATCTGTGTATTTATTACTAGGATCTGTCTAATAAAAAAATGTTTGACTTCTCTAACTGCATGGTCATAGCTTTGTGTATAAAGATGAGTGAGTAGGAGACAAATAGAAAATGCACCAGCCAGAAAAAAATACCCTACCACACATGAAGCAAAATATACACAAACCCAAACAATATTATATATTCACCCTTTCTTGTACTTCTAGTGTAGTTGCAAATATTCTGAACATATTCTACTTTTGTGCATTTGTTTGAACCATCATATATTTGAAGCCCACAAACCAACCTGATTCTGCAGGGGATGGTGATAGAACTTTCATTTTTGCACCTATGGTTCTATTTTCTGATAAAAAGAACAAACAAGCTTAAAATCAGATCACAGGAAAAGACATAGATCTTTTCCTGTGCTACATTTGGTATAGCAGGAACGTAAGGAAGTCTCAGGATCAGATCAGTGCTAACAATGCCTAACCGTCTGGCTGTGCAGCTCTGAATTCCACCATTTGCAAAACTGGAGGAGGTATACCTAAGATGGTTAAATAAACCAATTCTGTATGTTTCCTGAGCTTAAGCCCCATATAGGCTTTATTTGTATTGCTCTTTAAACAGAACTCTCAATTTGTGCAATCATTAGTAGGTTCATCAGTTCAGCTCCCAAAAATATTGCAGGTGGAAATTATTTCATCTGCAAGCTCTCGGGAGTCTGATGATACAGAAAACCACTCATGCTATACATGAGCACACTTACTGCAATCTAGGCTGCCTAGTGCCTCGTGGTACCATTCGTTATCACCAACCTTAATGCAGGTCAGTGCCAAAGTATGCAGACATTTTAAACAGCAAAGCTTATCTAGAACAGTGTTAAACATTAAACATAGTAGTCTTTCTTATACATATATCTGGGCCTTGTTGCCTAGGTTTAGACATCTCCTGGAGCTCTTAATCCAGGAATGGGCAATTATTTTGGCTGGAGGGCCACTTAATTTTGTTGAGCTGTCAAGGGCTGCAAGGGTAGCTCCACTCCTTAACAGGTGCCCCACCTCCAGTCACCATCTTGGGTCTGAAAGTCCCACCCCTAACTTCCTGACCTTTGCCAGTGGAAGTCCTTCTCCTTGCCTCTGAGGTACCTCTTGGGGGGGAGGGGGGGGGAGGCTTGCCATCTTGAAACAAGGAAAAAAACAAACCATATACCAAAAAAACAAACATCTACTGTAACTTAATTTTATTTTTTTAAGTATTTTTGTCCTGATTGATGTGTGTTTGCACAGTGTATCTAGAGGTGATTGCATAATAGCTCAAAGTACAGTCTTACTCTTGTATATTGTGTGGGAGGGGGGTAAGGAAGTGTATGTGGGAGGTTTGTGATTGGGAAGTGTATGTGTGGGTGTGTGTGGTGAGGGCAGAGGTGGGTGTGGAAGGATGTGGTTGTTGGGTATGTGGTTGGGTGGGGGTAGGTATGGCAGGAGATGTAGGAGTGTGGGTGGGGGCTGTGAGTGTGTTTGTGATTATGGTGATGGTGGGGTCATGGGACTGTGTGTGGGGACTGTGGGAGAGCATGGGTGTGTGGGGAGTTATGGTGGGAGTGAGTGTGGAGAGGGCTGTGGGAGAGTATGGGGGTATGTGTGTATGGTGGGGTGGGGAGTGTGGGAGTATGTGTGTGTATGGTGGGGTGGGGAGGGTAGCAGTGTGTTGAGTTATGGTGGGGGTGGAAGTGTGTGGGGGAATGGTGGGGAGAAGGGGGGTCGTCCTTGGAGTCCCTGGAGTGTGCAAGTCCCTGGAGAGGCATATAGTAGCAGTGAGCAGGGTCAGCCCTGCCCACCCCCATAGTGCACAGCTCCCCATGCTCCCAACTCAGTCCCAGGACACATGTGATGGGAGTATGCAGGGGCAGCTCCCCTGGCCCCATAACATGTAGCTCTGTGCACTCCCACTCTCATCCCTGGTCACACGTGGTGGCAGGCAGCGTATGGGCTGAGCCCCATCTGGCCCCATAGTGCACAGCTCCCCATGCTCCCAACTCAGTCCCAGGACACATGTGATGGGAGTATGCAGGGGCAGCTCCCCTGGCCCCATAACATGTAGCTCTGTGCACTCCCACTCTCATCCCTGGTCACACGTGGTGGCAGGCAGCGTATGGGCTGAGCCCCATCTGGCCCCGTAGTGCACAGCTCCTGCTCTCCCACCCAAGTCCTTAGGTGCATGTAGTAGCAGCAAGCAGGACCAGCCTGACCCAGCCCCACAGTCCACAGCTACTGCACTCCTGCAACATGCGAGGCCAGCCTAGCCCGGCCCCATAACTCATGGCTCCCCACAGTCCCGGCCCCTTTTCCTCCAGCAGCAGTCCCAGACCCTGGCCTCGTGGGGCCCTTAGCTAAATTCCTGCTCTCCATGCAGGGAGGCTGGAAACAGCCACAGAGTGACCAGGCAAAAGCCTGTGCCAGGCTGAGGCTTCTTGTCTCTACTGCCCCTGGCTTGGGGCTGGCGGTGGTCACATCAGGCTGGGGTGGGAGGGGTTGGTTACTTAGCAACCAGAGCTGCACCTTCTGCAAGGATGTGCTGGTTTGCAGAGGGGCAGCAAGAGCTGGGGTTTACAAAGGGCTCATGGAGGGGCCGTGCAGACTGGATGGCAGGCCAGATATAGCCATGTTTTGCCCACCCCTCTCTTAAACCCTGGATTATCCACACAGTGGCCGTGTCTACACAAGACATTGACTGAGCAGTAGCTTATTACAACTGTGCAGTAGTGTTCCATGGCACAAAGTGTGATGCGAAGCTACTGCACGGTAGTAATGAGCTAGTGCACAGCCAACGTCACTTAAAAGCCATTCGGTGATGCAACTGCACAATAACTCTGGTTACTGCACAGTCATTCAGTACTTGTGTAGGTAAATACTAAACAACTGCGCAGTCAGCATCTCATGTAGATGCAGCCATTAACACCTGAAACTTAGTTTTAAGCTCACTTTTGGCAGTTTAATGTTATGCCACTAGAAGGCAGGCTTATTGCTGATCCATGTTACCCAGATTGTGTTCCATTAATGTGTGGCCACTGCACACAGATGAACCACCCAAGTTTTAGACCTCCAATATCTCAGGATGCAGTGTCCCATCCCCTCTCCTTCCCTCCTGTTCTCTGTGGATAAACTACTAAATGACTTTATCAGTATTAGGTTCTCCTTTTTAATGTACTGGTATATAAGCTCCTCTTACTTTATAGCTTTATTCAAATGGAATCTTGCATTTGTACAATCACTTCTCTTCTCCACCCCCCAGTCAAGTAGATGTATTTGTAGGACCCATATTTAATAAACAGTGTTGCAATTTTTGCTTACAAGGCTGAAGCGATCAGAACTAAACATCCTTTATTGTTGAGATGACCAATAAATGTTATCACTATATTTGTTTTTGCTGTGTTAATTGTGGACCTATGCACAACATTTTTATAGTTTCATGATCTGATTTATCACCATATTTTTACTTGATTATGTTAATTCTAGGAGTAGGAATAATGCTTTGATAATGGTTGGCCCTATTTTATTCTTATATTTGCATTTCTGTTATTTTTGTTTAAATTTATATTATGGTTGTATGTCTGTTATGTTGTTTTCAGGAGTATGGTTTTCAGCCCAGAATCCTTCATAATAAATTGGATTGAATTCAATTGAATTGATGTATTTGTAGCATTTAATCCTACTGGAACATCTATACAAAACATAATACATTGGCACCAGGTATCAGTGAGCTCTTGAAATGTCAGGGGACCTTAATTTTGCTTTTTATTATGCAGGATTCATGTAATAGTTATTCTGAAAGGAAAGCAGTTTGAGAATTTGTTACATACTTATCCTTTGTATCTTATCACACATTGGTATAGACATTTACGAAAGTGACAGGTGTTTCGTACAGCATTTTTTGCAACTATCTTGATTTGAAAACTGGATAGCTGAAATGAAGAATACACAGTGAAAATCTGGACAGAAAATAGAAATGGGAGCCCTGATTAACATGAGACATTCCCCTGCCTATATTACCCATGGATCCCAGTTTTGTCAGAGTTCTCTGAACAAGCTCAGCCCTGCATAAAATAGAGTGAGGGAGAGGAAGCAGTGGTGCCATTCCACCCAGTAGTTCAGTGGCAGGGCACTAACTTGGCCAGAGCCAAAGGTGAATATTTAAACACAGACCTATTGGATAAAAGAAGGGGCAGAGGTGGAACTGTTCGTGTGTGTGTGTGTGTGTGTGTGTGTGTGCAAGAAAAAAACAACGTGGTTCCAAGTGCCCATCTCCTTGAGAGGGTTTGTGCCTCCATTTGGCTCACTGTTAGGCAGCGATATTTATTTTAACCTGTGAGAGCCAAATCCAATGTTTTTTCTCAACCTGTCCTACTGTTCACTTTAGGTAGCCCTCTCTTCACCCTGCTGGCTTCCAAAAGGCTCTAGGTACCTGACTTTTGTTTGGCAGCTTGAGTCCCTACACAACACCGGAGATAGTTAGATACTTCAGAATGGGGTCCACAAGAGCCTCTGTATTCAGTGTGCAAAAAATGACAACTAGCAAATGGAAAATGCTGGAGCCACCAGCATGTCCTACACTGAGTCTCTTCCAAAAAGGTGCATTTCCGCCTGTTCCATAAGCACAACTTCTCTCCTATAGACTTTTTTCTCCAAAAACTAAGCACAGATTTTTTTCTTCTTCTAACCCAGCGTGAGTGGAGGGGCCATCACCACCTCTACACATTAGAATAGTGGTTTGAAAACTCACCTGGGACCTAGGAGAGTAACAGTCAGTTCTCTCCTCTGTCTCAAAAGGTCTAAACTCACTTCTTCCAGCTGTTGGAAGACTGCCCTCGTGCTAGTCAATGGAATAGTCCAGGAAAGAGCACTCTTCATCTTGTTTGCTTCACTTTGCAAAAAAAGAATTCAAGCTTCGTTGGGCTGGAGAGTAGATACCAGCAGGATTATGACTCTAGTCTGGCAGTTGTGACATTCCCCTCAAAAAGGGACTCAAGTCTCGGTCCTGTTCCTGCAACTGTTTCAGTACTTTACATTAAACAGGCATGGCTAGAATATGAAGACACTAGAGTACGGGGGCTGGAAACTAGGAAGCTTCTTACTAAACTGAGTTCCCGGAAACTTGAATTTGTTTATATGACATGTCATAGCTTCAACAGGAGAGTGGTGTGTAGTCTGGCCACTGGTTGGTTGGTAGTTAATGCAATCACTGAGGGGTAGAAGATGTGTGTATGAATCCCCTCAGACACAGGAGAAATTGGAACATGGAAACACACATACCAAATGACTGAGCTTATCTATACAATGAAGAAAAGGGGTGCCTTACCTAGTCCATGAAGGTTTTGAGGGAAAAGTGACCTCTATTCTGATCTAAAAGAGATGTAGGTTCAGGCAGTGAGCTCTGCATCTGTGGACCCAAAGAGAGGGGTGTCTCCATATAATTTTGAGTACTTTTGCTGCTTAATTCCCAGAAGAATTTCTCACACTCCAGCATCTCCTCATTGATTCTCTCTAGGTAGCTCCCAACTCAGCTTGCTGGTTTCTATGGATCCCAATATGTGAGCCTGGCTGGGTAAGTTAGATCTATCATCACTCATCATTCTGACATTCATGTCCCCACAAATCAGCTTCTGTGGTGCCTTTTGCAGTCTTGGAGATCTGTGAGGCATCACATTCATCACTGCATTGTCTCCCTTGGTCGGAGCTCTAGTCTCCTCTATGTCTTTCTCTGGTTCAGACAGTTTGTTCGTTCTCTTGTCATAGTATCATAGCGCTTAGGGTTGGAAGGGACTTAAACAAATCATCAGGTCCTACCCCATGCCCCAGGCAGGAACGGTTGCTGGGGTCATATCACCCCAGCCAAATATCTGTCCAGCCTCCTCCTGAAGACCCCCAAGGTAGGAGAGAGTACCACCTCACTTGGAAGCCCATTCCAGAGCCTGGCAGCCCTAACTGTAAAGTAATGTCTCCTGATGTCCAGCCTGAACCTCCTCTCTAACAATTTGTGGCCATTATTCCTAGTAACCCCGGGTCCTTCCTCCATGTGCTGTGAGTGTTACCCATTCCTTCTGTAAATATTTCCTTCTATTGTCTCCATTACATAAGATCTACCACCTACCTCATGAGTGACAACTGCCACCTGCATCCAAATTTTACCATTCTGCAAGTGTACCTGGCTTGGGGTAGCAAGGGTTCTAGTCCTAGTCAGAGATAAAGAAAGGAAGATTAACATCTCACCTGTCAGTAACTACTCCAAAGTATTGGTAGGTTCTTGTTGGAAAAGGAAAATGTAGAAGATTATTCAAAACAAAGTGGTAGAAACCATGGTTATGGAGAAGTGAATGCACTGAGTACATGCTAAACTAAACACAGAGGAAAAAATAGATATTGAGATTTAGTTACTGTTTATTTAACACTCAGTGATTTGTATAGCTCTCTTAATTAACAGTTTCTTTAACAAGTTCAGTAAGCTTGCCAATTCATAGAATTAAATTTCAATTGAAGAAATCCCCAGAAAACCACATTTCCAGAACAGGTTTGTCTAACTTGTTAATGCCCTGAGGATCAGATCCTAGCACAACACATCTTTAAACAGAATGTGCTAAAGTCACTTGTGATGGCTTCCTCCTCTCCCTCCACACACACCATTTCTGCTGCTCCTGCATCAATGAGACTTCTGGATGTAATTTTTAAAAAATTAAGTTGCCACCCCTTGTGATATAGAGTCAGTTTAAAAGAGCTGTGTATGCTGGATCTTAAAATGATAGGACCCAACGACAGGCTTATGCAGAAGGTATTAGCCTTGGACAGAAGAAACTCAGGTTCTGTTCCTTGCTCCGTCATATCTTTCTCCTATCACTGTAAGCAGACTTTTAATATGTTTGTCTACCACAGTTCCCAGTGGTAAATTGAGCCTAATAATAATACTTAAGAGTGCTGTGTAGATAGATCCATCAAGGTTTCTGAGATGCCATTGGGTAGGTACTACAGGAAAACCTAATTAAATGAATCCCTACAATAGTTTAAAAATCCTATTTCAAATGCCAGTTGAGGAGGCTCAGAATGGTGTGGTCTATGAGCATATGGAGCATAAGAAATAAAACAAGCTTCAGTTTACTTTGTGCCTATCAGTCAGGAAATCTGAACGAAATGCTAAGGCACCCGAAACTGCTGAAAGTGTGTGTTTTGTGCAAAATTTGTAACATGGACTGAAATACCATAACAATTAAATTATAAGCACCAATGCTAGTCTCTGGAAATTATAATTTTTAAGAGCTCCTCCCAAGCCAGCTGTTAAATCATGGCACAATTGTTATTCATATGCCATAAAAATGTCCAGAAAGAGGAAGGATTGTTACCAATAGTGGCAGAGAAGATTAAAAGCAGAGTAGATTTCACCATACAGACTAACCAAAGTATGTGTATGTAGAGACAGACAGACAGAGAGACAGACAGACGAGAGACAGAGAGGGACTTTGAATTTAAGACATACACCCAATAATTACATCCTAGACACGGAAAATTATAAATTTGTTATAATTTTCCATGTCTAGAATGTAATTATTGTGAGGTCATCTTAAATTTGCCATCCCTCCCAACTGCAGCAGAAAAAAAGCCACAGAGCAGGGCTTGAAATGGTATGATTTGACCTCCTGGGGCTTGTTTGCTTCTTGTTGGCAATGGATGATCTGTTTTGGTCTTGTTTTTTTTCTTAAAAAGCATTTGTACTCAGAGGATCAGGAAAAGGATTTGCTGTGATCAATTTGGATTTTTTTTTTTATGCATGTGTCATTATAGCATATTTTCATCCTACCAATACTCATAGGCAGTACAGCTGTGTGAAATACCATTGTTTCATTCAAATGTCTGTTTCACTATTTTGAAGGGACAGTGCTTCATTTCATTGTTTCCTGGTATTTTGAAGCATTGTCCCATTTTGTTTCATTGAAACTTTCACTGTTTCAACTCGTTTCAATGTTTTCCCCATAGGCTATAATGCAGAATCATGAAAATACCTAAACTGTTTTCATTTGTTGCCTGATTTGGATGCAAATTATAGGGATCTTAGCCCCTTCTGAAGTCATGCAGTCTGCCAAGTTTCAAGTAGATAGGTGCAGAGGTTTCTCAGAAACTGCACCTGAAATCTTGAAAGCAAAATTTCCCCACATCCTCATGTCATCTGGCACCCATATCCAGTGACTTGCACCCCCAGGAGGGCTGCAGGGCTGTGCTGAACTCCCCCTGGGGGTGTGGGCCCCCAAATCTGTGCTGAATGACAGGAAGCTTCCACTGCCGCATGGGACCGGTGCTGGGCACATCCCACACTCAGCACCAGGGAAAACTGATGCTGCCACTGGCCCTAGGCAGCAGCGGCAGCCTCCTGTCATTCAGGCACAGATCCAGGGGCCCACATGCCCTGCAAGGCTGCAGGGTTGTGCCAGACTCCTCCTGGGGCTGTGGGTCCCCAATCTGTGCCCCAGATGAGAGGAGGCTTCTCTGTCACCTGGTAAGCAGGTAGTGTCAGGGCTACGCTCCTGCCAGGCTGAGCTACATGGGGCTGCAGAGCCACTCGGAAGACAGCCCTGGCTCTCTGCCTCCCACCTGGCTTCTTCAAAATGTTTCAAAACATTGAGTATGCTCATTTCATTTTGGAGCTGTTTCGATGCTTTTTGTTTCGTTTCGATTTCACTGTTTTGAGCTCCAAACACGTCGAAGCAGCTTCCAGACAAAACACTTGACAAAATTTTGCACAGCCCTACTTTCTACCAATCTTCCTCAAGCTTCCTGTTTGCAAAATGGGAATAATAAATTGTCTGCCTCATGGGGAATATAGCATTTGTGAAGCATTTTGCAGATGAATAGACCTACCTAAATGTTAAATGCTACTAAGGCATATTGAAAGGTTTATTTCGGCTTTCCAAGTACGTATTATTTTTTACATCAAGTCCACATTGTTGTAGGAGTTGAACTAAAAAAAACAAACCAAAAAAACCCCAAACAACTTAATTTGACAAGCGTCTGTAATATACAAATACTCAGCAACCTGCACTAACTAAACAGTTCAGTATCTGGTCTTAAAGGAAGTACCTTATGTGTAATCAGCACCATACCTTTAGGTAAGCTTTGGTGCTCATCTGTAAGTGAAGTACTTGGCTCCACTTTCAGTCCTCCTCTGTAATGTTTTTATTTTCTTATTTTGTGTTGACATCAGTGGTTTTTTCAGTGGGTTTATAACACTAAATAAAATTAACTGTGATCATCTACAGGACTGCTCTCTTAAATATGTCCTCTTGATTTAACATCATGTGGAAATTTTATTATTATTGCTGTTGTTGTTATTTTATCACTAAGTCAAGGAATTTAATGAATAATGGATGCATATTCACTGAAATGCTTTGCTTGTACTTCCCATACCCTATTACTATCAGCAGTTTAAGACTAATAAATATAGAAACATAAATTGATCTGTTGGTGGCTCTGATTTAGGGCCAGTCTAAAATCAGGATGGCTAGGTTTGCCTATCATATATTCCTTAGTTTTTGTCTTGTGTCACATCCTCCATTCTGCTCTCCAAGAATGGCAGCTTTAATTCCCACTTTTTGTTTTCCTACTCCCACCACATTTTTCAAGACTTTCTCTGAAGTGAATATCAGACAAACCAAGCACATGATATAAATGTTTCTGGTCTGATCCTCAGACACATAGAAGCCCAATGGGATCTTTGCCATTGACTTCAATAGGATAGGATAGAGCCTTTGATTTAGAATTAACTTACAGGTTCACCTTCTCTGCATTGATGAGCACTAGTAAATGGGCCATAATGCAATCCAAAAACCTTTTAGATGGAAAATGTATTTTAGTTTATCCATGTGGAAGTCAGTCCCTCCACCTCCCATGCCTTCTCTACAGATAGATGGTGTCACAGGGCAGGGACCCAGGAGCTGCCGTGATCTCCCCTGGAGCCCCCTACAGTGCCAAGTTGTCCATCAAGCACCCTCGTTCTCACCCGCCACGTCTTTGATGGTTCAAGTATTCTAAGGGAGGCTGCCTTTATCTGTCCCCTTGGACACGGTGTTCTTACTGTTCCTGGTCCCTGCTCTATGTGAATAGATTTTGGTGCACCCAGCCCTAGGGCTCTGCATGGCTCCTACCACCCCTAATACCATGCCCCAAGCCTTTCAGGTGTCCTGGACATTGTCAAGTCCAATCCCTATGGCCCACGCCCTTGCAGACGTCCTCCGGGCCCACCTCTACTCGCTCGCCCCCTCCAGGGCTTCTCTCTGCTCGCACCCTCTCTGGGCTTCTCCGTACGTTCTCCTGCCCTCTCCGAGGCTCACCCTCTCCGGGCCTTCTCTCAGTGCCCGCACTCACGCTCGCACTGGGGCCTTGCTCACGCTCATGCCCGCACTGGGGCCTCGCTCAATAGGGCTCAGGCAGCCTCGGCCTTACCTGGCCCTCGGACCCCCCTTTCTGGGTCCTACGCCCCACTGGGGCTTCCCACAACTGGGGCTCAGGAAGCCTTGGCTTTACCTGGCCGCCTGGACCCATTTTCTGGGTCCTACGCCCACTGGGCTCCTCCTGATGCCCACACTGGGGCCGGGGTCGGGACACCCCAAAACACAGCACCCTCTCCAGCACCAGGAACCCCCTCCCCCCCACTACTGGGGAGCTCCTATGAGGCCTCCTCCAACCCCTACAGCCTCACCTGGTCCTCCGGTTTAACAAACAACAAAACAATATCATAAGCTAACCGGCTACAACTCAAGAACTAAGCCACCTGGCTAAACATAAACTCTAAACCATCGAGGAGTTTCTCCTCCCAAAAATCCCTACCAGGGCTTCCTCCACCCAGTCTCCTCCCAACGGAAGCTGCTCAGGCCACCGGGCTTCTTTCCTCTGCCCACTTCCACAGAGCTCCTACTTCCTCAGCAGCCAGAGGGGGAACTGACCTTCTCGCCTCAGCCTGGCTGTTTATAAAGACCAGGCTCTGCCCCCTTTCAGTCAGCTGACCAGACTGGTTGCCCTGGCAACCCACACCTGTGCTGCCATTGTGACTGGCAGCTGAGCCCATATTACTGTTGTCAGTAGCAGGCACCTTAGATGGGTATGTCAGGAAATGGAGGGATATGAAAGAATTCTGCTTTTCTACAGCAATCTTCCATCATTGTAGGGGCACTTTGCCAACTGTCAATTTGGAAATGCCCATAGTAGCTGTAAGCCTTATTGGTGGCACTGACCTGGTCCTAAGAACTGAGGAGCTATAACCAACTCCTCAAGATCTCTGCTTCTGCACCAAGTCTGGCTCTTTATTGAGTAGTTTGGAAGGATGTGATGTTTGTCTGTTTTACCTTCACTCAAACCAACCAACAAATGAACAAGAAAATGAAAGGTATGAGAATGAAAATTCCCTAAGAACTCCATGTGGAATCAGGCCCCAAAGGTCCATCATTAACCATTAACATTTTCAAGTGAAGAGCTGAAAACATTCTGTATTCATTCCCTCCCATGGCAGCTGGTTTTTAGTTAATTATATTTGGTAAAGTGTTAAAAATTGCATGCTCTGAAATATAACTTTCAAATACACTTTTATTTCCAAATATAATGTGAATCATGACATCTACAGACATTACATTTAAAAAAATGAATATAGATACCATTTTAATTTCATGATAACGTAAATAAAGCAATAAACATTGGGGTAAATTCATTTTTCTGTCAAAATGGAATGAAAATAAGTTAACTCCTTCTAGACACAGCAGAACAGACAGCCACATGTGTACTTGACTGCAACCAATAGATACAATACATGTCTCCAATAAATGTCATATCTTAAAACATCCTGCCTTGCAGTCTTGGTATAGCATAATAGGAACTGCCAAGATAAGTAATTTTTGAATCCCTAACAACCTTGATACCTTCCTATTCAAGGCTAAGATGCCTTCTTTAACATACATTCAATGCTGGTGAACTTTAACCTTCTTGCTATATCCAGTGGTGTCTCTCCATCCTGAAAGATATCAACGAAATGCACCATGACATAATGCTCATGAAAGCAGGCACTTGGCCACAGGCTTCAAAGGAGAAATCAGATAGATTCAAAGTCCTCTGAATGGATTTTATTGTTGGATCCACAGCAAGCACCTACTGGAGTGCCATAATGAATTTGGTCTTATCCTGCTCCCACTGAACTCAGTGAGTCTGGGCCCCTTGAACTCTTACTGAAATACATTGATTGTTCGTCTTGGCTGACATGCAGTGATTGAGAGGAAACAATGTCTAATGAAAGGAAAAATGTTACCAGGACCCTGGCAGGTGGCCTCTTACTCCAGAAATGGGCAGTGAGTGCTAGTTTGGGAAGGGGCTTGGCCAAGACTGTTAAATGAACTGATTCAGTGTGTTCCCTGGGCAGCCTGCACTGACATAGCAATGCCTTATTTGGGGCTTAAACTGTTCTACCCCAGAGAAGGCCATGGGGCAAATATATTTTGTCCTCCACAACAAGAAAATCGGTTCCTAGGCAACAGTGTACTCTGCAGTCTCCTCCGCTTACTCTCCTGTTTATGGAAGGTCAGCAGGGAACCAGTCATAGCTACTATCAGCTTCTTCTGCTTACCTGGTTCTTTATTGAAAGGTCTGCATGGGCTTCGAGTAGTAGGGGAACAATTGACTGATTTTTCATTTCACAGGCATAGTGAAGGGCAGTGCTACCAGACTGAAAGGAAACAGAATCCACATATGTGTTTCTTGTAACATTCTCTACATGGAACAATAGACCTACATTAGGGGTCTAAAACACATGGGTGGTTCTAGGATTTTGAAATGAAGGATGCAGATGGTGTGACACATCATCACATATAACACAACACACATTTTTTCCAGTTAAAGAGAAACTAGAAGCTTTAATAATATGCTGGGGTCTAGTACTATATGATGCAGTCTAAGATCAAAGTGAAAATAAATATAACTTCTTTACAATGTGCACTAATTTTCTAGATTATATTTTAAGTTTAAAAAACACAACAAACTAGGCAAAAGTGGTTAAAATAGTCCAAAGATATAGTGGCATTAGTCCTGTAATTATTATAGTTAAATGTACTTATTCAGTGTGGGTATCTAGAGTGCACCCAATACTTCACTGTCAGTCATTTCTACTTCTGAGTTAATATTAATTCACCTGAGTTAATATTTCTAGCTTAAACAATCTGCAGGACTGTGGAACTGAAGAGACACATTACCAGGAATGACTAGCAAACAGCAAAATTAGCAGAGGAAAGGATAGTTTAATTAGTGGAACATGGAGACCCTTAAAATGAGAATGGATTGTTAATACCTGTAGAGTGGAGAGATGGTAGCAGGAATCAGGGAGTAGATAATAAGCCATGAAGTTAATTGACTCTCTTAGCACTGCCTGGATAGAAAGCCTCTGCCCCTCCCAAACAGTTGGTTTTAAAGTTTGGGTGGCACAGGAATCAAAGATGGGGGCAGGGGGAGGGGCGCAACTGCACCACTGCAGCCCCCTTGGATCTGCCCCTGGTCAAACATAATCCCTAGGCTGGATCTGGCCCATGGAGCCACTCCATCCAGCCCATCAAGCAATAGGTGGACCAGGGATTTTGGAATGTAGCTAATAATGGGCCTGGTCTGCTACAGCATCCAGAGTCCTATGGCCCTGGTGGACCTGCAAATCAGCAACAGGGGGTGAGTGAAGGCTGTACCAAGATAGACCATGCTTGCCCTGCAGCTGCTTGGCTTGCCACCACATGCACTCCCATCACTATGGCAAGTGGTAGCCTGGCCTGCAGCCCTTTGCCCCACTGCCATGTTGGTGGTGACTGCCAATGACAAAATTATGCAGACAGGCACTTGGGAAACAGGGGCTGTGGTGACTTACAGTCGCAGCCATGTCTCCAGTGTGAACATGCAGCTGCTTAGTGGTAGCCCTTTCTTCTATGCCCCTCCCTCAAGTTGGTGCCTAGGGTTGTTGTCCTAGTTAAGCCACTAGTAGTTGCTGCCACCAGTACCTCATGCCCCAGACTATATCTGGTCTGTAAGGAACCCTGTGGTACAGATCTGGCCAGGGACACAGTGTGAGTTTGACACCCCTGACCTATGCACTCATCTCTGGCTTTACCAGTCCAACCCTTAATGGTACTATGGGCAGGAAGCTATTTTATGTACATCTTGGGAGGGGGAAAAAAGATACTTAAATATGAGTGATGTAGGGAAAAAGGTACTTACTGGGAAGGAAAGACAAGACTGTTCAGATTGTTTGTTGGTCTAACCCACAAAATATAAACCTACATCCCCAGGCTGCACTCCTCACTGTTATGCAGAACTTGCTTAAGACACAGCAGTAAATTTTTTAAAAGCACCTCACCATATTTAACACTCCAGAGCAAGAGGTGTATATCAAAAAAGTCTGGTGGTTATTGAAGCAAGAAAAATAATCCTAGGAAAGACTGTTAACACACTGAAGGACAGGAGAAGAATTCAGAAGGAAAGCCGGCTAGAGATAGCCGAATTAAACTCAGTGTGGACAAATGAACATGCCACATCTACTGAAGAGTAATCAAAAGCACAAATACATAATAGAAGATAACTGACTGCATGGCAGTATTACTGAGAATCATCTCATGGGTTCTGGATCACAGACTCAACATGAACCAGCAATGTGACACAGTTGCAAAAAAGCAAATGCAATTTGGGTTGCATCACCGGAACAAGAAGTGTTAGTTCCGTTCTGCTTGGTGCTGGTTTGGCCTCATCTAGAGTACTGTGTGTAGTTCTGGGCTCTTCTTTTTAATAAGGATGTGAAGTTGGAGAGAAAGCAGAGACTGATGACATAAAAGGAGATGGATTGAAAGACAAGCCATACATGGAAAGATTGAGATAACTAGGTATGTTTAGATTGCAGAAAAGGAGATTAAGGGGAAGGTGGGGAGGATATCAGCTTTCACATATTTGAAAGGCTGCCATAAAAAGGAGGAGGACAATTCCTTTCTCTTCCGACAGAGAGAAGGATTTAAAGTAAGCACTTCAAATTGCAGCAAAGTAGAACAACAGATTAAGTTCAATATAAATTGAACAAATTAACAAATTAAGTTGAAAAACAGATGAGATGAACTGACAATGGGGAAAATCATTTTCTGTACATTACCAGATTTCAATCAGAGACAATACTCAGTTACTTTGCCAGACAAGTTAGATATGTCAAAACAACATTTCACTGGTTCATCTTATATGATAAATATGACTTTATTTCTAGCAGCTTCTGAAGCTTCACTATCCTAATCTAAGTAAATCAAAGTCACATACACCACATTAATGACCTCTATATTTGTATAAAATCACTTACATAATCTGTAGCATTAACATCTATGCCAGCTTTGAGTAACATCTTGATTAGGTTTTCATTCTGCTTGCTCTTTGACACCTGTTTAACACACGAAGAACAATTCAACACTGGTTGGAAAGTTACTTCATGTAAGACTCTGCTAGCTAGATCTGAGCTGGCTCAGATAGTTCTATTCCGAGGAAGAAAAGGGCCTTCTTCATGCAGTTAATGGTGCACCTTTGCTATCTTAACCTTGCATCAGTTATACTCAGAGAAAAATCAAAAGGGCCTTATTCATGTTCATATTTTTTACGCAGTCTTTACTTTGAAAATAGCAACCCATATTAGTTTTGTTTATGTTCATAGCCTTGAACCAGAAGAAGAATGTCCCACCTGAAATAAGATGGTTGTATTTGTTATATTTATAGTTGGAAAGGTTAGTATACAGGCTTGTTTCTCCTTTTAAGCTGTTCTTACCATGAGGAGATATCCAATGAGTAAAACAGGCATTAGGATGATGATGAGCAGGTAGTCAAGGAAATTAAATCGTTTTTTCACAGCATAATGTAAGCAAGTACGCTCTTTCTAAAGAGAAAAGAAACCTTTTTTCAGGATCAGGTACAAAGTCGTTCCTTTTTTATTCCATTTCCATATATTTCCTTACTGGTCATCTGTTTGGAACATTTTCCTTCTATTCATATTGAAACAAAGATTCATGCAGTTTGCTTAATTCAGAATGAAATATATTTAGTTGCCCAAAGCCATGGTAACAGGTCTTCATGCGAGTGGAGCATGATGAGGGGAACCCTTTTTTGACTTGCGGTTCAGATAAACTGGGATTCAGTGTACTTTCCATGTAGTGATTGTTCTAGTCTGGGGCCAGGATAGTAATAATAGTCCCTACAGCACCATTTTTAATGTGTTAGAGCCTTTGGATCTTTGTCATTAGACTCTTTTGGTCATTTCTACAACCTAATCATTCACTGTTCTGTATGCTAGGTAAGTGTAGCAAAGCCTCTAGCTGAATAGTAAGTAGGTGCTGAAATTAGCACCTCTGGATCCCCAAAGTATTAATACCTTGAGGGTATATCTATGCCTCCTCCTGAGTGAAACTGGGCACACCCTGCTCACTTATGTCCCCTTCATGAGCACCCAGGCCAATAGGTTTGCAGAATATACAACTTAGTGCAGCCCTCAGCACACAATGTGTGAAAGCCTGAGTCCAGTTCTTCTATAAATACTTATGGCCAGGGTGATCATGGCAGGGGTATTGAGTCTGAAGCTCTGATCCACGAGTGGTATGCCCCATCTTGCTTACAAGGGGGCGTAGACAGAATCTAAAGGACAGATCTATCAGCTTGGAGGCTACAGCAGACTCTTGCATGTCTTTCATGGTCCCACCATCAGAGTACAAACTGCATTCATGTATTTTACACTATGCTGGTGTAATACTTCTGGTGGGTGAAATAACCCACTTCCGCAAATGCTCAGTCAGCAGCTCCATATGTTCAGCTGTATCCCTGGACTCCCACAGATCTCTAGGCCATGGATGAAATCCATTCTATTCAGGTAGAGTGTCAAAGGGAAAGCCTTCTCCACAACCCAGGTCAGGCTACAAGGCTGTTATGTGACTTTCAGTTGCAGTGATGGGACCTCTTGCTTGTAACCACAGTTAACAATAGTTGTGGTACCTGCAGTAGTGACTAGGGATCATACAACAAGTGTTAAATCATGTAAAATGCCCAAACTGCATGCCCTAAAACTTCTTTTTAAAGGGTAAGGGCAGACATAGGATGGGAAGAATGGATACTATTAACCAATAAACAATGCAATGGCAGTAAATGCCATGTTAAATTCCACTCCTTGCTGGGAAGGAGACAGTTTGGAGGGTATGAGCTAAACTGGAGTAGATAAAAACAAGAAAGAATAAAGAGAAGGGGCAGGGAGAAGGGATAGATAAAGGGCAAATGTGGAGTGAAGCTGAGGTGAAAGGACTGTAAAGGAGGGGGCAGGAAGGGTTGGAGCAAACAGCCAAGGACCAGAGAGCAGAGAAAGTCTAATCAAAGCTAGGAAATTATCTGATATCCTCAGTGTTCCAGCTCTTTCTACCAATTGGAAGTTTTGGGTCCTCACTGTGATTTCTTTCCCCAAGGTTACATGACTATGGGGTAGGCGGAGATGGCATAACCTCCTAGTGGAAGGTCTTTCCACAGTTCTGGGTTCAGAGCCCTTATTGGACTCTCTGTTACTCTCTCCCTCCACCAGTGAAGCAATTTCAATTTTAACTGTTTCTGTAAGTGCTCCTACCAGCCTGACTGTCTTGCTGATTCCTAACAATTCAGGAAAAGTTCTTAATTTGCAATTTCCTGCCTCTGGCAGGGGGGCTAGACTCAATGATCTCATGAGGTCCCTTCCAGCCCCTAATGTCTATGAAATCTATGAATACTGCAAGGGATTCTCCTTTTCAAAGTTAATTCAATGTAAACTGTAGATCTTTATAGCAAAATGCAGAATGGTGGAGTCAAATGAATGGGCTCCATACATCTCAGGCACATCTGACATTGGCCAGAGACGCACACTTGGAAATGAAAAAATAAAATGGTAAATATATTTCTAGGAGTGCACAGTACACAGTGAAATAGCATGTGAGACACTTAAATATAGTACTGAGGAAAGTATAAGGTAGGAAGCAAACATGGAGTTGCCAGCAATTAGACAATGACACAGGTGGCCTAGGGCAGTTGTGGAGGCTGGATGGGATGGTACAGGCAGGGCCATCCCTAGGGGGCCTTGAATCATGGTGACCGCCCCAGGCCCCATGCTTTGGGAGGCCCCATGGAGCCGGGCCACACTGCCACTGGCTTCACATGCGGTTGCTCGGCACCCTCTCCCCCCTCCGCTGATGAATATGCTGCCTCCAGCCACTCAGCACCCCTCCCTGCCCCAGCCCCAAATCCACCTCCGGCTTCTTTGCATCCAGGGTCAGGGTCCCATACAGGCTGATTTGCCCCCAGGCCCTGCACCCTGCTCAGGTTGCCTCTGGGTACAGGAACAACAAATCCTGAATTTGGGGGGGGGGGGGTTTAGATCAGGGGTCAGCAACCCCCAGCACGCAAGGCCATTTTGCTTTGTATGCCCAGGCTCTAAGCAGCTGCTGCCAGCCACAGAGTCCAGGCTGCTCCCAGCAGGTGGCTGGGAGGCTGCAAGCAGACCGGGCTCCCTGCAGCCGGGAGGCTGCAAACAGCTGCTCTGGGCTCCAGCATGTTGGCACTCCAGCGCCTTCCAAGGTAGACATTGTTTTTTTCAGCACGCCGGCCAAAAAAACTTTGCTTACCCTGGTCTAGGCAATCCTTAAAATCCCTTGCTTACCCCTGTGAATCTATATTTTGACCCCTGCTAGAACCAGAGCTGTAAAGAAGCAAAATCTTCCAACCTTTGTGTTAGTTTTTGAACTTCACTCTAGTTGGTTACCTTCTCCATTACCTTTGCCTCCTGGGAAATCAACCACAGCTACTGCAGAAGAAAGGAGAGCAGAAAATACCCAGCAGCACAAGGTGGCTGCATTTTTTTCTTGTGTAAAAGGGGTTAATCTGCCCCACTGTGACGCAGGAACATCTGAGAAGTGTTGGAAGTTGGCCAAATGGGTGTAAGATGTCTTAGACCTTTCCTCCTTCAGGCTTGGGAGGGTACAGTGAAGAACATATAAAGAAAGCTTCAGGAATATATAAAAATTCAGACCTGGATGAGTGCAGAGCTGCTGTGTGGCTGGGTAGGCACAGTTGATCAACATTAATTGATATCAGGTGTGACCTTTCTCAATATAAATTGACAATGCTAATTGTCAGGTATATGGTGGGGTAGGACAGGGCAGGGTGCAGTGGGTGGGGACATTCAAAATGAAGCCAAAAACTTTAATTTACTTTAATTACCTCATGATTTTACGGCGAATTTCATTGGGTGTTTTGGAAGTGATGTGCACATGTGTTGAACCTTTGACTTTGGCAATATTGCTAACATTTTCCACCCTACATATTGGTCCCAAAGTTCATCATTATGAAGGAAATAGCACAAGGCTGTTTTTTAAAAAAAAACATTTTTGTTACTTACCTTATTTTTGAGGTTGATGTCAGCATTTCTTTTCAAAAGATAACTGACTATTCTATTGTGTCCCTGTTTGCAGGCACAGATTAGGGGTGTGTCTCCACCAAAGCTGTCCTGAATGTTCAAATAATTGCTATCCTCTTCCAACAGCAGTTGAACTTCGTTGAAGTCATTATTATAAGCTGCCTGGCAAATGGGCTAGGGAAAAGAAGGAAGGACAAATTAATGAAATACATACATGATGTGACCAATTTTTGCAAGGAATCAAGACCTTCCCCTGAGATAAGGCAAGTTCCTTTTAAAGCAGATGGGAAACAAGCGCACTAGTATCTCCTGTGAAGTACGCAGCATCTGGCAGGATCAGCCCCTGTGAAAAGTAATGAAGGCTAAGATATAACTGATAAACAAGTGAGTCTAGCACAGATATGGAGATATCTCTATGCAGGGGCAACACATAGGGGGTGCACCTGGGTACACATGTACCTTCTGCGCGTGGCAGTGCACCCCCTGCAAAAAGGCACCACTAACACTGTTAGCAACGCCTGCAGGTGGTCGCCGCTCACCACCCTGCTGCTGGCACCTCCGGTGTTGTCTGTGGGCAGTCCATGATCGCCCCTGACCACCACTGGGTGGTTGCTCACCACCACCCCGTCTCCGTCCCGCTTCCGACAGTGCCGGCAGAGTCTGAGGGAGCTCCCCATTCACCACTGCTGGGATCCCGCTGCTGCCACACTCCCACCACCACCGGCGCAGCCGTGCCCCTCCGGCCACCAGGAGCACACGCCGTTCATGCCTCTATGTTACCGTAGCTAGAATTGAACTTAGGATTAAAAAAAGAGAGAAAGTGTCCAGACCAGTTCCTATAAAGACTGTTTGTTCCTATAAAGACCAGAGTCAAGACTCTGAGGGCTACAATGGGAGCTGGATTTGTTTACTAATGTAGATGTGCACGTCAGTATCAGAGCACAGCTTAAAAGAATATGAAATTCACATGGACTTTGGAAAATGAATACTGTTAACTCTTCCAGAAGAAGGAAGAAAATATTAAAAGATAAATACTAAAAATAGAGTATGTGTGTTTATACGTACATCTATGCAAGAATATTTGTCATGATGCCCTCTTTGGGGGGGGTATACTGAAGAATACTAAGCATCTTTTATAGGATTATTTACATGTATAACATCCATGAGATCAGGCCAAGTTAGGTAAAATGGCTTGTCTCTTCTTACTTGTCATCTATTACTCATAACACTAGGGTAGTAATTGTCTATATATCTAAAAGGGAGAAACTAAAGAAGGAAAAAGATAAAGTACAAAAGTGCAGTAGTACAATATACAACCACCGCTGCAGCCTGCCTAGTCCCTGCTGCCATCCAGGCTGCAGACCTTCAGTGTTACATTTCTGTGTTAGTAGGGAGTCAAGGGCTGGTACAGCAATCTAACTTGATGATGCCTTGGGCTAAACAGTAATTCAGATGAGATGGATGCTGCAATTATAGTTAAATTCCACCAGGTGGTGGTAGGAGATGCATCACAGTGCAACTATATACATTCCCTGTTACCTTCAGATGGATCGGAAGAGGAAAGCATTAGGTTTGGCAGTACTGTAATAAACTTTGGTACTTCTTGTTCCTATTTCTTCCCAGAGGATGATGCTGTACGCAGAACTGAAAGCTATTAGTGCAGTTCAGCAGCTTGAATTCCTTCTTCTTGGTAGCTTTACTTTTGTTAGGTTAGGTATTTGTTTCTATATTTTTACCTAAGAAACCAATAACAGACCATTTCAGCCATGCAAAGAGCCTACTGACTTCATTGAAGCAAACTGCAGAGCACTATGAGTTCATTTCTGAACTAAGCACTCAGGACCATAAAAGGACTTGAAGAAGTACTTAATTACAGATACAGGGTATTTGCTGAACAAGAAGGTACCATTTTTACACAGTCCATTTTCTGAACACAACCACAGTTGAAGTTAAAATTGAGTGAATATTTTAAGGATAACCTAAAAAGACAGCATTTGTGGGAAGAAGAGGAAATGGTGATCAAAGTGATAAAGAATACAATTTCCTGCAAGAATAAATTGGGCTTAATTTTTTTGATCACAAGAGTCATCTGGAATGCTGATATTTGCACCTGCATCTCAGTTCCTGCATGGCTGTGGGACT
Source organism: Crocodylus porosus (assembly GCF_001723895.1). Taxonomy (NCBI): domain Eukaryota; kingdom Metazoa; phylum Chordata; order Crocodylia; family Crocodylidae; genus Crocodylus; species Crocodylus porosus. Next base: position 32,972,956 of record NW_017728951.1, on the reverse strand, counting down.
GAACGTTTTTATTTCCTCTTCGTAGCCCACAGATTTCTGTCTCTGCAACAACTAGAGTTGGTAGAAGCTAGTGAGGAGTTGGATGCCCTTGACACATCTTGTGCTTAAGATATGATTAATTGGTGCAAGGGGAGCCTAGGATCCTAATCCTGGGCTCCTCCTACACTGGCAATATGGCATAATAGGATCTGATGCTAGATCCCACAATCATGCCTCCTGCTATGCACAAGTGACATAGTAGGAAGCATGATTGTTGGGATCGTGCATTAGATCCCATCATGCTTTCTTTTTAACATCTATCAGTGACCTGCTGATAGTTGTGATGCTCATTTCCAGCTATCCATTTTGCAGGTAGAAAGTGAAATTAAGGAGAACCATGCAGGCAAGTCATCTTCTGGGAAGCCGTCATTTTTGATTTTCCAGATAGAAAATGAAAATTTGAGGGGAAAATTTAAATATTCCCTTGGAAAAAAAAATTATTTTTAAAATGGGCTTTTTACCATCAAAGAGGATTCAAATGAGAATTCCTTAGTCCCAAATACTAAAAAATTATGTGCTGACAGATGTGTGTGAGGCGGTGGGAGGGGGAGAACTCAGTTTACCCGAAGCAGCAGCACATTACTTAGACCTGGCTCTGCAGCACCTGTATAGATCAAGTATTTCAGTGTGTGTGTGTGTGTGGGGGGGGTGCTTTTATCTAATAGCTGATTCAACCCTAGACATGTGGTATGGAACCTAATGCTGAGAGGTGTCTGTGTGTGCACATGTCCAATTTCGCTGGGACAGGCAGGCAGAACAGTGTCCACTTAGGCCTTTTTGGAGCTAATCAGTAGGTCAGCTGGTAATGTCCCTCCATTCCTTCCTTGAAAAAAAGCTGTTTAAGAAGAGCTTGAACTAATAAGAGAGGCTTTTGTTTTGTTCATGGGCTGATAAACACTGTTATCAGCTCCCTTGCCTGTCAGGTTTGCTGCAGACAGTATGAAGAAACAGGGAGAGGGAGACTGAAAAGCTCAGTATCATCAACAGATGCATGCACTGCACCGGCAGTGCTAGCTGGGGGCTGGGGTCTAGCAACACTCCTGCCCCTTGAGCAGCGAGCAGGGAAAAGTCTGGGATGGTGCAGGCAGGGCTGGGGTTTACACCTCTCCCTAGTCAGCATGTCCTGCTGGGGCCTGGCCACACATGCCCTCAGCTCAGCACTGTTGTAGGGAAGGGAAGGTTGCTTTAGTGCCCCCCAGCTTCTAGCCTGAGCCACTGCAGGCATACACCTGCATTTCTTCAGTCCAGGGGAAATGTCTGAACAGTTGCAAACTGGTTCAAACTAGGCAGGTTAGAGTAACCTGCAAAGATTGAAACAATTCAGGCTCAGGCTTTTTGAATGTCTGTCTCTAGCTAGTATGACTAAAGCAAGGAGGGAACAGACTGCATAACAGGAAAGATTGAGAATTGGATTATTGCTGCTGCATAAACTTAGGGTTTATTTTGTTCAGACATTTCTACATTTTGTCCAAGACCTTGTCATTTACAAAAAAGCAGGGACTACTCCACCTAATACAAATAATACTAGAAAGTGATATTCCTTGAGGAGGGGATGTTCCTTTAGCTCTACAATCTAGTCTGCTAGCTCTTCACTTGCAGTGTCTTAAAAAATTACTCAGCAAAAGGCAACGGGCTGATTCTGAGGTCAGTGTTTATGGCATGACTTGTGGGAAAAGTGCTAGTTATATTAAGGTTGCAATTTTTCCTTCATTTATGGAAAATCAGTGCTAATAACAGTTATAGTGCCTTAGGCTGCCTATATACTGCTCATTTGCATTTTATTAGAACATGTCAAAGCAGACTCAATTAATAGAACACTCCGGTATTACCCCACCATCATGTGTATTTAAGTCCCTGGCATGATTTTAAATGGCCGTGGGGCACTTTATCTAAACCTTGTTGAATGGGATCCCACAGCCATTTTTAAATGCGTGGGGGCTTAATACATGTGATGATGAGGTGTTTTAATTAGAACAGCTGTTCAGGACTAATCTAATTAAAATGCTCCCTGCCCCAAAGCACATGTATAGGCAGCCTTTGAGTCATGAACTAAGAAGACACAAAGGCTGTACTGTCTTACATCTGGGAGAGGACTTTCTGCATCAGTGTTTGAAGTGTCCCATTGTGAAGAAATTTTCTGTATTGCTGCTCTTGGGATAGATAATAATGAAGAAGGACCTGTCAGATCAGCAACCCATATTGGTTTTCTGACTACAGTCACTTTTACTTGGTGGTTCAATTAATGTCACTTTGGAGTTCTTGTGTTCTTCAAGACTAAGTCATAAATTAATCTCCATCTGTCTGTGGGAGAAAGGATTGGGCTCAAGCTCTTTCCACCCAAACAACTGAACCATTACCAACATCTCAATGCATTTTGATTCTTAAGGCCTGAGTTGGATTTGATCTGACTCTCTGTAGTTACTGGGCTCTCTCACTACCATTTTTTCTAAAATAACCATCATCTTTTTTTACCAGTTAAAACAGAAACAATCTAAACATTAGAGATAATTAATTGGGCCTCATATCTGTAAATCATGTTATTTTGGATGATTTGGATTTGGTAGATTATTAAAAAAACTAGAAAAGATTTAACCAACCTTTCAATGTATAAAGAAAAGTTAATGTAGCCAAATGAAATTATGTAGATCAGAGTTCTGTGTATGCACATACGGAATTTTAACTAACTATTTTCTTTTATGGGACTGGATCATGTAGATTATTTGATGGCCTCTTACTATCTAGCAGAAAAATGCTCATCTCTGTTCTATCTATGCAATTCCAGTTGAAGTTCATGGGAGCAACTGGATATGTGCATGCCTGCAGGCAAGTAATAGTAAATGGAGTAGTAAATAAAAGGCCTGAATGTTAAGCACACTCTAGTGTACTCCAGGAACCCAAAATGGCCTATAGACAATATAAAAGAGTTAGGGAAAAGTAAGATTTAGGTAAGATAGTTCCTTTAAACTCCTTTTCCTCTTATACTGCTTCCTAAAGTAAAAACTATTTGTAGCTTAGAGTAATATTCACCACTGGTCACAGATTCCCACAGGAAAAAGCTGTTGTTGCTCAAACTCCATTGGATCCTCTGGGTAAGCACAGCTGATACAGAAGACACTGCAGCTCAAGGTCCAGTCTACCAGTGAGAGAAGTATGGAATTCTGCCCCAGGAAAGGTAAGGGCACAAGGCATGATAGACAATTGGTGCACTTAGACATGCAAGAGGGGACAGAGGTGCAGGTAGTTCTGTAATATGGTACACACCACAAAGAACTAGTCACTTTTCTTTCAAAATTGTAAGGAAGGGATTTGTAAAAATTTCCAACAAATAGTACATCTCTGCTCTTGTAAAGTGGTTTCTCTTCACAAAGCATACATCTTAGCCCATGCCAGGAACTTTTTCTTGCATTAATTTATGCCCAGAAATCACAGTGAAGTTGAGATGATATTAATAAAAGAGAAGAAAATCAATGTTGAAAAGGGGAAAAAAAGACAAAGGAAATTCATCAAGCCATGTTTGCTTGATGTTTTCAGTGTCCAAAAAATCTGTCAGTATCCAAAGTGTCCAGCAGTTATAACTTGTTACTGCAATTAAAGCTAATACAGTTATGTAGCCATACATTTTGAAGAAAATTACTTCCTCAAAAAAAATGGGTAAAATGGTCACTGAAAGGTAAAATATCTAAAAAGTATGCAAAACTAGGGACAAAATTATCTTATCGCCTTAACATGGGCTACTGGTGCCACCTTAGTCAGGAAGGGGCATATGGCCCCCCTGCGACCAGTCGTGCTGACTGGTGTGGGAGAGGGGTTCCCCCGCAGTTGACCTCGCTACTTCTGGGAGCAGCTGCAGTGATCCAGCTGCTTCTAGGAGTGGCTGCAGTGATGGGCTGGCACTTGCAGGGGGGGCATTTGCGCTTCCATCTACTCCCCCTGCCCATCGCCTAAATGGCGAGCATGGCCAGTCAGGGACCAGCACTCTCAGGGGGTGCACATGCACCCCCGTGAACCCCCTACATATCACCACTGCACTTTAACTAAATATCTTAAGACATTATGCCACTTTGTTTACATAAAGTACTCTGTGAGGTTTAGACAGGCATCAACAATTCCTTTTACAATGGAATGCAGTTTAACCAGATAATTAGATCACGAGCATATGGAACTCAATTACATATAATGATTAAATCAAATATTAATTTTATTTATTATAGCCCTCTAATTAAAAATGAAACCTTATTGGTTTTCAGTGTTCGAATATAATTTTTTAAAAGAATTATACACACACACGTTGATACATCCTAAAGACAAAACACCAGTGTGTTACAATCATAGCATAGGGAGCGAAGGAGAGATTCTGATTTTCCTCTTTAATAATACAGACTATTTGGATGCATGTTTAATGCAATGTTCTTGCTAAAATCTAGGCACGCATTTTCCAGGCTGGACTCTAGGAAGATGCATGGAGTTAGGATTGAAAAGAAAAATCACCTTGCTGATAAAAATATTGGCCTTGAGGGCCAGATTTGTTCATTAATGCAGTAGTTTTTACTAACTTTGTTTCAACCAAGCTGAAGTACACCTTTCCAATATCTAACATGCTTCTACCCAAAGCTAGTTTACACCTTGCTTCTAAACCCCTTCACACCTTTCTCACTGAAGTCGCTAGAACTCATATATAAACATTCTATTAATTGTTACAAATGGTATCTTTGGCCACAAGCTGAATGTTTTACTTCTAGTGAAGTAGAGTTTTCAGTTAAAACAAAATCCTGTTAAATAAATCCGAATACCAATTTTTCTGTATCATCTACAGCTTCATATACTATGAAAAAAATGGTCACATACCTCTGAATAAAGTATTCCCATGACTGTTATTTGCAGCTTGACTACAGCCTTTTTGTGCTCACCTGATTGACAGGTTCACTTGACTTTGAATTGCTCCTGAGTTTGTTTAAATTAAAGTAATATTTAATCTCAAAAGTCCCTTAACTGAGCGATATGGATGATACCCAAGCTTTCCAAAAATACATTTGTTTTCTGGGGTTTCCTAATCTGAGAGTATGAAAAAATGTTTCCAAAAGGCCCAACCCACTGAGGTAAATGTGAGAGTGTCAGTTTACAAGGCTGTCAGAAGTAGAACAAGTTACAACAGAGGGAAGTTTTCCTTAGCTGTTTTTTGCAATGTCAATTCCAGGTTGCCCAAAAGGAAGATGTCAAAATAGCCACAATGAGAGTACGTTTTCACAAAAAAGTGTATTTAAAAAATTGAAAAATAGGAATTAGATTTCAAAACAAGAAATTATAGGACTATATGTCAGATTATCACTCAAATATAAGAAATGTAATTGCATAATATAATACATAAAAGTGCAGAAATTGTGATTGAAACTCACAAGGTTGGAGTTAGCATACCCATTGGAAAGAGAACTGCAGATTTGCCTTGTCAAGTCCACATATTTATATTAATATCACATAAATCAGAAGTTATAAATTTAATGTATAGTCCTGCTAATAGAGGATTCCCTTTAAAGCACTGCCAGGTAAGTATTAATTTAGCCAATATGTTAGTCCTGGCTGGCATACTTTAAGAAAAAGAAACTAATAAAAAATGATTGGATCCTGCAGCTGTTCAGTTTAATGAGTGGATCATGTGCAATTACATCAGATCCCTTATTAAGAAATATGTCCTGGAAAGTTTAGACTATAATCATCACCTCTTACTCACTCATCCCACTCCCTAGCCTAACCCAAATGATGGACATAGTTCTCCTCCCATTCTGCCAGTCATAGGCAACTGATGCCACCTTAGTCACTAGTCAACGACCAGGGGAGAGCCATTCTCACCGATGGGGGCATGGTCCCACCATGGCCAATCTTGCTGACTGGGGGGGTCCCCCTATGGCCAATCGTGCTTCTCCTGGAAGTGGCCACGGTGCTCCAACTCCCCGGCCAAGGCTCACAGGGGGGAACCAACACTCCCAAATGCCCCCCCGCCCATCACCTAAACGGGGAGCATGGCCTGTCAGGGAGGTGAACCAGTGCTCTCTGGGGGTGCAGGTGCACCCCCGTCCATCCCCTACACATCGCCACTGGTGCTAGTTTACACTTAAGTGGAGTTCTGATAATTAGCCCTTGCACCCATGGCTTCTTGGCCCTAGGCAGTACTGTCTGTTCTGGCCGCCTGCCAGCTTATTGGGCTGGGCCCTGTGTCCACGTGGAGCCTGGGTTCTGGAGCTCACTCTGACTTGGGGCAAGGGCCCATGGAGGGCATGCTCCCTACCAGCTACCCATCCCATGCCAGGAGCAGGGTGTAGTGGAGTGCCCTGTCATCCTGCAGGCTTGCCATTTTCCTCAGGGGCAGCTGCGAGTCTGCCACCTGTGGATTGCACCAGTGGTCGTCGCCCCAGTAAATAAGTGGCTCAGCCAGGTCCCTGCTACAACATCCTTCAAAGATCCACCTTGCCCAGTAAGTTTGCTCAGTGATTTTCAAACACTAATATACAGACATGCACCACCTTTGAATCATGAGTTTGCAGCTTTCCTAAGATGATGTGACCATTTCTCCAAGCTAAACTATTGCAATGTGTTTGATTTAGCACTGGAAATCATTAGTTTGAACAGATTATTAGTGCCATATCTTCAACTGGTGAAAAGATGGGTAGCCTCTTAAATGTCAGCAAAGCCTACCCCAATTTAAATGTGCTGAGGATCTTGCCCATGCATTTATTTATCAGTAAGGTATGATTATATAAGCATTTCTTCATTTTTAAACTACAATGCCTGCTTATACTACCTGCAAATAAGCTTTAAACGGATTTGCTGTCTGAAAACTGACTTAGCCTGTTGCACCAGTAACTTGGAATCCTTCCCAGGGTGTGTTTGTACCTGCATGTCAATCTTGTCTTTATAACTTGTTAATATTGAAGATACCTTAGCAGTGTTATAGCTAAAGTCTCCTTTACTATTCTAATAAGGAAAGATACAGTTTGCTTTTAAAATGAGGTTTATTTCCTCTTTATCCTAGCCCTTGTTAGAGTCAGAGTCAGATACAGATGAGATCCTATGTTTTCCTGCTTTTCCAGGCAATAGGATCACATAAACCAAAAACACTATATTTGACAAACTGGCCAGAGGGAATTATTCTATTATTTACTGTATTTGTATATCTTCACTGCTAATTTCTCTTCTATGTAACAACAGCTAGTTCTTGCTAATGTCTTTCAGGAAAAATAACTCAGGAAAAGCTTAACTTATGAATGGCTACAAAACATAAATACAGACTTTTATTTGTCTATCATATGGCCCTTCCAATCAGTTTGGAATGTAGTAGACTTGATAACTGTTCTATGGTCCCATTCTTGTAAATGCTTGCATATGTGAGTAACTTAAGACACACCTCTTGAGCACAAAGCCTGTTCAGAATGGCAGTTACTCAGTTATATGTGTTTGCAAGATCAAAGTCTATATTTGTTTTTATAACACTTCTGTGGCTGGATGACTTTGAGAGACGCAGATTTTGTATTGGAATTGCAAGGAATTCTAACATAGCTAAAGAACATAGCTTTCTAACAATCTTTGTTGCCTTTCCACATTATTCCTTAATTTTATTAATAACACAAATGAGACAATATGATAAAGTGAAACAACTAGGATAGGGCACGTGTAGTACCCCAGACCAAACTCTTAAGGACAAGCAAATAAATTAATTTTAATCCAGTGCAGTACAATTCAGAATTGATAAGCACAAATATATGCTGAGCATTCAAGTCATTAATAAGAAAAAAAATGTCACCTTGGTGGATAAATTCAGCAAAGGTTTAGTATCATGTCATAACCATAATACATATGACAGAGTTGAATGTAGCACTTTACAAAATGTATTAAGGCAAGGAATCTGACTTGGAAATTTACGATATAATGATCAATGTACTGCACTCCACAGTTGTTAGGTTTTCCAATACCACCGCAAACTATTTATTTTTGCTCATGACAGTGTGTCATTAAGTAGCCACTGATTCATGGTGCAAGCAAGAGGACAAGATACCCTCATACACTTTGCAAGCAATCATTGACATTGTCTGTCTCTCAACACATTGGCCTTGGACTAAAATCACCATATTAAAAAAAGATAAAACCATTAAAGTTTCCCTGAAAGAATTCCTTTCCTTTACTATAGGAGCAGAAATGTGGAATAAGTAAGGGAAACTGGCACTCCTGCTACCAAATAGGGAATACGATCTCATTGGCATAACTGAGACCTGGTGGGACGCCACACATGACTGGGCTGTATGCATAGAGGGGTATAGGCTGCACAGGAGGGATCGAGTAGAGAAGAAGGGAGGAGATGTAGCTCTCTATGTAAAGGAGTGGAATGCCTCCTCAGAGACTCAAATTGTTTTGAGAGAAGGGTGACTCGAGACTCTGTGGATCAAGATATGGGAGGGACAAGGAGAAGAGGACTTGATGGTAGGCATCTACTGTAGACTGCCACACCAGGAGGATGAGCTGGATCTGGAATTTTCCAAGGAACTGATGGAGGCTGCACATTCAAGGTTGTCATGAGTGACCTTAATTACCCTGACATCTGCTGGGAGGAGCATACGGCCAGATCTGACCAGTCACGTAGGTTTTTTACTTGCATGGAATAACTTTATTTAGTACATAAGGCGATGGGCTGAGGGGAGGCTTTGTTGCATTTGGTTCTAGCCAAAGGGGACAGCCTGGTGGGAGATCTGAGGATTGAGGGTAATCTAGAAGATAGTGATCATGAGATGATAGAAATCACTATCCGTCATAGGGCAGGGAAGCCAGCCAATAGGGCAGAGATGCTTTACTTCAGGAAGGCTGACTTCAATAAGCTTAGGAAAATAGTGGGATAAACCCTATGGGAAGAGGGACTGGAGGGAAAGGGAGTTCAGGAAATGTGGTCATTCCTCAAAAGAGCAATCCTCAGAGGACAGAAAAGGGCCATTCCTGTATGCAGGAAAGGTGGTAAAGAGGCAGGGAAGCCCTCTTGTCTTACCAGAAGAGTCAAGGGGTGCTTAAAAAAGAAAAAAGGGTCTTACAGACAGTGGAAACAAGGGGTAGTTACAAAGGAAGAACACACAAGTATAGTCTGGATCTGTAGGGAGGCAAGGGCATAAGGAAGGCAAGGGCATCAACCAAGATCAGGTTGGCGATGAAAATCAAGAACAATGAAGTCCTTCTTTAGGTATATTAAGGAACAGAAGGAAAACCAAGGGAATGCAGGGCCCTTGCAGAACGGGACAGCTGATAGCGGACAGTCAGGAGAAAGCTGAACTCTTTAATGAATACTTTGCATTGGTGTTTTTGTATACAAATGGTGGTAGCCTGCCTGGCTGGATACTAGATGGTTGGGGGCTAGGGCGACAATTGCCAATCAATGGTCAGTGTTGAACTGGTGTGGGTGCACTTGAAGTAGCTGAATGTCTTCAACCCAGCAGAACTAAATGGACTACACCTGAGAGTGCTGAAGGAATTGGCTGGAGTCACTGAGGGCCCGTTGGTGAAGGTGCTTGGGAAAGGTCCCAGAAGACTGGGAAAGGGCCAATGTGGTGCCAATCTTTAAGTGGAGGAGGGAGGATCTGGAAAAATATAAGCCAGTCAGTGTGACCCTGATATCAGGTAAAATTTGGAAAAAATTATCAAGAAGTCCATTTGTGAGAGACTGAAAGAAGGCACAATGCTGAAGGATAGCCAACATGGTTTCATTGAGGGCAGGTCATATCTGACCAACCTTGTCTCCTTCTATGATCAAGTAACAAGCTGATTTGATGTGGGAGATGCAGTTGATGTTATATACTTGGATTTTAAAAAGGCCTTCAATATGGTCTCCAATGATGCTTTTATAAAAAATGGGGGATAGTGGGATGGCACAGTCCACAGACTAATGGATTGGGAACTGCCCAATGGATCAAACCCAGCGAGTATTAGTGGACAGGTCTGTATAATCTTGGTGGGATGTGGCCAGGGGTGTCCTGCAGGGTTCAGTTCTTGGTCCCATGCAGTTCAACAACTTTATCACCAATTTAGATGAGGAGGTGGAAAGCACTGTGGCCAAGTTTGCGGATGATACTAAGTTATGGGGAAAAGCAGTCATGTTAGGGGATAGGATGCAGATCCAAGCAGACCTGGACAAGATGAAAAGGTGGGCAGAGTAGAACTGGATGCAGTTCAATAAGAATAAATGCAGAGTGCTTCCTCTGAAGAGAAGTAAACAACAACATGAATATAGGTTAGGAGATTTCCTGGCCAGCATGATGGTTGAAACGAACCTCGAGGTTATGGTTGATCACAGTATGAACATGAGCCACCAGTGGGTTGCTGTAATCAACAGAGCTAACAGCATATTGGGATGCATTAGCTGATGTGTCATGAGCAGGGCTAAGGAAGTGATATTTCCTCTCTACTCAGCACTGATGAGACCCCAGCTGGAGTACTTTGTTCAGTCCTGGGCACCACACTTCAAAAAAGAGGTGGAGAATCTTGAAAGGGTCCAGAGAAGGGCCTCAAGAACGATTAAGGGCCTGGAGAACAAACTTTATGAGGAAAGACTAAGGGATCTGGGACTATTCAGCCTGGGGAAGCAAAGACTGAGGGGGGTTTGGTGGCCATCTATAAGTATGCAAGGGGTGAATATTGGGAGCTGAGAGAAAAACTGGGAGCCCCAGGGGAGGACAAGGAGCAATGGCCATACACTCTTAGAAGATGGTTTCCAGTTGGATGTAAGGAAGAACTTCTTTATGGTAATGGTGAACAGAATCTGGAACAGACTTCCCAAGAAGGAGGTGGTGCAGTCCCCAACCTTGGAAGTCTTCAAGAGGAGACTGGACAGACACCTTGCTGGGATCATTTGATCTCAGCAGTATTCCTGCCCAGAGAAAGGGGATTGGATTCAATGATCTTTCAGGTTCCCTTCCAGCCCTTAATTTCTATGATTCATTTCATTTGCACACTATAGTAAATCTTAAGAAGTAACAGTTCACAAGGAATAGATCACAACCCAGCTGGGAGGGTGAAAAAACAGAGTAGCACTAAAGGGTTACTGATACATTTAAAATGGGCTACCTGTCTATGTCAACATTCTCTTTCTGGCCCTTCAAATAGTGAGCAAAGCCCAGGTTCTTTTAAAATATTCAAGATAAATGGTTCTGCAGCCAAGATCTGAGCCATAGGTTTCCAACCCATAGCTTATAAGAATATAATGGGTTTGACATATACACATGTAGACATGATCAGTATTTTAATTCAAAGCAATAAACTCCGTTGTTTATTGTGCCCACATTTATTGCTGTTAGGCACCACGTTTATATGTGCACCTAGGACCACAGCACTTTCAGCCAAGTCAAAGCAGCCCCAATGTGTGTGGAGGGACTGGCTGGACCACAAAGGTGTTTCAGTGTAGAGTTAGCCAGAAGGCAGACCCTGCACTGAAGCACACATGCACCCCAACCAACCACATCAGCATCTACACATGCGATGCTGGGGAGTAAAATACTCTGCAGATGGTAGTATTTGTATTTACAAGTGCTTCACTGTGGAGTGTATTAGTTTCCTGCGGTCTAATTGAGATGTATGTGTAGACACCGAAATGTTTACTGTGGAGTTAATTGGACAACCCCACAGTAAGTATCTCATGTAGATGTCCCCACTTTGTACTGTATGAACGACTCTTTCCTGATTAATAGGGGAGAAGTCATTGAGACCAAAGGTAGAAAGCAACTTGGGTGAAAGTGATCCTGAAATGATAGTTTGTGATTTGAAGGAAAGGAACATATGAGATGAGCAAAATTATGACAATGGATTACAAGTGGAAATTGATCACTGCTGGAATACTGTGTCTAGTTCTAGTGTCCAAACTTTAAAGCTATAGGGTGTGCCCAGATAAGCCCACACATGCCCACACGTGCCTCTTGCAGCGTCTCAAATCCCTGCAAGAATAAAAATAATGATTCCCTGCACTGCAAAATCACAGCGGGGAAGCAAAATTAATCCCCTGGATATCCAGGGGTCAAAGAATACCATGGGGAAAAAACTGGGTCAGGGCACAGTCTGAGACAACTGGAGGCAACTGGAGGCTCAGTCCTTCATAGAGATGCTCTGGCAGCTTGCCAGGGCATCTCTGTGATTGGCCCTTTCCTCAGTCCTGAAGCATGCTGCCTGCCCGTGGAGGAAAGCGCACCCCAGGTGGCCCCATGCCACATGGCTACCGACACCGTATAGCAGTCGCTGCAGGGCCTGAAGGTGGAATACCAGGACCTGCCTGTACAGATAAACCAGACCCTGGCCACCCTCCACAAGGGGAGGGTCAGGACCCCTGCACTGACCCACTGCTGTTCTGGCCTGAAAAACTCCAGTGCCTGTCTCTGGAGTCCTGTCAGGACCTCAGGGGGCACAGGCAGGGTATGTCAGTGGTGCCAGAGCATGGACATGACCAGCTGGTTCAGCACCAGCACTCTCCCACACAAAGAGAGACATCTCAGGAGCTGTGCCTGTGCCTAGAGTTGCTCCACGACCCGTGCCTCCAGCTGGTGCCAGTTCTCCAGAAGGGAGGGGTCTGTGGGGGACAGGTAGACCCCCAAGTAGAACAGTGAGCCCACACTCCAGAAGAACCCATGGAGCATGGGTGGGAGTGAACCCACCTACCACCCAGCACCCACCGCCAGGCCAAAGCTCTTTACCCAGTTGACCCAGGCAGAGGAGGCCGCTGAGTACAATGCCTGGCAGGCCTCCACCTGCGCCTGGTCACCTGAGTCCTGGCCCATTAGAAGTACGTCGTCAGCATATGCTGACAGGCCCAACCGCACCACCAGCTTCTGGAGCATCAACCTCGCCGTCCGCTTCTGCAGGAGAACAAGTAAGGGCTCCAAGGCCAAGGTGTACAGTTGGCCCAACAGTGGGCAGCCTTGATAAACCCCTCTCCTGAATGGGATGGGCTCCATCAGGGTCCAGTTCAGCTTATTGAAGCACTCTGCAGAGGCATACAGCACCTGGAGAGCCCACAAGGAGTTTGGCCAGAAGCCAAAGGTCTGCAGTGTGCCTGTGAGGTACCCATGATCCACTCTGTCAAATGCCTTCTCCTGGTCCAGAGATAGGAGGGTGAAAGACAAGCAGTCCCAGCACGCTAGCTCCAAGAAGTCCCAAACCAGGTACAAGATGTCGCATATGGACTGTCCATGCAACATGTATATCTGGTCAAGATGGGTCATGTCCATCAGCAGGGACCACAGGCACAGTGAGATGGCCTTCGCTGCCACCTTGTAGTCTGTGCAGAGGAGGGACACAGGACGCCAGTTCCTCAGCTCGTGGGGTCCCCCTTCTTTGGCAGGAGGGTCAGTACAGCCCTCCAGCATTACAGGAGGAGCTCCCCACTTCCCTCAGATTCAGCCCAGACTGCAGCAAGGTCTGGGCCAAGGACATCCCGGAAGGCTCAGTAGAACTCTGAAATCAACCCACTGATACCTGGCAACAAGTTGCTGGGCATCACGTGGAGGGCAGTCAAAAACTCAGCCAGAGTGAGAGGAGTTGCCAGCTGGTCCCGATCGTCCACTCTGACCTCTGGGTATCCCTCCCACAGGGCCTGACAGACTTCAGCATTGGTCAGATCCAGGGGGAAGAGCTTTTCATAGAAGTCCTGTGTGCACTGCGAATCTCACCTGCATCCCTGAGGAGGGTGCTGTCACCCGCTAGAAGGCAGGTGATGTACTTCTTGGCCTCCCACCTCCTCTCCAAAGCATAGAAGAAGCGGGAGCTATGGTTCATCTCCCAAAGGAGCTGGACATGTGAGCGGACAAATGCACAGCAGGCATGATGGTCATCCAAAGCATGAAGCTCTTCCCCTCTCTACCGACACTCTCCATAGAGGGACGGGTTTGTTGTGTCAGTGGCCAGGCACCTCTCCAGCTCTAGCATTTCCTGCTCGAGCTCCTCCCAGACCACCTCCCTCTGCAGAGTGTGCCCCGAGTGTAGCTGCAGCAAAAAAGCTGAATCTGCACCTTCCCCACATCTCCAAGCTGAGGGGAAAGCTGCCCATTGCTCCCACCAGGCCAGCAAGAACTCCCAGAAGGCCTCCCTGAAGTCCACATCCTCCAGCAGACTAGCGCTGAAATGCCAGTAGACTGACCCTGGATGCCCACGCCCTAGCGTGGCCTGGGCCCAGACAAGATGGTAATCACTGAAAGGGTTTGGCCAGATGCCAGAGGAGTGGGCCTGGGCAAAGTGCAGCAAAGAGATATAAACCCAGTCCAACCAGGAGTGGCATGCCTGCTCCACCCCAGTCCTCACATAGGTGAAGGCAGCGGGGGTTGTTAGGGTGATGGGCATGCCAGATGTCCACCAGAAAGTAGTCCATCCCTGAGGATACCCACAGCAGCCTGGTTTCACTCCCTGCCTGACCAGTCTTTACACATCTAGGGTGACGTTAAAGTTCCTGCCAAGGACCAGGCACTCACAAGGGTTGAGGGTGCCAATATATGTGGCTGCCTGGAGGAAGGAATCCTCCAACTCTGGGTCCCTTGCAGGGGCGTACACAGAAGATTCAGGACCAGCCCCTGCACCTGGACCTAGCAAAGTGTTTGGTCTATGAAATTGCAGGCCCGCCTATAGATCCAGGCATTGCAGCTTTTAGGCCCTTTGCCTCCCCCCACCAGCACCCTCGCAGTGGCAAGGACGCTGTCAAAATCTCTCCAGTGGTCCAAGGCTAGCTGTACCTTGCTGGCAGACTGGTAGGTGTAGTCATGGTCAAGAAATGCAAGTAGCTCATCCCTGGGGACTGCTGGGACCAAGAGATCTGCAGGCTCCATGGAGCCTGCTGGTTCTCGGGTGTCCTCCTCCTGGTCCTGGAGCTCAGAGGGCTCCTTCGGCACTGTCTGAACTGCCCTGGTCTGCTAAGTCCCAGGACTCTGGTTGGGATTGGGAGACCTCTGCAGCCCCCTGGGACAGTGGTGGGAGTAAGGATCGGAGTGGTGCTCCTTCACAAAATAGTGGGGTAGAGCTGGAGCCCTGGGGGGGTCTGTGCAGGGTGCCCGATGAGATCAGCCCATTGATTAGGGGATTGCACCATGACCTCCTCTGGTGCGTGACTATGGGGCAGGCTGGAGGTGAGGTTTTCCTAGATCAGAGGAAGAAGGCTTTGCTGCCAGGCCTTCCTTTGGGTAAGCCTCAGCCCCGGCACCCATGGTTTCAGTGGGTAGGCCTTGGTCAGCAGATTGAAGGGCTTCCCCCAAGAGCTCCTGTTCGGGACTGTCCAGCAGCCCTGAAACCTCATCCATGGGCATCACCGTTTGATCTTTCCCAGGAGTGCGGTGTCAGGCACAGCTGGGGAGGCCCCTGGAGGCTGGGCCACTCCTTCCCCATGTGTGGTGGTCTTGGGAGTGGGGGAGAAGTCCTCAACATCAGAGAGCTCCTGCCATGCCCAGGCTTTCCTCTTGCCTTTATGCCTGGAGGAGACCTGCACCCACTCAGCCATGAGGTAGTCCTCAAGTGGATAGGCTCCAACAAGAGAAGGTGAGAATTGGGGGTGGGGCAGCCATGACAGGGGTATGACTAGGGACAGGGGGGCCCTGCTCCCTCTCTCCCCCCGGTTGCCGATGCCCTCCCTGGGACTCTGGTAAACTTGGTTGGGGGGTGGGGTCCCTTGAGCTCATGGGAGGGCTCGTAGTTGTGGCTGGGGTGCCAGGAGGGCCTGAGGGGAGTGGGCACTGGTGGTAGGGAAACTCCTCTTTCCAGTGGGACCCACAGATGCCCTCCCCGGCTGCCCCATGGGGCACTCATGATGTAAGGGCACGGGACCAGATGCGCTACAGGTCCCCCAGTGTATAGAAAATCCTCACCATGGCCCCCTGATAAGGAACTGCCAGGCACTCCTCACCCTCCTTGAAGAGGACTTAAGGGCCTTTTTACATAATTATTTGAAACTTTTAATTACTAGAGGAAACTGGAGTTTATGGCAGCTAGGTTGTCTTCAGAAGTCTTGTTGCAACCACCAGTCTGTGGACTCATATCTAGTCCTTTAGCAAACTATGTCATTGAGAAGTTGGATACCACCCCCTAGTGTGCAGTTTATGAACAAAAACAGGATATTTCTCACTTTAAAAAGAATTGGTGCACTTCTCAAGGACCATATATGTATTTGGAAGTATGTGTGGAAAGGTTGCATGATTCACTGAGCTGGTATGGCATATTATTAAAGGATTCAAGAGTCCTGATAAGCTATCAGTTTTCAGTTATAAGTGCTTAATTAATTGTCTGTATATTGATGGGTGAATTTTCAAATTGCTGAAGCCTGACTTCTCTTTTGAATATGCAATGTATACTCTCAAATTTAGTACTTCCACTTCATGTTGCCTGAATTATGCTCATAAGAAGGAAATTACAGGGACAGGTATTTTCCATTCTGGGTACAAAAAGGTATGTTCACAAAAAGAGGACAACTCTTTTAACTCTGTCCCCTTTGTTATTTAAAGATTTGGAAAAATTATATTGGTATTTCTAAAAAATAAATTTTTCACATGCATACACATCAGGACATTTTGCAAAAATTAATCATTTGGCTACTATTCATCACACATCGCTGCCAAAATCATATTTGTTAATTTTGGATCCTATCCCATTCCCATTGAAGTCAATGGGAGAAGGCTTGAAAACCTAAATTATCATGCAGTTTCAGTATATTGTTATTAATAGAGCCCGTCAAATATAATGAAATCTTATAGTCAGTTTACTTTGTAATACTTACTGAATATACTTTTGACCTCATAATATTTGCTGTATTAATTGGCTTCCTATACAGCTAGTTCAATATCATTCATCAAATAATTTAGCTGGCACTATTACTAGAAGAGATTGAAAACATTATTTGATTAATAATTTTGTGTATTATCCAACCAGTTTAAATATAAAATTGCACTAATAGAGTGCCTTCCATCCAAATACTTATACTGTTGGATAGCTGTATACCTTGTATTTTAGCCAAACCTTTAGTATCTTGGTTTGAGTGACAGGGAAAAGTCTGCTATTTTCCTGACTCCTCTCACTGTCAGCAACACAAACCAGCATGGGCACCTGCTAGAATTGTAAAATATTGGGCTGTGATCTGTGATAGTCAGAGATACTGTTTTGCTCATTCCTCTGCACTGTCCAATTAATGCATTCATCTCAGTAAAATACCAGGTTCCATGCAAAAATTCTTGAAGGCAAAATTAACATTGAATCAATGTTTAATGTTGAAAATAATAAGTTATAAAGAAAAATTAAATGAGGCCACACAGGCATAAAGACATGACAGAGGCTATAAATATACTTCTGTCGTTCAGAAGCACCAGTACCTTTTCATACATATATTCAGAACCATCACTAGGGTACAGCAAATCAGGGCAACTGCCCTGGGCCCCGTGCTTTGGGGGGGCCTCACAGAGACAGGCGGAGCAGCTATGGCCCCTCCCGCAGGGCCCGCCTGGAGCTGGCAGCTTGGCCCCGCACCATGGAAGAAGCATGGAGACCCCCCCCTTTTCAGGGGTACAATGGCTTGATGCAGTGTTAAGGCTGATTTGCCCCAGACCCCACACCTGCCCTAGGGTCGGCTCTGATTATGATATCTAGGAGGGCTGTGCGAAGCTTCGGTCGCTGATTCGATTCAGCAGAGATTTGGCCCAATTTGGCAGCAACACGGAAGTCCTTGACTTCAGGAAAGCTGACTTTGACAAGTTCAGGAGGCTTGTCAGTGAGGCCCTAAGGGACCACAGCCCCAGGGGGAGGGGAGTTCAAGAAGAGTGGTTGCTCCTCAAGGGAATGATCCTCAATGTGCAAGCTAATTCTATTCCATCTTGGAGGAAAGGCAGCAAAAGGGCACAGCAGCCCCCCTGGCTCTCCAGGGATCTAGCAGATCTCCTGAGGCTAAAAAGAAAGGCCTACAAAGGATGGAGGATGGGATTCACCTCCAAGGAGTAATATTCTGCACTGGTCCGTTCCTGCAGGGAGCAAACCAGGAAAGCCAAGGCTGCAACTGAACTCCAACTAGCTTCGAGTATCAAGGACAATAAAAGGTCCTTTTTCAGATATATGGGGAGCTGGAGGAGAAGTAAGGGTAACATTGGACCCCTGCTGAACCAGATGGGACAACTGACAACTGATGCCCAGGAAAAAGCCAACCTATTAAATGGGTACTTTGCGTCGGTCTTTCATCAGTCCCAAGGGACGCCCATACCCACCACGGGACAGGGAGGTCCGGGTGAGGGAGATCCCATGCCCTCCATTAATGCTGACCTCATGAAGAAACACCCTAAGAGGCTGGACACCTTCAAGTCAGCTGGCTCTGACAATTTACACCCCAGGGTACTTAAGGAGCTGGGAAGCATCATAGCCCAGCCTCTGACATAGATCTTTGAAAACTCCTGGTGCTCTGGTGTAGTGCCCGAAGACTGGAAGAAGGCCAATGTGGTGCCGATCTTCAAGAAAGGGAGGAAAGTGGATCTGGCTAACTATAGGCCCATCAGCTGACTTCTATCCCGGGGAAGGTCTTACAAAAGTTTATTAAAGAGGCCATCCTTAATGGAATGGCCAATGCCAACATCCTAAGGGATAGCCAGCATGGGTTTGTTGCGGGTAGATCTTGCTTGACCAATCTCATTTCCTTCTACGACCAGGTGACCCATCACCTGGACAAGGGAGAAGAGAGTGATGTCATATATCTTGACTTCAAAAAAGCATTTGATCTGGTATCCCATGATCACCTCTTGGCGAAACTGGCCAATTGTGGCCTTGGGTCCACCACGATTCGCTGGCTGGGAAATTGGCTTCGTGGTCGGACCCAGAGGGTGGTAATTGACGGAAGTCAATCATCATGGTGCCCTCTGACCAGTGGGGTCCCACAAGACTCTGTCCTTGGACCCGTATTGTTCAACATCTTCATTAACGATGTGGATACTGGAGTCAGAAACGGCCTGGCCAAGTTTGCCGATGACACCAAACTTTGGGGTAAAGCATCCACACCAGAAGACAGGTATGCGATCCAGGCTGACCTGGACAGGCTCAGCATATGGGCGGATGAGAACCTGATGGTGTTTAACACTGGAAAATGCAAGGTTCTCCACCTTGGGAGGAAAAATCTGCAGCATCCTTATAGGCTCAGCAGTGCTACACTGGCTAGCACTATGGAAGAGACTTGAGGGTCATCACTGACCACAAGATGAATATGAGCCTGCAATGCAATGCTGCAGCTAGTAAAGCAACCAAAAC
The DNA here is from genome assembly GCF_001723895.1 of Crocodylus porosus. Classification (NCBI taxonomy): domain Eukaryota; kingdom Metazoa; phylum Chordata; order Crocodylia; family Crocodylidae; genus Crocodylus; species Crocodylus porosus. The sequence continues at coordinate 32,953,663 of NW_017728951.1, read as the reverse complement.
TGCTGGCTTGAATCCATAGATGCTTTTCAAGTAAATCCCAGGACATCATTCTCCCCTTGTACTCAGTCTTGGTGAGGCTGCAGCTGGAGTACTTCGTCCAGTTTTGGGCCCCACAATTCAAAAAGGATGTGGGGAAGCTTGAGAGAGTCCAGAGAAGAGCCACGCGCATGATCAGAGGTCAGGAAAACAGACCTTACGATGACAGGCTGAGAGCCATGGGGCTCTTTAGCCTGGAAAAGCGTAGGCTCAGGGGTGATCTGATGGCCACCTATAAGTTTATCAGGGGTGACCACCAGGATCTGGGGGAACGTTTGTTCACCAGAGCGCCCCAAGGGATGACAAGGTCGAACAGTCATAAACTACTACAAGACCGTTTTAGGCTGGACATTAGGAAAAATTTCTTTACTGTCTGAGCCCCCAAGGTCTGGAACAGCCTGCCATCGGAGGTGGTTCAAGCACCTACATTGAACACCTTCAAAAGTAAATTGGATGCTTATCTTGCTGGGATCCTATGACCCCAGCTGACTTCCTGCCCTTTGGGCAGGGGGCTGGACTCGATGATCTTCCGAGGTCCCTTCCAGTCCTAATGTCTATGAAATCTATGAAATCTATGTGCTGTAATGTACGTCATGAGCTTAATCCTGCATGTGTGTAAAAACATATGTTTATATTTAGCTGCTCTTCATCTCCTTTTGTATCTGCACTCTGTTTTGACCCACATTGCATATGTGTGAATGATCCCAATGTAATTTACTGTGAGTAAAGTTGCTCAGGTAAATGTTTAAAAAATTGGACCCTTACATTTTAATTAACTATGTAGTAATGACTGATAAATAATGTAGCTCCATTTAAACATTTACAAGAGTATATTTATTTATTTATTAAATATACACTTCCACCCTGTTCAGAGAATGCTCTGGGAGGTGTACGATGAAACCTACAATATATGAAATAAAAAGAGACACTCCAGCAACTCCCCATAAGGATGTCTGTCCCATCCCCCAAAATGTTGGTGATACTTTTTTAAGATCACTTCTAAAAATGTATCCACGCTTAAGAGTAGGCTGGCATTAATCTTTTTTTATAGACTGTCCAGAATCCCTCCTATAATAATGGTCAACTTTAGATGCATCTCTTAATCTACTATTAGCATAGAAGACAGTGAATTTTCCAGACAATATATGGCAATTATCATGCAACATGATCCTAAAAATGAAGCTTTAATTGGTTCCTGTTTGGGCATTCAAAAACTAGAGTGTACAGAATCAGCACTCCTATTTGACACTGGTTTGCCTACTGGATTTTTTTGTCTATGAATTCCATAATTATGTGATAAAATTACTTCTTTCCATCATTTTTCAGGCTATGAAAATCTGATGTAAGGTCAGTAAAGATAAAAGAGAGAACTTGATTATATTAACATGCACAGGTAGTTACATAATATGCACCTCTATAAACTATGCTCAGTGCTGTTTGGCAAAGCTGCTCTTATTTGGACTGCGTGATCTGTTTGCCTTTTCTATTACTCCTTCTAGCTGGTCCTTCTCTGATCAACTGCAAAAAGTTGAATAAACAAGTTGTGAAAAATAGTCTCCAAATTTATGGTTTCGCTTAACAGTTCTATACATGCTGTTCCACAATGATGTCTGTTGGCATGATTTCTCTTCCCAGTGTTGATGCTATAGGGGAGTTAATGATCATAGTACCACCACTACATTAATCTAGCTGTGACAAAAAGGGATGCTCCTTAGAGTGGCATTTTTATTGACCTTTACAATCCTGAAAAACTAACTTTGTCTTTATGCTACAGCCCACACTGAGGCAAGTATAAAGGGGCATCACAACTGTAGGATCTCCTGAAAGTATCACACTTACTCCTGTTACATTAGGTATTCCCCTCACTTATCAGTAGGGTAAGTAGAATACTGCATTATGCCACCATACTGCTTTCAGTACTCAAACTAGCATTATGTAGTACAGACAGTTCTATAATCTAGTCAACTGCTGCACACAAGGTGCAACGCCCACCAGGGCAGCTTGAACAGAGGAGCATGGCAATGTCCTTTCTCTCATTCACCTGAAGAAGTTCTTATATTCTCAGATACAAATAAAAAACGTGAAATAAAAATGGCACAAAAATGAAAGGAAGTCAGTGTGGAAGGATCCTTACATCCTCTATTTAAAGCACAATGTGGCCAACTCCAGAAAAGTGTGCTGTTTTTCTTAAAGCTTCAGCTCCTGAGGTCATGTGATATTTTGGACTCTCAGCTTTCACTTTTATAGTTTTTCTAAGCCTTCTTATTTCAGAGAAATGCTTGAAAGTATTACCCTTAGAAGTTCAAAATCCAGAAATAATTCAAACAAATACTCATGCATTTTAAATATAATTTTTAAAGATAATCTTATTTATTGGGAGGTCCTGATGCATGCTTTTGAATGCTTGAAGCTGACAATATGGCAATTACAGCATCAGGGTGAATCTTGTTCAAAATACTTTTTAAAATGTGATCTAAGAATAAGCATTCTCCTGGTGCCCTTACTCACCTAACAAGTCCCACTGAAATCAATGAAATTATTCACATGAGTAAGGGTTGCTTGATTGGTCCCTTCTGAGAATACATTATAGGCAGAATGGAACTATAAAAGGAAATGAGAGAAGAATGGTAACAACAAAGAAGCTTCCCAGCTAGAAAAACACTGAACAGTTAATCTGCTCAACAGGACTAACATTGGGGTTAGTCAATTTTCTTCTATCTGCCGTGGTATTTTTATGGATACAAGAGGAATTTTTACCTTACAAAATCTTACCACAAAACCATACTACTGTTAGGAAAGCTTACAATATCAAAAGTAAAAATACAAATAATCAAAACAATAAATCACTTAAAAATATTGCAGGCAGTTTGATAGTTATCACTTTGTAATGTAACATACTGTTCTCCACTGTTATATCTTAACAAAATATCAACTGCCTTAGTTCCAATGCTTCATATGAAATATGTCACAATTTATTTTAATTTTTTATTCATTGCTGGTTATTTATTCTCTTATAAGTTGTTCAGTTAAAACAGACTACAAGCAACTTTTCTTTGCTATGAACATCACCTAGTTTTATAGTTACCATTAATTACAGTAATTTATATGCAATGCTAAACTCCCACAAAAGTAATCATTGACATTTTTCCCAGCATATGAGAGAAATATGTTTCACCAGAGTCCTACTGAATAAATAACACAATATTTCTTGATATGTGTATTAATGTTAACATATTAATATACCAGTTTATTACTTTTAGAATAAACATATATTAGAATATAGCTAATTGGTAACTGAGTCAAACTAATACCCATGTCCTTCCTCTGCAATATTTAAGATTACAGAATCTTTTAAAAATAAATTGCAATATTTTTGTCCTGTACTCACAAGAGGATAGATCGCTAAAAGGGAAAGAAATATCTGTCCTGCTTAAAAAGGAATGATAGGGCAGAACTACCAGCTTTCTAAAATGTAAGGCATGTCAGCAAGTATGGAGGTACACTGTGATACTATGTTATTTCTCACCCCATTTCCCAAACAAACCTATAAGAAAATCCCTGTGGATTTAATATGAAATTAGATCCTTTCTAGTATTTGTAAACCAGCCTGTAGAATGTAGGAGCACGCCACAACTAGATCCTATCTTAGACACTTTTCCATCTCCCCCATCATCACCATGTCTGAGCAACTCATATTGTTTAAGGGTTTTTGCTTGTAGCCATGTTAGTCTAAGGACATAGGCAGTCAAGGTTCTTTGAATAGATGTGATATCTTTTATTAGACCAACTGAATTTTATTTAATGCATTTGCTATCATAACACCCTCATCTTATCCATATTTTACAGTTGATAACTAGGGCAGAGAGATTAGGGTTCATCTTCTCAAAGGTATAAGGATCCAGGCATAAGCTTGCTCAAGTCATATAGGGAGTGTGCAATGGAACAGGGTACTAATTCTCATTTTTCTGGATCTTGTGCTAGTGTATGAATCAGCTTCCCATTTTGACCTGAAGGAGCAGTCTTTTGAAAAGATGGAGAACGGAATTTATATTTTGTTCGTTTTCTCTCCCATCCTTCATCAGGTTTCTGTTTAGGTCCCAATCCTGCAACTGAAGCCAGTGGTATATGTCACAGATGTGCACAGAAGTAGAGTCATCTAGGAGGATTGGGGTCACATAAGGCCTGCAAAGGGCTTTGCATTAATTTTATTTGTTTAAAAATTCTTGCAGACTTACATATGTGCTTCTCTATATGCACCAAGTAGTCTCACTTACTTCAACAAGAACTACTCATGTACAGAGATTTTCAAGCAGGAACATAAACCTTAGCAGAATCAGGGCCTTAGATAATAATCTCTCCTGTCTGCTGACCAGGTCTGTACGTAAAACATGGACCACACATTGTACTAAAGTAATATGAGTACTTGGATGACCTGATCAGCTGAACTGTTAACATTGCAACCCTGTGCCCAGTGTGTAAACCAGAAGAGAGCCAAGAGAATATCAAATGGGCCAGAGGGTTGTATGTCATGTACATTTTATCATCTAGTCAGTCTACCCATCTAATCTAGGTACTTACAAATCTGTACCAAAGAGGGAGAATAAATTCCTTTCCTTCCTCGGTCTTCTTTAGCTAATCTTCTTGCTTGTCAGATTAATATACTGGCAAGTTTGTTTTCTGTAACCCTTCATCTCTGGGTTGTTTTTTCTTCTGACACTTTCTTCAACAGATTATTTCTTTAGCTCTTTTTTTCCCCTTTTTTTTAAAATAATATTTATATTTCAAGGTGGAGGAGGTAGAATACAGAGGCCTATAAATATGTAAGTCGGGAACGTTTCAGATGGTGTACTCAGTTTCAGGCTTCAGGACTAATTTATCTGGAGTATGCACTTATCCAAACTTAACATAAATTAAGTACACAACTTTGTCCGTTCAGTGGTACTAGCAGCCCAGCCTCGATTAGCTCGTCATTTTCAAAACTTTAAATGGCAGCCTTGACACCGCTGCTTTGCCTCCAGCATTTTTAGGCAATTAATCAGAGTACAACTGCATGGGGGACAAGAGGGCTGAAAGCTACTACACACTTCAGTCGTCTGTGTACTTAACCAATATACAGGTACCAGATGTTTGTTACTGCGTAAGCAGCAAGCAAAACCCTCCCAAACTGGTACTGGAGTTAAGCAAATTATGCACTTATCCAATATGCACCCAAGGGGAATGAACTGTATTTAGTTCAGTGGTACTCCACCTTTTTTAGACTTGCAGCACCTCTCAGAAAATACCAGTTCTTCATTATCAATCTTTTTTTTTTTTTTAGTAGAGGAAAGTAATAATACAAGTCTTTGCTGCGGTGACCTCAGAAAGACCCTGGCAGATCAGAAGAGGGAACGTTACGGATTCCATCCTGTTGGCGCCCTGCAGCCTGGAAAGCATCTCAAAAGGCATTTGGCTGAAAATCACTGGTTTGGACAAACGCTTGCCTTACTGAATTAGCACAGGACTGGGCAGGCACACAAATACAGGGCCTCTTGCAGCAAGCCCTGCCTCCCCCCCACGGACCAGAGCTTTCCACCTTGTCCTGAAAACATTGCCGAGTGTGAAAAACTTTGCACAGGGGCTGCTGGTGCTTGCAACCGCTCTCACGTGTGTTACACGGGGGGAGCGTGTGTGGATTCAGAGCCACAGCGCAGTGATCCTCAGCCAGGCGCCTCGGCCTGGGCCAGGTGGCGGCGAGGTGTCAGGCGGGGCCCGGCGGCAGCCGCTCTGCTCCGGCTTCGCCGCGCACCAGTGCCCCGGGGTGGTGCAGGGCAGCGCCGCCATCCTGCCCGCCCGCGCACGAGGGGCGGGAAGCGCCGCGCCG
>NW_017728951.1:32915384-32947545 GCF_001723895.1 Crocodylus porosus | reverse complement strand
CCGGCCCTGCAGTGACGCGCGCCATGAGCTGACGGCGCCCCCGGCCCTGGCAGGTGGATGGCGCCGGAGGCTCGGAGCAACGAAGTAGGGACGGGGTCATCCCTCTCCACCCCATTCTGTACAACGGTACTCTGAACTCTGCTTAAGCCTAGCATCGTTATAAAAACAACCGTGGAGCTATAAAAGTGAAGCCCCCCCGCGCCAAAGCCAGCGCTTGACAGTGCCAGACAGCCGGTTTCTTTCTGTCCAGCGCTAATCTGAACGTGTGGCAGGGCCCTGTGTTAGGGAGGCAAGAAACTGGCCTGGCCCAGAAGAGGTGAGGGTGGGTGATGCCCCTGTCGTGGCTGCAGGAGTTCATCCTGCTCTCTTGGGTTGGCCCCTGAGAAAGTTGTTGTCCTCTGGGCTGAACTTTGTCCTTACGTCGGAGGAGCAGCCTTGGTGTTCACCAGGCTCCTTAGATGCCCAGGCCAGTGAGGACTTTGAAGACAAAGATGAAGACCTTGAACGTGATTCAGTTGTCTGTGGGGAAAGCAGCAGAGAGAACAAAAGGCAGATCTGATGCATAGTTAGGGTTAGGTAGTTAGGGTTGCTGAGGTGATGCGCTGCATTTTTCTGTACCTGTTGGGAGTTTCCTACATGCTGAAGGCTGTCCGCCAGCATCTTGCACTACAGAGGTTTCGCTGAGGGGTAATGAATCCATGAGTAGCTAAGACCAGTTTATTGTCTGCCAGATGGAAATGGCATCTCCAAGCCAACCGAAGATGTTAGAAAGAATTGCTCACAAGTGGTATGTAATTGCATATGCACAGCTTGATGCAAATGTTTATGCAGTTTTATGTCTAATATTTAGAAGAGGTATAAACATGATTTTTATTTTAGAGTACTGTGATAATAAAAAATAAAAGTCGGGTGATATATAACTTTGCTCAGGAGAAATGTGTAAAGTGATTTCATAAGTCAGTGAGTTTGCATCCATCCTAGTTGGGTAGGATCAGGTCTTCAGTCATTTTATGGAAGCTAATAATTGTCTTGAGAAAGTTGATAGCCCAAGGTGAAAGGTGTTTTGAAATACTGGGAAGTTGAAGAAGTGGCAAGGTACATTCTGAATTTAAAAAACCCAATAAATGGCTGCCATTTTTTAAACCATGACTATTCCCTGGTTTCTATGTACTTGTCTAGCACTAGGCAATTGCCTATTTTTGTATCAGATACTATGTTGACCTTGTAACCAAGTTAATGTGCTCATTTATAATAAAAGTATTTATCTCTCTTTTCAAGAAATAGATAAATATCTAGATTTTAGTGGCAGAACTTTTTTTTTCTAATCACAGTTTCCATTATAAGTGAAACTATCATTTAATTTTACCTAAACAGATGTGCTTTGGCACGATAGGTTCTCAGTCGCTGTACCTAATTTCCCAGTTACAAATGTGTGAAACAGATGCAATTTTTATAGTAGGTAGTCCTAAATAATACTTTTATCAATAGGGTAATTGTGCCTTGATTTAAAATATTTTGCTTGGACAATCTGAAATAATCTTGTCAATAATTTTAATGTCTTATTGAATAATAGCAACATGTTTACAAATACATTGGATTTTGATCCTCTGACCAAATCTCTTAGCTTTGTAGTCAACTTGTATACAACTCTGCTGTAATTAGACTAGGAAAATGCAGTTCTGAATATGTAGTTATGGGTTTTCAGTTGAAAATGCATTTTTTCCTTTACTTGGACACTTAGCTTTCTTAAGTATCTTCACACTAATATTACAGTCAGAAAACAGTAAAGCCTTTCAACATTATATTCCTTTGCCACTGTGGAAAAAATAATTTTCTGATAAACAGTGGGTTGACACAGTTTTCAGTTGGTATAATAAAGCATGCCTCTGCATTTGGTTTAAATGAAAATTTCCACTTTGATTAGCAGGTAGGCGGTTACAAAGCATGCTGGACCAGTGGGAGGTTGTGAATAGTGATTATTTGCATGACTTCCACAGTGACGTTGCTAAAAGCCCCAAGATACCAGACCCCATGGGAACAGTCCAGTTTCCTTTAAAGTAAATATAATGAGCAGGGATCCTAGTTTTCCACAGAGAAAAGGGGGGAAATCTCAGGACAAAAACCTGTGTTTTTCTGTGGGTAACATGAAATTCATAGGGACTTACTGAAACTGTGGTGGAAATATGAAGCATGCAGGGCAGCAGCACCTTTATTCTTGCTCTTCTTGCTGTGCCCCGCTTCCTCCACTGATTGGCAGCAGGCCCCAATGGCCCCATGCCTTGCTGCTCATCCATGAGAGACAAAACTGGGGCAGAAACATGGTTTTTGCCTCTTGCACATCAGAGGCAGGGCATGGGGCCCCACAGCCAATCAGCAGCGGGAGTGGGAGGGGTGCGATGGTGCAGAAAGGCAAATTTTTCCGTGTTTTTGCTCAGGAAATGGATTTCAAGCATCCCTGATGAGTCAGTAATCTTTCTGTATTTTAATGGCAAATAGATTGGGTTCTAGAACTGCTAAGGTGTCTCGTGAAGCTAATGAAAATTTTAAAAAATATATTAAAGCCTCATTCATATGCTGGAGAATTAAGAAGACACTTCCTATAAACTGTAGCTCACCACCTGTAAATCTCTAGGCGTAGATGGTGAGGTGGAAGGAAGATCACTCCATCCCAACTGTGCTTATTTTTCTTTGTTACTGGGCGAAGAGAATGAAGATAGGGAAGATGTGTTGTATATGACCGCAGCGTGGTACAGGGTAACAATTTGCCCTTCTGAGCAGCTAAATTATTATCTTTTTGTTTCTCTATTTGTAAATTATCGCTTCTGTTGTAGTTCTGATTATCTGTAAAGAGGAAAAAAGTAGTAGGAATATGGCTTATTCAGAATACCTTTAAAGTGGAATAAATGGTTAAATGTTATGTGTTGTGATTAAAATATTTCTTTTACACAAAATATTTGGCTATTAATCTGGAGATATAATGCAATTCTGTGTTGTTCGGTCCAAAGGATGTAGTTTGTAGTTTCAAAAGAGATTCTTTGCCTACCTGTGTGTAAAGGAGCTGGCCAATAAGAGTTTTGCATGACTTCAAGCATGTAAGTACTGGTTTCCCTCGCTTTATGCTGTACATGTATTCCTGAAAAACGGCACACCACTTGAATTTGCATGAAGGCAACCCACTTTATCACGTAACAAATAGGGATACATTTCAAGACCTCGACAATACTGACCCCCAAACCCGTTTGTACCACTTTTACAAGACAGATTTGGTACTCACCAACAGCACACGGTACACACAAGCACAGGGTGGTGATGAATACCATAAGGGGGATGACAATTACAGAAACACGTGTCGCACACAACAACTAAGGAGCACAGATCCACACAGGAGACTATATTTTGGTGGGCATCACTCCCACAATGCACCGCACAAAGCAGCTGACTGCAGGCTTGCACCACACTGATCACATAAGGTGAATTTACCTCATGTATAACAGATTTTTGGTATAAAAAGGGTCATTGCGTAAGAGCAAATTTGCACATACAGTACCTGCATAAAGTGAGGGAAACCTGTAGTTCAGGGGCTTGCCAGCAACTGAAGGGACTATTTGTGTACGTAAAATTGAGCATGTATGAGTTTGCAGCATTAAGGTCACTTAACAGTGTTTCCCAACTCTTTTTGCCTCACAGCACGCTTACCTAAATAAAGATGTCCCACAGCACAGTGGACGCATAGTGGCGGGGAGTGGCATGTGGCCAGCTAGACTGATTCGGGGAGTGGTGTGCAGCAAGCCTGATGGCATTTTGGGTTGGAGCCATGGCCCCTGTCTGTTTGTGTCCACAGTAGCAGTAGGCCGGGGATGCGTCTCCAGCCCAAAATGCAGCACATCAGTTAGGAAACACTGACTTAGGAAGCGTTTCACAGTATAAAGGAACATGTTTTTAAGTATCAGGATTTTGGAGGGTTGATTATTTTTTTAATAGGAAAATTGTGCTAAAGCCTTAATTTTTTGTCTGCATTCCGACTCATGTAGGGTAAATGTAGTAGGTTGTATCTTGCAGCATCAGATCCTTGTTTGGAGCCTGTCCTGGGACTGGCCAAAGCATATGCCATTTATATCATTAGTTCCATATGAAATCCAGGGTATGCAATGTCTTGGTGTTAAATGTATACCTTGCTTATTAGGTAGTAGCTGTCCTGCACTAATTCATAGCACCACACCCTTTGGATTATCAGCATTTTTGTGTACATTGCATTCACCTACCTTTGTCCTCATTTTATGCTGAAATTCACTGAACAAGTTCTGAAGTGACCTTATTTTCTCCAGACTATAGACTCCAAGGCCAGAGTGACTGCCTCGTGGGAGAAATTATTATTGTCATTAGTTGCTAAACTGATATTTCTAAAATAAAAGTTAACAGTGTTCTTCCTTCTCCCTCCTTATGTTCATAAGCCTGTAATGGGTATGACAAGTTAGGAGATTCTTGCCCAGTAGAAGAATGAATATGGAAATATTGCAATTGCTCAGTCACCCTTTTATTAAGTGCAAACTACATCCAGTCACCTGAAGGGGTTAAAAATAAAGTATAAAATAGTATGGGGCAAATGATCCCATCTCCTAAGAGGAACAGTAGTCATCCTCAGAGGAGACTTGTAGTGGTCTCCCTAAAGAAGGAAGAAACCAGTCTTGAAACCGTCTGGCAAGTAATTGGCAAGTAATATGTTTGCCAACCCTGTCTATCCCAGAGGATCTACAAAATGCAGCTGTTTTCCCCCGTTTTTCCTGTAACAACACAGCTCCCTCTCACAGAGTATAAAAAATATTGTGAGTGCAATCTAGACTACTTCACCTATTTGGAAGGGTGTCCTGGTGCATGGTATTCACAGGTGATGTAGTCTAGATCACAGGAAGCAGAGAACAGATAGAGAGTGACTTGGACATATGAAGACACATCCTGGAGGCACATCTGGAATGGTATGATCTGTGCATCAGCAGGAAAAACAGACTACATGTCATACTCACTTTCAAGTGATGGTGAGGGAAACATACCTGTGGCATTAGATTACCAGCGTGTACCATCTGTGCAAAAATCTGGAGTTCACTGTGCAAGAAGGACAGATGAGGAAATGAAGATCAGAATAAATAAGGCACATTCAAGATGGAAGGCAGCAAGTAGAATGGTTTGCATAGGAAAATGTCAGTTCACTTTAGGGGAAAATTCTACAAGACGGTGATAAGATTGGTGCTGATGTATGGTTGAGCAATGAAGAAACAGTAGGTGTGGAGGGTGACAAGGTAGATTTGTGGAGTCAACCAAATCCTGTAAGGAAGGAGAAGGTGTGGTAACAGACAAAAGAGATATCAATAGGCCAACAGGTGAGTGAAATCAGGTGGATGTTTTGGGCATCTAACAAGAAGGCCTGAAGAATGTGTTACTCTGAGAGTCAAGGGCAGGATAAAGAGGGGATGACTCAAGAGGATGCCCCCAACCCTGCTTTGCAGGTGGCACACTTGAAGGAAGAGGAAGAAACAGAAGTTAAATCTCATTAGTGCTAGTGGTACTATTTCAGACATTTCAGTTGGGTAGTTGTAAGCTTTGAGGCCTGCTTGTTTCTGAAGGGAAAGTAAGGACTCTATTCCCCTGGCCAGTTCCTAGGAATTAATGGCCTTGCCTGACTCTTATGCTTCTTTTCCTCCCTAAATTTTCTACTTAAAAAGAAATGAAAAAATAGGTGAGGTTTAGTTCTGGTTTACACTAGATCTACATAGAATACTAGTGCGTTCTAAATTCACTTTACAATGGCTGAGAGAGGGTTTTTTTTTTCCCTAGGTGGTGGCAGTTTTTTCCAAAGTATTAAGCCAGTTCCCATAACAGCTATGCTGAATTGTAAACATATATCCAGAATTTTTCCATTTTAGCTGTTTGTCTGTGTTGAATTCAGTGGCTTAGTCTAGTGATCTTTCAGTTGAATGTGTAGGTACCACAATGCAGGGAAAAACTGAAACAAAATGGGCCTATGGCAAAGATGCTAAAATAGAACTGGAACGAGGAGTGGAATAAATCAGGGGGATATAACTATAACTTTGCTATGTTGTTGTTAATGCTCAGTATAAACAATTAATTTTAAGGTGCACACATTTTATTTTGTGCGGATACAGGTGAGAAATAAGGAGAGGCATATACATCTAATGATGATGATCTATTATTTTTACCAGCAACACAAACTCGAGCTAGATAAAATCATGTTGTTAACTCCAGAGTGCTCATAGCTTGATTTCTGTTAGCTGCAATATTGAAGCTGTTACCAAAGTCCTGCAATGTACTGTAACAAACTCTTCTCATTTTATTGTACAAGTATACTTAAAGCAGCAACATAAGTAAGTAAACAGTATATTTTCACAAAACATTTCTACTTGGAACAAAAACTAGTAAATTAAATGAGTGTACACTAAAAATGCCACATACTGAATTTATTAATTGTAATAGCACTCTTTTTCTGAAAAATTGCAAAATAATTATGCTCTCTTTTGTTTTTAGAATTCTGTATTCCCATTTTCTTACTGTAGAATTACATTACAGTATGTGACTGTAAGGCAAAGCATAGAGGAGTTTGAAGGCTCAGATTTACTGTGCACCCTAGGAATGGACAACAAGTCATGCCTACTCTGTCAAAAGGCTTTGTAGAGAGCCCAGCAGAGAAGCACAGCATCAGCAGTCTGTGCACACTATACGCAAAAGGGTGTAATGTATTTGGCAGGCCGGGGAGTGGGCGCTCACTAGCGTAGTCCTTGTTGATGCAGGCAGAACCATAAGATTCCCTAAGTGCAGGATTTCCTTCTTGTACATAAGGGTGGGAAGTTCTAATCACACAGCATTAATGCCTGGCTTTGCAGAGACCCCTCTCTTTACATCTGCACAGGAGAGATGGTGAAATATAGACAAATAGGAGTGGAGACTGGGGTAGTGTCTTTTGACCCCCTTCTGGCTTGTGGAGATTTAGTGAAAAAAAAATTTAGCTTTGACCAGTCTTCTGTTTTTTGTACAGCTCCTCCAGTGGAGAGACTCTGCTACTGCAGTTCAAGTGATGTTCTGTTGCATTGGATGTTGAGCAAGCGCAGAGGCACAGATTGTCTCCTGAGGGTGGGCCAGGATTGTGGACAGATGCTCAGCACTTTCTACAGCTCCTTCATCTGGAAGGTGTGGGGTCCTGTGGAAGAGGTTCTGATAGAGACTCTCTACCCACTTCCTCTCCTCTGCAGAATTTTCTGTAAGGAGGGATGATCTGGACCTAGTGCTCTGTGCTTTATTCTTCTGAAAGAAGCTATTGTGTTTGGCGAATTTTTGTTCTGATGGCAAAGAGTTAGCCTGACAGCCATGTTGATTTATAGACAGATGTCTTTTGTTCAGAGAGAGCTTATGGAAGGCAGAGTTACTGTTTTGATTAACTTAAAGTGACCCATAACAGAGAGACAGTTTCTTTATTATGAATTAACTTTCTGCAAGAGCCTGAGTGAATACATGCTAACTCCTATTGAAATGTAGTGGGAGATGGACACCTAACTTTTTCAGCTCTTGAGCATCTAGCCTATATATTTTGTACAATATGCAAAATTATTAATATTCCTTCTGTTTTATATTTAGTGAATTGGAAAGGTGGAGGACCATCTGATGCCAATGATTTAAAAAACCTCGGTTAAATCCATATAAGTTCTGTGTAAGCTTAGCGGGATAACTTTATATCTGAGATTTGGAAGAGTATTTTTTTTTGCTTTCTGACTAATTATTTGAATTCTTCTTGTTGTTTGAGAGAGATTTTTGCATGATTATTGTACCACTTTCGAATGGCTGAAAGGCTTACTAGCCCATTCAGCCTTTCTTATTAAATTAAATCCTTTTGTCAGGGAATAAATCACAGAACAGTAATTCCTAACATTATTTTAAGATATGGAAGCATTCTATACTGTAATTTTTAATATCTAGATACCAAAATATATCTGTTCTGGATTTTTCCATATACCACATACACTACTTCTTTGAATTTATTAGCAAAAATCCAGTTGGTTTAAAAGAAAACAGCATTTGGAGTCTGTGACTCACCAAAGTATCATACAGATATTTACAGGCAAGGGAGAGAAATTTCCAGAAGTGCGTAATCACAGTGATTATTTTTTGAGACTTACATTACATAGGTACCTTGAAAAAAATACTTTCTTTTTAAATGCAACTTTTCATGAAAGTGTTATACAAAATATTAACAAAAACATTAAAAGTATTAAAGTCAAAGTTATAAAATAAGTCATAAACTTATTATACAAACTAGTCATTCATAATGTTATAAACATTTGCAATATTCTAATTGCATGTTGAAGTAGTAGTCATGGTGTCTTCTGGTTAAAAAAAGCTATTAGTTTGTATATTGTAATCCTTGGGTGTTAAAAATTATACAAGGAGTAAAGGTGGAAATTGCTGAAGTGATTAATACTATTTAAAGAAGTTCAAGCTACTCCCTGATTTTGAATTCTGAATTAATACCCCCTACCTTGGGACATTGACTTGATTTGAAGCACCTGCTTCACATTATTAATTTTGGGATAAAATCTAAACCTCTTTTTTTCTTCACTTGGATAATTGTTTTACAATCCTATCCTCTTAGTCTCTACTGCTATCATAATTACTTTCAATGGTCTTGTCTGCCCTACAAAGTTCTGCTGGCATACTGTTCCTGACAGTTTCTTGGCAGAGAGTATTGACTCTTGGCTGCCCTTGATGGTACAGTATCCTGACAGCATCATCTCATCTGTAAAGGACATGCAGTTTTATGCACTGGAATCCCACAACTCTATGTGGCATGCTGTGTTAGGGAGAAATTTTGCAATGTATTGTGGGACACCACCACTCTGTTTATGGAATTAAGGGTTTTGCTAAATTTCCCGCAAATCGCTCAGTTACATCTCATATCTTTGTCAGTCTGTAAGGCAACCTCTAATCCTTTCTATGATGCCCTGATACCCCTGAACTTCCATCTTCATCCCCTTGGTCTGCTTCTTGTGCTGATACCCCTTTATCTTCCTTGAAGATAAGTGTCTTCTCTTGAAGTTTAATTTCATAGCATCATAATAGTGCACGACAAGGTGAAAGAGGACAAAAGTTTAAGAAGGTTTGTGACTAGAATTTTGTTTATTTGTTAATGATGAATCCTTTGGTTAGTTACCAGTGAAACTTGAAGAATTTACGTAATTGTTGTCTGAATATTAAGAAATAACCATGCAGTGATTATGTAAATCTCTATATTTTGTTTTGCTGAGGGTTGTCGTTAGGTAATCATTACCAGGATTTTTATGCTGCTTGTTAATCAAGAAATAACTGTGCACTCATTATGGAAAACAGGATTTTTCTCAGCCTATTACAGGGCACCGTTTTGGAAAATTGAGAAAAGTGGTTATCAGTTAGAATTTAAGGCCCTGCTGACACAGGAAGGAACCTACCAGTATGTACTCCGGGGCAGGCAAAATACTGCCCACCAGGACATTCTATTCAGCATCTAGGGCCCCTAAAAATGTGGAAACTTAGCATGTATTTGCTCCTGGTTGCCTGTCAAAGATGACAGGAGCCCAGGGCAGTAGGACCCAGGGGAAGCCAGCGGCTGGACCTAGGGGAAGCCAGTGGCAGGACCCAGCAGCAAAGCCCGCCTAGCCCTGCCCCCACAACCAGAACTCAATGCTTAGCAGAGGCTTCTGGCCTGGGACCATGGGGCCGTTCCTCCTTCTCTGCTCCAGAGAAGGAAGCATGGCCCTCAACAGCTTGTGAAGCTCAGTAGGCAGCCCTCTGCCCGAAACAGTTGCCTCCCCTTACGTACGTTAACTTCTCGTAACTCCTGGCAGTTTCTGAAAGATCAGTGCAGATCCGCTTCATCAGCTCTGCTGGCAGCACATGTACCCTTTGCAATACACAGATACCAAAGAGACCATGTCAGTTGGCAGAAGGGATGGGCAAAACCATGCGTGTCTTCTGTCAGCTCTGTGTGGCTGTAGCAGATTCCTTTTGCATAAAGGTCACATTAGTCTGCCCTCAGAAAGAAGGGTTTCTTTCTTCGCAGAACAGCTGTGTGTGTGGATACACTTAGAGCTTTTCTGGCTGTATTATATCATATCATCAGTACCAACCTGTCATCCCTATACTTCAATTGGTTGAGATAGTTTTAGATTTGTGTAACGTGTTTGGGTGTGGATTACAGTTGAGCATATTAATGTAAGTGTTTTCTGTATCTAAAAAATGAACAAAGCTGTATCCAGTTCCACTCAAAGGGACTTCCTATTTAAATATCTCTTTGCTATTGTAGAGTAATTTGTTACTTTTATTAATTCATATTTCAATATCATGTGGAGGCAACAATCAGAGTGGATTATCTTTTTGTGGTGTGTGTGGTATACAAATTTAGGAGAGATACATGTGCAACTCTTTGAAGTGTTGCTAATACTATTCCAACCAACATACCTAGGCGTAAGACATGAAATATTGCATTGATTTTATTTTGAAACCTGTGGCCTCTTTTGTAGCCACCTTTTTGTATTTCTTGCCATTCGTGTTTTTGGTAGCATTAGAAAAATGTCAAGCTTGTCCTGGTACCACATTTTTCACGTATATATTAGAATTTGTTCCATAAGCTAAATGGCCTCCTGCATTAAAATCCACTAGAGATTTTATTTATTTTTGGGTATTTGGAATGGCTTTTCTACTAACCTCCTTCACTGTGGCTTGACCTAGAGTGTACCTAGATGGATGCTGCCTTTCCTAGGCTGTTACGCACTGCTAGAAGTTAAAGGAGGTGTTGAATTTCTGCTGCTTCCAGATATTGTCTGAATTTCTGATTGGCTTTGTTTTCTGTTAACACTACTTAAAGCTTGTAATTGCCTCAGTAAATTTAATCTCCTTAATGTACGCACTTTAGGAGCAGGGGACACTGGGAAAGGGGATGTTACACCAAAAGAAAGTTGCATGGAAGGTTCTTGCATCATCCTAGAAATGGATTTTTTGTGGAGCTACAGGCTGTCCAAATAGTGACCTTTTCTGGGATGAAGCACTGCTTGTGGCCTTTCTGCTCTGTAGTCCAGCACGTTTTGTTTTGGGAATGGATTGGACATGGGCCTAATATATAGTCTCCCAGAAGAGGCTGTGTTTTATTGGATGTGGGGAACTGAGCATCACAAATTGACTTTTTAGGTGTGGTTGGTATTATTGTTGGCTGCCAATTCAAGCAGTAGGAGCAGAAGAATAGGAGAACATAGATACAGAAAGGGGGGAAGGGTTTGCAGAACCCATTTGTTTCAGCCTGGCTAGTAGTCAGTGCTGGGGGGAAAATGACAATGATTCAAGCCAGTGATTTAGGTAGGAAGAGATTCTTGAACTGCCAGCCTCTCCTAAACTTGCTGCTTCTGCAGTGAACTTTTTATTTCATAGGAGAAAAAGTTGTTCAAAAAGGAAGTTGTTTTTATTAATTTTCTCACATGAAAAGTATTGCTTGGAATGGAGTTCAATAAAAACATGCTTGCTCACAGCTTAGTTTTGAACAAAGTTATTGTATGTCATTTTACTTGTTAGAAGTTGCTTGTGTGGGTGAGTTTTGTGTAGGCTTTTGACAGCTCTTTTGTAGCAAAACTTTTTCTTACTTCCCCAGTTCCCTAAAGAGTGAACAATAGTGCTTTTTGAAAAATAAATCAGTATTTCACTTGAAATGAAAACTTAGTTTGTGCCAGTTGGGCCAACTCCTGAAATCTTTATTTGGGCAGAAAGCATGTTTTCTACAATAGCAACTGTTGAATTTTTGGATTTGGTCCTGTGTCAGAAATTCAATCTGTATTTATGTGGGGAGCAGCGGGAGAGGAAGGGGGGGACGGGGGGGAACACCTTGGTTTGAGACCTGAGAGGTAAATGAAAGAGGGCATGGCTTGCACACCTCTTATTCTAAAATGTGCAGATCTCGTCCAGTTTTTGAGCTCTGAAAAATGTTTGCTTTTTTTTAGATACAAAACCCGCAAAAGGCTCTGAAAGCTGGGTCTTCTGCTTAAGTCCAAATATGCTTTGTTATCCCTATCTTGGTATTTGTGAAGCTTCAAGGAACAGAAACCATATAAAATGAGCTCTTGGCCATCCACAGTTCAGTCTTTATTCTTGATAAAGTCTACAGTAAGTACAGTGGTCCAGCTAAACTTATGGTACAAATGGAGCACAGCAGAGGTTACTTTGCAGTTTCGTGTTAATTAAAGCAAGCCTCCAGCAACCCATACCTACTGTGATCCCAAATGGGCCGTTCCACAAACTAGAAATAAGCAGTGCTTTAGTTGTCCTATACTGGATGCTGGATAACACAAAAGGACTTCATACATACAGAACTAACCAGCTCCTTTGCAAAAGAGTATTGACAGAGGTGCTTCTCTCTCCAAGTTTCATTCATGGCACTGCAGTAGTATTTCTCTTTTTCCCATGATAAAGCTCCTGGCATCAGGTTGTGAGGAGGAGGAGCAAAGAGTAATTGTGTTAACTCAGCGCATGCAAAGAGTCCCCTTACAGTGGGGTAATTTCCTCTTGAGTCAGTTAAGGAAGTGTTATGATTCCTTTATGTTGGAAGCAATAATAAAGGATCATAATGAGCCTTATGCACTAGTACAGTTCCAAGATTTATACCAGTGGTTTTCAAAATGTGTTGTGCAGAACCCTGGGGCTAGGGACAGACGTTACACACATCTGGTTTAAATGATCACGAACTGGTTTAACCCTGTAATAGAACAGATGTTCAGTGCACATAAACCAGCTTGAAAATGGCTAAAACCAGTTTGAAATAAACCTGGTTGAATGTAGTATCAGTCTTAACTGATTTGGCTCAAACCAGTTCATGCAATATCTGTCCCAGACCCCTTGCTGATTTAAGATAAACCAGACACCCCCAGCATCCCAGCATACTCTCTGCTGGGCTTGGCGGGGCTCTCTGCTCCACTGCAGGGCTGGCCCCTCTGCTCTGCTCCCCAGCCTGAGCAAGGACTGAGGTCTGGCCAGAGAGGTTGTCACGTGATCTCCCCTGGCGCCCCTACCTTGCCAAGTTGGGTCTCAAACACACCCTCTCTCTCGCCCGCCACGTCTTGCTGGAATATTACTAATGGGAGGCTGCCTTATCATTCGCTTGGACACGGTGCCAAGGTTGTCCTAGCCCCTATTCTGTACAGTGATCTGGTGCACCCTAACCTTATGGGCCTTGCGTGCTTCCAACCTCCCCTTTAGCACGCCCCAAGCCTCACACATGTGCCGGATGTTCTTGTGCCTGTATGCTCACCCCTTCCTGGGGTCTCCCAAAACGTGCAACCCCTCTCCCTGGGGTCCCTCAGTATGCGTGCCCAATATACTCGCCCCTTCCGGGCTTCTGTTCACACTCTCGCCCTTTTCCGGGCTTCTCTCCTGTAAACGCCCTCTCCGGGGTCTTTCCAATGTAAGCGCCCCTCTCCCAGGGCCTCTCCGGCTTCTAATCGCGCGCTCAGCCCTCTCCGGCTTCTATTCTGTACGCGCCTCATCTCCGTTGGGCCCCTATCCGCATGTCCGCCCCTCTCCAGGCTTGTTCTCACACGCCTGCCCCTCTCCGGGGCTTTAATTGTGCGCTTGTCCTTCTCCGGGACTTTGTGCCGGTAGGGTGCCAGTCGCTCACCCTGGAGCCTCCTATTCTAATCTGCCCTCCCTGGGGCTTCCTATTCCCGTGTGCCTGCCCACTCTGGGGCCTACGCTGTGCTTCTCGTGCTCCTCGCCCTCTCTGGGGCCTACGCTGCGCTTCTCGCGCTCCTCGCCCTCTCTGAGGCCTACGCCCCACTGGGCAGAATACCGCCCCTCTCGGGCTGGGGTCATGACACCCCACAATGTCGCGCCTCTCTCCAGCGCTCACCCGCAGTGCCAGCTCTGGCACCAATCGCTGTGCCCTCCCAGGGCACCCAGGAACCCCCCCACTCCACTGGGGAGCTCCTAGTGAGGCCTCCTCCATCCCCTACAGCCTCTCCCGGTCCTCCAGTCTTATACAAACAGCCCAACAGCAACTCAAAGCTATCAGCCAACCGGCTCTAACTCAAAATAAGCCTACCGGCCATAACATTCCGCGGCACCCTGGCTCTCCTTCAAGCCTTTGTAACAGAGGGCTCTCCATCTCGTCTCAACACATAGGCGCTCAAATGTTCAGGCAGCTCTGCCTTGCTCTGCTCTGTAGCAGGGCTCCTGCCTCTTAAGCTGCCAGAAGGGAACTGGCTCTGGCCTCAGGCTCTTCTGTTTATATGGGCCAGGCCCCGCCCCCTGGCTGTTAGCCGACCCGATCTGTTGCCTAAGCCACCTTCAGATGTGCTGTCCTGCCGATTGGCAGCCCAGCCCTATTCCCAATGCCAGTAGCAGGCACCCTAGTGCCCTGCTATACCTCTCCCCCTCCCAGGTTAAGCCTCCTTAGGAGCGGGGCACGGAAGTGTCCTGCGACAGAGGTTTAATTCCCCCCATCCCTGTGCCACCAGCAGGGACCTGATCCAGACACAAGCAGCTTGAGGTACTACCCTAGCATCTGAATCCAGAGAGTTGGCAGCTGAGAGCACATTGCTGCTGCTTTTGATTTGCATGCTGCTCAAGACTAGCCTTTTGGGTTTTATGATATTCATTTCCTATATCACATGATGACTTTGACATTCACAGCCAGTCTTCTGTTATAAGTGCTCAAGAGTTGGGAATTAGAACATCCACTACTAGCTTCAGGCTTCTTATTCATGTGTGGCTTAAACAAATCATTTCCTTGCCAAAAACAGTTTTTGGTGATGATGACCACAGCCTGTACTTGCTGAGAACTGCATAGGGACTTTTTTTTATCAGTCAGCTCATATCCATGTTATATTTTGAGTGCAGTTTATAATCATTTCTTGAAAACAGCCAGTGGTGCAGGTGGAACAAGTGGTGCTTGAAATGTTTCAGCCGTACTCTGTCACTGGTTGTACTTTATGTTCAAGCTCAGAGAGTCATCTGGCCTATTTTTAATCATAGAATCATCAGAGAATTGTCTAAATTTGCACGCCAGGTACATATGTCTATCACAATATATACCAGTATTTTTGTGTCTGACTTTTATTTTGCCATTAGTACTTAAAAGGTGCTAATTTTCAGTCCAGGTAATGTTTCAAAAATATATTGCTGATATATTTTCTTAAAAACTTATTACTGTAATATGATTTACCGATTTCCAGATGAAGTCAGTGGAGCCGCGCAAATGCTTTGAAAGGAAAGTCTGCGTTTTATTTTTTTCAGTAGTATGATACTCCAGGTGCTAATACCATAAGCATGACCTAAGAGCCTAGATGGACATTTGAATTTTCTTACAAACTGAATGATTTCTTTGTCATATTTCATGTTACCACATGACAACAATCAGTGTATTTGTACTCAAATTCCTCTTTGGATAATAAGCTGGGACAGAGGGGGAAGTTTGCTTTAGCTTGCTGAATTGATTTTTTTCCCATTTTGTTCTTCGTGGGCAGATGGAAAGAATGGAAAGAAACAGAGATCTTAGTTTGCAGACACAGGGCAACATGGAGCAGTCCTTCACTGTTAGTTCATTGGTAGGTATTATAATATGAGGCTCAATTAAAGTATTACCTTCTATTTCAGAACAGGAGAGTAAATGATACCATCAGGTGTAGTTTAGGTGTATTGGCTGCCAGTTGAAATGTTTTTCCAGTGTTCTGTCTCCTGTTCATGTGTTCTTTACCCATTTGCTCCCTAGTCTGGGGCATTTTAAATGCACATGAAAATAAAAAGTACACTTGATTTGTTACGTTGCTCTCTAACCTGTTTTAACTATTATCTCCCTCCATTTTTTAATCTACAAAGACTGAGCCTTTAAATAAAAGAAGAAATTGTTTCTCAGCATAGTAATTCCTTTCAGAATAGCATGAGAGAAAATTAATTGCATTTTGAAACGTGGCTTCATTGTCTATTGTTTTGTTTATTAATATTTATGTTCATTGTTTAAATATATAAGATTAATACTGAAATGAGGTATTGATTTGATTCTGCAATCAAGCTGAGCCCAAGAGTAAGCACCACAATCATTAGGAAGAGTTTCTAGCATCAGGATCTAAGTATAATATGTTCAGTTCCTATAGATCGGACCCTTTGTGGGGGATTCATATCTTAGGAAATCTAGGAGGCTGCCCTGGCAGGATTGTTCTTGCATTTCTTTGAATCCTTATCTTTATTTCTTTATTTTTTTTTCACAATATTTAAATGTGGAGGGTTTTTTAAATACAGTTATTTTGTCATTTATAAAGTACTGAAGAAGCATGTTAGAAGCTTTTCATTGTTGCCAATACTCGGGGTACTGGAGTTTTTTTGTTGTTTTTTGTTGTTGTTTTTAAAAGGTTAAAACTTTTCCCCAGGTGTCTTGAAAAAAGGAATACATGAACGACGTGGCCCCAGCCAGACTGAAGTGTAATCTCTGATGTGTTAACTGTTTTGCAGAAGAAGCTAACTGCCATTCCTGACCACACAGATGTTTCTGTGACCCCAGAGGAGCGAGTTCGTGCCTTAACCAAGCTTGGCTGTAATATCACAATAAATGAGGATATTACTCCACGTCGCTACTTCAGATCTGGAGTAGAGATGGAACGAATGGCATCTGTATATCTTGAGGAAGGAAACCTGGAAAATGCTTTTGTATTTTATAATAAATTTATAACGTAAGACAGTCTCTTATGTTTATAGTTAATGATTGTGATAGATAGATGGATATAATGAATTGCTGCAATGAAAATGTGGCTCAGGAGTCCACCAGTCTAAAACTTGGAAAAACTATTAATGATTTTCTTACAGAATATCTTTGTCCTTCTGAGATCTTTATGCTAATCAGTTCCTCTGCCAGGCCTCTTGTTATAATACCTAGTGTAGCTGTCCCATCTGCCATTCACTCTGGTTTATGTTTAAAGTGCTACATTCGTTTTTTATCCTACCAAGCTAAGATGTGAACGCTATCGACTATCTTATTTTCTGTTTATATGCACATGATGAAAACAGACCACCAGAGGCTTCACAAGCTCACTTAGCTCAATTTATAAGCTTTCCCAGATGAGCATCCTCAGCATCAGTGCAGTCAAAAGACTGTGGTTTTTTTCTTGCACTCAAGCAAACCATACAAAGGGGCTTATTGCCTCTTTTCCTGCTGCTTTTCCACAAAAAGGTTAGATAGAATTTATCCCATAATTTTAAAAAACTATGCAAAATGTACTGTACATGCTCGACATGTGATTTTTTTTCTCTTCTTCCTCCCAAAGATTTAAAAACAAATTACACTATAGCAATCAAGAGACTTCTTAATTGAGAGCTGTTTCCGTAACAGATTAAAGCTTTCTAATCAGCCATTTTGTTTTTAGAGCTTTTCAAGTTAATATATTAGATATCTAATGGGACTTTTTTCCCTTCATTCTGTTCATACTCTAAAAGTATTAAAGCTGAACCCTTTTTTTTTAAACATTCTAAAAAAATTGGGGATGATAGAGGAACTAAAGATTTCCAGCCTGGAAGGTAAACTTTTCATAATACTATAGTTGAATTTGAACAGGGATAGTACAATGCATTCTACGTATACAATAGTGTTTGGTGGTATTGGTGTTTTAATAATTTAGATGTCTAGACAAGCTGCCCATTGTTATAACTCACAGCACAACAAACTCTGATCAGAAGGCTGCATTAATATGTCAGTGTAGCATGCCTGATCTCATGAAATTATGCCTTTTACTTAAGAAAAAGGAAGTGAAAATGAGGGTGGTCATCAGATTTTGTTACAGAGATGAGCTGTTGTACAGCCTGGAGACTTCTGGTGCCATGTATAGTTAGTCCTTTTCTTATAGATCACTAATGAAAAACAACAAAAACCCTTTGTATGGATACATAATTTTTGATAGACAACTCCTTGCCAGCATGTCAGTTTAAGTGTAGAAATATAGAAAGTATCTATAAATCAAAATGGAATACAGTGTTTGATATCTGTGATTTGTGAACCTTATTTT
The DNA here is from genome assembly GCF_001723895.1 of Crocodylus porosus. NCBI lineage: Eukaryota > Metazoa > Chordata > Crocodylia > Crocodylidae > Crocodylus > Crocodylus porosus. The sequence continues at coordinate 32,929,483 of NW_017728951.1, read as the reverse complement.
TCTTTCAACTTAAAAGCTACCATGGATCTTCATCTGGCTAATAAGGCAAAAAAATGTGCATGCTTAATTTTCCAGCTTATTTGTAGAAGAGCTGCCCAATCACCGAGACTATCATCAATGTGCAGTACCAGAAAAACAAGATATTATTAAGGTATTACTTTGCTTAACATTTCATAATTTTCTCTTCCAATACAACTGATGGATGTTTCCCAGCATGCTTTTTCCCTGACTGCAAAATGTTGCACTCGGTTGATAAAACAGTGTTTAACCAACTAGTTCTTAACAGCATTATGTATCATCCATAAATGTATCATTTAAATTTAATAGCTTGATCATGGCTAGAATTCTGAAGATGGTGAACAAATAGCTTTTATTCATTACAACCAGTGTATGCACTCTTTGAAGCTCAATTAAAATCTCTTAAGAGTTATGTATATGTTTAGAGATGCTGATTTAATAATACTTAGGATCTGATTCCACTTCCACCTAAGTGATAGCTGCTGCCTGGTCCTCTTACTGATAAAAATATAGGGATTCATGGTATTATTATTATTATTCGATAGTATTAGATAGATTAGTATTATTAGTAGATTATTATTATTAGATAAGATCGTTAACCAAAGTATCTTCTCCTTTAACACCAAAATATGTATTCTATTTTACATTTGCATTTTTACCAAAGTATGCTTTTGCCTACTACTATATTGGTTTAATTGTAGTTCTGTTACTGCAGGAAAGAGCAGTTGTTTTGGGTGGAGGGTTGCTTATTGAGTTTTGGCAAGCCATCAAGGGCTGTATGACAGGCAGCCAGGGGCAGATAAATATTAATTTTCTAAATGTTTTAGGGGCCCCACAGAACGGATAGAATGCCACATCTGGCCCGTGGGCCACATTTTACCCACCCTTGCGTTAAAGGAAGTTTTTCTTTAAATATCTGTTTCTGAATTAAAAACACACAGAATTCTTCCAAAAATTTGCTGAAACACGGAAAACTGTCTCCCTATCAGAAGTTTGTGCATCCTGCTGCTCTGCAGTGATTCCTAAGTGATTCTGGAAGGGTGCATGTTGTTGCCTTCTTTACAGTCACTGACATTCCTATGCCTAACTGATTATACTTAAATCTGCTAAAATCCCACTTTGTGGGAAGAGCCAAACAGCTGACTAGAGCCTGTTGACTTCAGTGGGGTTCAGCAAGGACCTTTACAGGCCAAAACGGAGGTGAACACTAGACACAAAAAAGCATGTCAGCCCAACCCAGTGCCATGATATGTGGCAATACTATTACTAGCTGTGAATGAGCAAGCTTGGGTGCTGGAAGCGATCTTCTTGCCCTGCTGAGAATCAGGGTGTACTTGACTTTCCTGTGCTCAAACTATTGGTTGGTTCCTCAGCTGGTAACAGTTACCATTGCTTTATTGAAACCAGTATACTGTGCCAGTGTATTCTAGTTGATAATCTGGCTTTATTTGGTTTATAGACTTTGAAAAGAGGTTTATTATTCAATTTATTTAATTTCGTTTTGAAATGATTGAAGTTTAATTTGTATTACAGCTGGTTTACCTGCCCAGCTAATTTTTTTTGGAAAGTGAAAAAGCAAACTTACATTTTTTTCCCCCCCACAAAAGAAACTAAAGGAGGTTGCATTTCCAAAGACAGATGAACTGAAGAGGGATCTTTTAAAAAAATATAACATGGAATACCAAGATTACATGCAAAACAAAGTAAGTTTTACCCAAATTCAGTTTAATTTAAAGCATTATCTGTATGTTTGTTTATAGCTAATATTTTTATAAACATCATCATTAAAATAAGAAAAGCAGTTGTGTGAGCAAAAATGTAAAAAAAAATATGGCAATGTAATTGAGAATCTATTCAAACAGCCTCTTTCTCTTGAACCTTTAATAAATTGGCAATTGTGTGGGTAGTTAGAAGTAAGTAATTGATCAAACACTTCTGTATTTAATAAAATTAGTCAATATCCAAATATGCCTTTTATCTGTTGTGATAAATATCTCATTGTAGTTTGGTACACTTGTCCTGTTATTTGAAAATCTAACATGGTGAATAGGAACTAATATGAATGTGTGGAAATGGCCTTATTCTGAGAATAAAAATGAAGTTAGAGCATAATAGAATGGGGATACCCCTGACTCCTAGCATAAATCATGGTGATGTGGAAGATACACAGCTAAGCCAGGTTTCATAGTTTCTAGGGTCGGAAGGGACCTGAGCAGATCATCAAGTCCAACCCCCTGCCATGGCAGGAAAGAGTACTGGGTTCAAACAACCCCAGCAAGGTTGGTTGATCCTGTGGGGGTATATGCCTAATAGCAAAGCATGTATAGGACTGCTTACCCCTTGTGTAATAAAATCATTGGAAATGTGTTTGTAGCTTAAAAACTTGTCTGTAGTGGAGCTTCTGGAATTTGCTAGAGGAATTCATGTTCCTGTTCATAAGTTGAATCCATGTCCCATTCAATATATTTCATCATTTTAATACCGTTAAATATTTCATTCAAATTGTCATTGGATTGGGAAGGTTTGGGTGATGGCTCTTAAAAGAGGTGGAAAGAAACCTGGAGAGTCCCTGCAATTAGCAAAGTATCTATTGGTCCTTAGGAGTACAATAAAGACCTACGTGGCAGAGACAGAACAACGCACAGTATAGAAAAATGCATCCAAAACAAAGTTAGGTCTCCTGGGCTGGGGACCAGTTCAAGGAAGTTAGTGAGTTATAGGAAGAAAAAGGCAAGAACAAAGACAAAATAAAATAAAACCAAGCAAACAAATTAGCCACAACGAACAGCAGAACCATAGAGAAAGGACTAAAGAACGATTGGATTTCTCACACTGCACTAATAAGGGCCTCTTCTTTGTATCCCTTATCTCAACAACATGCCTCTTTTTAGGCTCTTATTTTTTTTCTGGTAAAGTATAAGTTGTTCAAGGCCAAATGCTTATTACTATTGAAATAAATATATACAATATCAGGGGCTGTGCAGAATGGGAATCTTGTGGTAACAGTCCCTTATAATATATGCTGTAGTATCTTAGAGCATTTCTAATGGTACAGCTTTTTGATATTTTGACTGTTGTATGCCAACAGAGTCATTATGGTTTAATAATAGCAGGGCTTGAAGGTGTGATTTAACTAATCTGTTCACTAGCTTGCCCTTCACTGTTTTGTGGTTCTTTTTTACTACTGTGGAGAGAATTTGACCACTCCATTTATATGCTTTCCAGAACAGATGTAAAGCTGAATATCTAAAGAGACTGGAGCATGAGAAATTGATAGAAGCAGAAAAGAAGCGAATTGCACATATGCGACAACAGCAGCTTGAATCAGAACAGTTTCAGTTATTTGAAGACCAACTTAAGAAGCAAGAACTAGCCCGCGATCAGAAAGTTAAAGAGAATATGTTTATGTCTGAACAGATTGATGGGAGTATGCTGTCTTGCATTTCTACACATCAGAACAACTCCTTATCTCCCACATTATCAGCAAAAGTTAATCAGAGTAAAACATCGGTCTGTGCTGGACAGTCTCCTCCAGTAAACCGGGCCTTCAAGCCAGTGGCTACTTTAAGCGCTGTTCAGAGTAAGTGTCTCAGTCTTTTGCAGTGCTCCTCTGCCTGTCACAATTTATTTCAAAATACACACAGGAATATGTCTTTCACTGTAGGCTTTATCCTAACATGAAGACTGTGTGTTCCTGGAGTACTTGTATATGAATCCATCATTGTTTTCTCCCTTGAAATAGATACTTACTGTACATTGACCCATATGGTATCTTAAGCACCCAAAAACCAGATCTGCAGATATTAACCTAAGTTAGTGTCACTGAATTCAATCAGAATTTTGCTGTAGGCTCAGTGGGAGCAAAGCCAGGTCCATCGTGATTGCATTTTTTAGAGGTTTGGAGGTTTTTCATTTTTGTTTTTGTATTAAATACAGTCTAGAAGCTAACAGTCTGGTTTTTTACAGAATGCAAGTTGGTTAACTTGTTCAGGATTCATATGTCTTCAGCAGAAGAAAGATTATAGTGTTATGCCTCCAGAATCTCTTATTCTAGTCTAGAAATTGTGTGACACACATTGCAATTTTCATTTAAAGATTCACAACTATTGTACCACTCAGTTGATTAACTATATACATGTTTTCCATTAGAAAATTTTACACTGAAGGCTAAATTATATTTTTCTCTTCTTTTAGCACAAGTAGCTGAAGCACTTCGAGGTGTAGTTTTACCCAGAGACCTTTGTCCAAAATTTCTATCACTAGCCGAGGAAAATACAAAAAGAGGAATAGAAACATGTGGAATTCTCTGTGGAAAACTGGTACAGTTAAACCTTCACTTTTGTATGGGGAAGGCACTTTTGATAGTACTGCATTTTCATGTAAGGAACTGATAACAGAGCAAAAGCAGATCTAAAGCATAAGTGTGTAGTGTAATTAATATTATAACTTTATGGGCCTGTCTATAATTCTTTTTGAACTGTAATCTACTATTTGCCTTTTTGCAGAATTAATTGATCAAGCTACCTTATAGTCATTGTGATGTTGTATTGTTGATCATCTTGTATCTTGCATACAGTTGTGGGATTTTTCAAGCGTTTTCCATGGTGTTCATCAAAAATAAATAAGAATTAGTTGCACACAACAACTGGATATGTAAAAATGTTAGAATGTATTGCTGTCATCAAAATGTAAAAAAAACACTTTGTCCGCATATAAAGCAAAATTGTTGCTGTTTTTTATTTTTATTTTTGCCTGTGTTGTGCTCACTTAGTTTTGCAGCAGTTCTTAATTATCAAACTTCCCTCATAGCAAAGAAGATTCCACTACTTGTGCATGCATACATGCAGGAGTATAGAAGAGTTTCAAAGCTGATATCAAATAGCAGTAGAAACTCAAAAGGAAATATTAATAAAAACAGTGAATTTATTTATATCCAGGTTTCAGAGAAAATGATTATATTTATGTTACCTGTTTCCATATTTTGGAAAAAGTATTCCTTTTAACATTTTCCTGTGCACACCCATGTCAAATATATTGACGTTCCTGTGTTATCTATTGCAGTGAAAAAATTGATAGCCATAGGCTCAGCTGGTATAAATCAGCAAAACTTCATTCAAATCCATGGAGCCACACTATTTTACCAGCTAAGAATCTGACCTGTTGATTCCCTACTGATCATTGTTCATTAATCCATTTGTTCATCTCTTAATTCAAGTCATTTTCCCATTACATTTTTTACAGACACACAATGAATTTACTATTACTCATGTAATAGTGCCAAAGCAATCTGCAGGACCAGACTACTGTGACATGGAGAACGTAGAAGAATTATTCAGTATTCAAGATCAGTATGATCTCCTCACTTTGGGTTGGATCCATGTATGTATGTCTCTAGGATTTTGGTTTTACCATGTTGTGTGTATATACTGTATTAAACAAACCCCAGAAATACCAAAGGAAATAATTTTCATGATCTAACCCTGTTTTCTTGCCTAGCTTTCATGTTGACAGTGTAAGTTGACTGACTTAACATCTGTGGATGACATTTATTATTTATTCATGAGTTATTTATTCACTGAGTTATTGCATTAACTTACTGAGCTCAGTTCTGCCACCGATGCTTCTGTTTAGCTCAGGGATGGGTAAAATATGGCCTGATGACTGGATCCAGCCCACTGAGGGATTTTGTCCAGCTTTGGTTCTGCCCAGCCCAGGCACAGGGGGCAGCCTGAGCTGTGGTGCATAAAGCCAGTCCTGCCACCACCAGGCACACAGCAGGGCTGGGAAAGCAAGGTGGCCAGACTCACTTCCTGCTGCTGCTGCCCCTGGACCCAGATCTGCTGCCTGGGCACTCTGGCCCATCCACTCCGCACCCACCACCAGGGCAGGACCCACACAGACAGGGTGTGTGGCTAGGCAGATGGGATGGGTCTTCAATCAGGCAAGGAGCAGTTTTTCAGGGCAGGAAAGACAGGCAAGGGCAGGATCTTGGGGTAGTGACAACGCGGGGCCAGGGCTGGGGAGCCATGATCCCCTACCCACACACCATGTCACAGATGCAGGTTATGTGAGCAGGGGCTTACAGATCGTGGCTGTGCCCTGGGCCCCCACTCCATGCTGTCACTGCCTCATGATCCCCAGACCCAGGCCTGGACACAGTTCCCTGCCCGCCTGCAGCCCCATCCTGTCCACCTGGCCACTTGCCCTGTCCACACAGGTCCTGTCCGGTCTCCATAGACACCCTGGGATTACTTGGTGGTGACAGCATGGAGCCAGGACATGAGGCAGAGCCATGATCCACTCCCCACATGCCCCTGCCTGCAGGTCAGGTGCCTGTCGCAGGGGCATGCGGGCAATGGCTCATGACTTTGCCTCAGCCCCAGTCCTACACTGTCACCAGCCCTACCCGCCCTTCCCATTCCTGGATGCTGGTCCCCACCCATCTGTGACCCCATCCCAACCAAGCACCCCAGGAGTTTTCATGAGCTGTTGTGGGGTCAGGGGGTACTCACCCAGCTTGCTTCAGCTCACCAAACTCCATTTGTGGCCTGCAACCCAAATAATTGCCCATCCCTGGTTTAGCTCAACAGGAGCTGTATATATGTATATGGAGGCAGGATAGGGCAACGTCTGTTCTCAAGGGCAGTTTCTTTAAATTTATTTCCTATTTGATGTATTTCAGCAGGGAGAAGGGCAAAAACTTTGCTATTGCTATTCATTTTTATACAGGGCCCACAAATAGTACAATCATTTATAGCAATATAAAATTCTAAATATGTAAAAGAAGACCATATTCCTCACTGAATTATATGTACTTTCCTCCAGGCTACTTACAGGTTTTCAAACAGTAGAATTAGGAAAAAGTAGTATTAGGCATTATTAATTTTCTTCAGAGAAGGTAAATGATTTTTCAAAATCCATACTAAAAAAATAGAATGTGTGCTTTCATTTAAAGATTCCCTTTTTTTCATTTATGTCAATGAAAAAAATAAGATGGCAAATCCACCAAGAAGCAATCAGGCAAAAGAAGTTTGAGGCTTTCTTTTATTAGAGTATCTCTGTTTTTTTTTTAATTTCCAAATCAATTAATATGACATTCCATCAACTTGTCAAATCAAGAACTAAACCTAATCAACTGTGGAAATGAGTAAAACACTTAACTGGTAATTGTCCAATCCCTAATGTTTTATTGTTTGAATTATTAATGGATAAGTAATATCTGACCTCTTCAGAGTGTGGGAGCCTGGTTTTTATTTTACTCAAATTAGCATGAATTGGGAACAACTCCTCTGAAAGCCAGGGGAAGTGAGATCAGGATCAGACTGCCAATATTGAAAATACCCATTTACTGTTACCTATACATTTGCATTGGAACCAAATGGCAATGATATGAAAAGAAATTTTTGTACAGAGATAGCATCAATCTGTCTTATTAAGTGTGAATGGTCGTGCTTCAATTTTTTCATAGGTATTAATTTATTACCCTCTGATAGCACTTGTAAGTGTTTACACTCTACCAGTATTAATTACTTAATGTATGGCCTGGATTTAACACATGGTGAAAATTGAAATTATGTCATTTCCACACTCTTCAGTATTTCCCACACATTTTTCATTCTATGATCTTTCCCTTTAGTCAAAACATTGATCAGATGCAAAAGCAATGTAAAATTTCCACTGAGTTTGCTTTCATCAACCAGGCCTCACAAATATGCTCCTGAAACTGTTGTATCTGGGTTGTGTTTGATTTAGTCATTCATGATAATTATCCTCTAAAGTGTGTTGGGCTGGGAAAAGTTTAAAATTTAATAGCAAATTAAAGGAATTGAATGCCAATACATTTTCCCTAGTAACTAATTCCTGGGGGTTTTTTAAATGTATTGTGACCTTGATTTGTAAGAAATATTTTTACTGTGTAGAACTTTCCCTTTCTTTTTGTAGACTCATCCAACACAAACTGCATTCTTATCCAGTGTTGATCTTCACACTCATTGTTCTTATCAGCTAATGTTACCAGAGGCTATTGCAATTGTTTGTTCACCAAAGCATAATGAGTGAGTTCTGTTTTTCTAAGTAATATTTAGCTATCTCTTCCACCCCACTATCTCAGAACGAGATTACATATAAAACAGTCTCTGAAGGTCGAACAGGGTGAAGGGCAAGAACAGTTCTAATATATTTGGCTTCTTTTCCCTGTATTGTCAAGTTGATCTTGATATGCATTCCAGTAAGATCTACAGGCAGTATTCATTCTTGCTCCCTTTAATATTAAATTTTTGTAAATTTTTACAGAATTCTTATGACAGCAGTTGGCTGTGGCAGCTCTAGCCCTTTTGGATCTTATTTGTCAGTGATTTAACAGTCCCAGCTCCACCGTTTGGTCAATCAGGTGGGAGTATGAAAATAGAAATGCAGTGTAGAGCTATAATGTTTTATACACATTCTTTTTCCTAAACAGTTAATAAACAGTGCAGAAAAATTAAAACAAATCATTTTAAGCTGATGTTAATATGGGCTCAGATTATTACAGATATTTAGGCATTGCTCTGAATGTGAGGGTACGGAGCTAAAATCCACAGAAATAAAGGCTCTAGTGAAGCTGGATACAAGGCAGTCAAATGTAAATGTCACGGGGAAGAAAAGGAGCAAGCAAGAGGGATTGAGGTAACCTAAGGTCTTTGTCTTAGGGGCAAGTGTTTTTTGCCATTAACCTATTGGGCAAAAGGTAATGGCAGTAACACCACATCATCTTCTAGTGAGCTACATGTATGCTGTCCTTGTCACACAGTTACTTTCAGTACTCTGTCCCCTAAGAAATCAGGACTTTAGGTGCCTCCCCACAATGATTTGGATCATACCAGAGTACAGCTGGCAGTGAGGCAGCAGGTGGCTAGCCTAGCTCATTTCTGAGCATGTGCAGTACTCCAAGTTTTGGATTTTTTTTTTTCATTGATCAGAAGTTAAGTCATTTTGTGGTCACTAAACAAAATTATTAAGGCTCATGCTTTGTGACTTAGGTGTCTATATTCTTAAGTTTTGTGCAGGCACCTGCAAGGTTGATTAGTACCTGGCCTCTATTACCTGAGTTTCTGCTGGTAGCTATGAATCCAAGCATTCAAATTCTGATAGAAATGAGCTACTATCAGGAGACATTTTCAGAAGACTTATACAAAAGACAGAATGGAGAGAAACAAGCCCTGTTACCCAATAGCCTTGTTGTTCGGACACTCTACAGGGATGTGGGAGAGCTGGGCTCAAGTTTGTGCTCACAAATTACGCAAAACACTTTGTATTGGATGTTAATAGCCTGTTTTAACTAAAACATTGTTTACTAAAGCATGTTGGATGATGTGGATTTATTTAAAATGTCCAAGCAAATTCTTTGCATTGCAATTCTTAAATGGGTTTTGTTCTTTGCTTTCCAGCACTGGCATCTTCAGACTTACAAATGCGGGTATATTTGAAGTTTCTGTCTGTAAAAAAAAGGGCTTTCATCCACATACTAAGGAACCTAGACTATTTAATGTAAGTATGTTGCATTTAATATAATGGAATGGATTAGGGGGTTTTTTTGCAAGTGCTCAGTACTGACTGTGAGAAGCAATTTCAGGATGGATTTTTTACATTTCTCCCCTTGAAATATGTGGATTGTGTATAGCCCATTGTCTTTCCTGACTGATCAGTGCATTGCTAATATCAACTTCCAAGAGCCACCCATTTCTGCTATTTGGTTCTTGCCACTGTTTGGGAGGAAGAGTCCAGTAAATATCATGGACCATTCAGTAGAAACCTGTGGGATATGCTATGAGGTAGAAAAGGAACGTTTCTCACATTAGCTGTTTGGAAGCTCCCTGAACAGGCTGCCCTCCCTCTTCTCCACCCCCACTTCCTTTCTCAAAGCTGGACAGGATGTCCCTCTCCAAGAAAAGCAAAGGCTGCACTGAAGTTTTCTATGGCTAACAAAAATTCAAACTGGATTCTCCCACCTGCCACCTCTGAGAAATCTGCATTGCTGCTGACTAACCTATGAAGGTTAAGTGTGTTTAAACTAGGCACTTGCTTCTCCCTACTTTCTACCAGTCCCCTCAAAGTTAATTTCAGTAACCACAAAATAGTTTTTCTGTTTGGCAGTTTAAGGCTCTACCATGCTGTTTGCATGACTGAACTGCTAATAATGAGAATCTCTGAATGAACAATAAATAGTTATTAAACATTACCACAAACAATACTCATTTGTTTATTTGAAAGAAAGCCAACTTTCCTTATCTTAGTATAATTCACAAGTATGGTAATAGGGCTTTTTTGTCTTTGTGAGTAACCACTGAGAAATAAGAACCAATAAGGAGGTTACTATACTTATGCCTAAATATAAAATGCCAAGAAATGGGGAAAAGTCTCTCCCTTTCGAAGGGGTAATGGAATAAAGGGGTTAGACACTAGACCAAGTGTCCTTCAGGGTAGAGTTTTCAAAAGCTAGGCACTGGCCTAAGTTTGTTCTGATAAAAAATAATCATAGTTTTTCCATGGACTCCACTGAGACTAAAAAGGATTTAGTGATGAATATCTTAAGTGGCTTGAGTTCTGTTCTGTTATCCTGGCTGCTGTCCTTCGGTTTTACAAGAGTGCTAGGTATGTCTGATCAGAGCCACATAATCCATTCCATTCTCTATAGCAAGCATCAAGCAAACAGCTGGAATCACAAAATTTCACAATACAAAAAAAGTAGTTTATTCTATCATCTTATAAATTGCCTTTCAGCATTGCCAATCTGTCATGCTCTCAAGAGAATGTGCATCCTTCAGTGGGTGCCTGTGCTCTGTAATATTTTGTTAATCAAGAAAAAAGGCTGTACCTAATATATGACATTTCAGAAGGGCCTGTTCAAAGTTTAGTTTATGATTTTAAAAAAAAAGTGTGGCTGTTTCCAAACATGCTTGGACCTTTAAGGCTAGATTGTTTTTTAAGGCACCAAAAACATTTTTACACATGCAAGCACTGCAGCATTGGGTGCTTTGAAAAGTACCCAGTGCTGCGTCACTTATAGTTGTATAAGCAGCAAAATATTCTGTGTGTCAGTGTGTCCAAAATGGTGGCGGTCCACTTTTGAACTAAAACACATGGAAATGTTTTAATTCAAAAGCACATTGCCACCATTTTATCCACACTACAACTGCAAGCAATGCCGCGCCCTGTGCGTTAGCTTGCGTGCAGAGCAGATTTGATCATCGAGTCTGCTCCAACACACTGGATCTCTGGCACATCCAGACATGAAAATGTATGTGTAAACAAGTGAAGTGCTAACTCACCCGTCCAGCAACAGTCTTAACAGAAACTACCCTCTCTGCCTATATGCTTCCCACACAAGCTTGGTTGTGCTAGAGGTTACTTTGTTTGGGAGAGGTTAGAGTGTAGGTTTCTCTCACTTGAAGCCTCCACCCTCCTGTTCCATATGAAACAGTATGCTTACAGCTTCCACTGTGAAACATGGTCCCAGGCAGTGTGTACTGGGGCATAAAGAACTATAGTGTGTATCCAAATTTTACTCCTGTGCACTAAGGTCTTCTTTTTTAATTTCACAGGTGTAGCTATTTTTCTGTTCCTCTCTTAGACTGAACTTGTGTATTAACAGGCAAATGACAGAGGCAAGATCACTTGTACATACAGGAATTATATAAAATAGCCTTGGATGTGTAATAAGAAATAATAAACCATACATCCTGTTTCAGTCCAGTCGAATTTAGCAATGAACAAAAGTTGTTGCCTTTTAATAGGGGACATATGTAAAATGGTTTGGTTGTTTGTAGGCCTGCTGATACTAAATGAAGTATTCCCATCACAAAACCATACTAACAGTGGTGTTTGGCATCCTTATTATTAGCAGCCCTAACAAGGATATCAAGGTATAATATCACATACTACATACCTTTTCTCCCTAGTGGTGGTGTTTACCGTGTCCAAATTTATGAATGTTGGCAGAGTAGTGTAAGGACTTACATTGCTGCCAAGTATAGAATTTCTGGTGATGAATGGAGGATTTTGACCTCCAAGGCTGTTGGTCAGCAGCTTTTAAAATGACTGGAAGCATTATGCTGAATGAGCCCTATTGGTTTTCATGGAGAAGAGACTCCAAAAGAAAATCATATAATGTATAGAATACTTCTTTCCTGTCTAGCTTTGGAAATGGAATTGATTATCACCAGTTAATCTCTTATGATATATAGACGATACCTACTTTCCTGTATTGGTTGATTTCAATGAGTAATGGATTGATTTCTTCTACAGACCTGTGCTCATGTAGTTGGGAAAGATGTTCAAATAATCATGCTGGATCTAAGGTGATGTGGAAGGAAGATAAAATCTCCTACCTAACAGGTGCCCAAAATAGTAAAAATGGCTCTCATGTTTTCCTACAATGTTTTCAGGAAGGACTGATGTTTTATATTTATATATTTTACATTTAATGATTTGATATTTATTGCTCTTGCCAATTTTGAAGCTATTTTGTTGCTGTGTCAAGATAGAGTTCAGAATGTCATTAAATCGGGATCTGCAAATGTATCTGAAATAATATGAGACCGCAATAAAGTGAACTTCAAACAACAAATGATGATGCAGATGAAACTGGTACAGTGCTTCTGAGGTCACTGTGCCTTGCTTTAACTTCTCTCTGATCTACAGATTTTTAATAATGGCTTGTCATATCTTCCAGGTATGTGGATTTTTAGTGCACATATATTAGGTTACAAATGGCAATAGGTCAATCTCAAACAGCTTAGGCCATAACTGTAGAAGCTGCAGAAGTCATAATTTCTTTAAATAATTTTTGGATCTGCCAAGATACCCAACATAAATTTTAGCATGGCTAAGAGATCTGTCTCAGGTTAAAGAGGGGAAGAAGTTTACTAAGTATAAAAATTTTGTTCCTACACACGGAACTTCTATAAACATTCGTTAAGATCTGTGTTCTGCTTCTTTCTGAATACCTGGTACTAACCTCATCATTTACCATATTCAGATACTACCTCATGGCTAGCCATCATCCTAAGTGCTACAAAAACAAAGTAACAGTTTCTGCTGCAGAGCGCTTTGAAAAAACAAAACAAAACAGGTGAATGCGTTGAATAACTTGTTCAACTGGAGACAGAGGCATTCAGGATAGCAAAAAATAATAAGCCTTGTGGATCCAAAACAAAAAATGAGCTGCCAACTCAGAACACACCACACACCCATTAGGATAATGGTGGTGATTTCTATACGAAACCTACTCTTCAGAGTGTTTCAGAAAGAAACAGATGTTAAATTCACAAGACAGAAAATGTAGATATGTTACCTGATAACTACTGAGAACTGTATACCTCAGACATTAGGGTTACATAAGCAAAAGTACTTTAATTTTAAAACCAGAAGTTAACCTAGATTAGTTTTACAGAGTAGCCAACCAAAAACCACAGCAATCAGATAAAACTGCTCGTGTTGGTTGCAGTGTCAAATGGCTCCTGTGTGAAATGGCTAGTATTCGCTAGAGATTCAGATTTGGCCAGTTCAGGGGACAGTGATTCCATTAGGCGATTCAAATCAATCTCCTGAATATATTCAGCCAAATCTGATTCAGAGATTCGGCTACTGCCGAATCGGCCAAATCTCCAAATCACCCAGGCCCCATCTCGTGCCCACTCTCAGTGGCTGCCCCACCTGCCTCAGCTCCCAGCTATTTGGGGGGAAAAAAAAGCCCCGTCTCACTGGGTGCTGCCAGGCGGAGGGGCAATCCCTGCTGCCCCCCACTGCCCCACACAATGTCAGGGGTTCTGCCATGAGCCCCCTGACCCTTGCCCGCTCCCCCCATAGCTGTTCTTCCTACCCCAGATCCCAGCCATTTAAAAAAAAAAAAAAGCCCTGACACATTGGCTCCTGCCTGGCCAAGGGTGATCTTCGCTGCCCTGCACTGCATAGGGGGCTCTGTCACGAGCCCCCAGAAGCCCCAAGGCCACCACAGCAGCCGATGAGTCAGAGGGAGGGAGAGGGGGTGTTCTTTCGTAAAGGGCTGGAGCCTGGGGCATCCAGGGCAACCATGGGAGATTGGG
>NW_017728951.1:32879974-32915264 GCF_001723895.1 Crocodylus porosus | reverse complement strand
CAGGGAGGGCTGGGGGGGGAGCAGGCAGGGGATGGGTCCTGGCAGGGGTTCCCCAATGGTCCCTTCCCCCCTTCTTCAGCCTCCCTTCCCCCATCCCCTACTTATTAGCTTGGAGTCTGTGTCCAGCTCCTTGCTGCAGCCAGCAGGGACTGCCTGACTCCCCAAAGCTCTCCGAATCAATTTGGAAAGATTCAGAGAGTTTCAGATTGATTCAGACCTTTTAATTTGTCCTGATTCATTTCGGATTCGGAGATTCAGCCACTAAAACAGGCTGAATCTCCTCCGAATCGAATCAGCACCCAAAGTTTCGCACAGCTGTACTGCGCACTGTGATGTCATGCATTCACAGTGAAAGTTCCAGTCCCGCCTAACTGGAAAAGTTGAAATCAGGAGTGGGCAAAATATGCTGGATCCGCCCATGGAGCGATTTTTGCATGGCCTGCAGTGAGTCTCTTAGCCCCACCAGGCAGCACAGGGGGACCCTCATGCCAAGCCAGCCTGCAGCTTGCCCTGGCAGCAGCCTTCATTCCCACCAGCTTGGGGTGGGGTGGTGCGGGGGCAGCAGCAGCCCTAGTGAGGTTGCATCTGGGGCCAGGGCCAGCAGCCAGTCTCCATGGAGACAGTGTATGGCCAGGCAGGGAGCAGCATCCAGGGCTGGGAGCCAGTCTCCAGGGAGACTGAACAGCCAGGCAAGGAGCTGTGGAAGCAGTGGTCAGGACCCAGCCAGGGCCAGGGGAAGCATGCAGCACTGGGGCACCCCTCTCTTATGCCAACCTGCAGCTCATCCCAGGATGCTCATGCTGTGGTGGGAGCCCCCAGCCCCTCCAGGTCCTGGCCATTTTTCCAAGTGATGGAGTCGCTGCCAGGTCCACTTCCCTTCCTCCCCTTCCGGTAGGCTGCATACCCTGGGTTGTGGCAGGGGACTGGAGAGTAAGGGGAAGGAGGCTAAGTTTTCTGCCACTTGGTGGGCTTGGCCTTGACACGCAGCTGTCTCCTGGCCCCTCTTTGTCCTCCTGAGCCTCCTCCACGGGAGTCACAGCCCTCCTCCCTTTCTGGGTGCTGCAGCCCCACAGTGAGGCTTGGGGGTGGCTTCCAGCTCCACCTTGACTCCACGCTATCACCACCCCCAAGATAGCAGCCCTGGATGCAGCTCCTGGGAGCCATGCAAATAGTGTGCATGGGTGAGGAACTGTGGTCAGGACCAGGGCTGGGATAATGGGACAGTAATAGCATAGGGCCAGGGTGGAGCAGAGTTGCCCTCTGCTCCCTGGATGGCCCTGCCTGCAGAACCCATGCCCACCTGTCCTGCTCCTGAGCACAGCTACCTGGGGCCCCATCCCACATTGGGAGCTTTTGTGAGTTGCTGAGGGTGGGTGAGAAGGGAGTTGCTGATGGCCTACGAGAGGTTACCAAGTCAGTGCATGTGGCAGTCAAGCCCAAATAATTGTCCGTCCCTGGTTTAAGCACACTGCTAAAGTATCTCCTATAAGAGTAACATTTTGGATTTTTATACTTGTGCATGGGGCTACTTCTGAGCAACCATTCGTTCTAGCCCTTTGATCAGACCACAAGAGTCCAGTGGGTCAGCAGAGCACAAGAGCTATAAGTGAAGTACTAATTTGGTACCCACATTCATCTGTTTTTGTGAAAACAGAGGCAGGACTGGCTTACTGTGATGATAAATTGATGCCTCCATTCCACTGGCATCTCTGAAAATCAAGACTCTTCTGTGGGTGTCAGAATATGGCATGAAAATTAAAATGCTGTACCTGGCAAGTAAAGGGTTTGGACACTAATACTGTACTGTTCAAGTGAACTGTACTATTTCAAACAGTAGACTAGGGATTCCCAACCAGACTGCAGTGACACCCTGGGGTGCTTTGAGATCCTCTCAAGGGTGCCAGAGGGTGCCACATGGTGTTAGCCCAAGTTTACAGCTGTGATTCAGAAAAGTTTGCAAATACAAATCCATAGGTGTGGTCCTTCTGAGTTCTTTGGCAACAGACAAAAATGCTCTGCTATTCTTCTTTAGCCATAAAAAACCAAAAGAGTAATAACTAAGCTTGCATTTTCTAAAGGATGCCTTGAGTCTAAAAGGGGTGTATTGAGTGTAAAAAAACTTGAGATCCACTGCAGTAGGCCTTTTCCCTTTGGTATATTGTTGCTGTTATTATCGCGGTACTAAATTTGGGCCACAAGAGGGTGAATTAAAAGCAATAATAATGAGAAGCTTATTTGAAAACACATGCTTTGTAAAAGAAAAGAAGTTGGAAGTAGCATATCGAAGATGTATTCAAAAAATACATAGTATCCAAGTAATCGGAGCTCTTACTATGAAAGATGTTGGAATGAAATTATAAGGACGTATTTATTCCTGAATATATTCACAGTAATGTGCTAAAGGGTATATAAAGATAAAGCAATTTAAAAGCATTTGCGGTGAACGATGGATGGGCCAGCTTCATCATATTCTTGTTTGCTAATCCACATCTGCTGGAAAGTAGACAGAGAAGCAAGGATAGAACCACCAATCCAGACAGAATATTTACGCTCTGGAGGAGCAATAATCTGTTTAAGAAAGAAAGAAAAATACAACTTTCTGTTATGGAAGAAACATGTCTGGTAAACAAAGATACCAGATGACAGTTAAACCTTTTTGGACAATCTAAAACCTAATGGCATCTCTTGCATTTAATTTAGCCATAGAAGTATGCACCATATCAAATCAGTAAATCCACAAACATTTTCAAAAAATTTTGACAAAACCATCTTGCTGTTCTTCATTGAAATTTAAACAGTTTGTCCAATTTTGATGAGTTCTAATAGGTTAAAAATAATGGCACTGCACTGTACCTTGATTTTCATAGTGCTGGGAGCCAGAGCAGTGATTTCTTTCTGCATCCGATCAGCAATGCCTGGATACATTGTTGTACCACCAGACAGGACATTGTTTGCGTAAAGGTCCTTTCTGATATCGATATCACATTTCATGATGCTGTTGTAAGTGGTTTCGTGTATACCAGCAGACTCCATGCCTGAGAGGGTTATAGCAGAACACTCAGAATAGGCCATATGTAAATAGTCATAAAACTTTTAAGTAGACCTACAAACACTAATTGACACTTTTGCTTGAAAGACACCGTTCCCCAGGGCTTATACAAACCTGTGGAATGTCATTTTGCAGCTGGCTAAGCTTTTTATTATTCAGAAGCTATTTGGGACCACAGACCTTTTATTGAATAGCCATTCATTTTAAAAGAAAGCAAGAGGAGCTGGGACAGGAGCAAGTCTCCATTAGAATTTTTTCCATCCTACTTTAAATGGACTAAGAATTCCATTTATGGTCACACTGACTCTTGAAAAACTAACCCAGCTCAGAGTTGGAATAGTCATAGTTCTGTCCTTGTAACCATACCTATGTAACTACTTTAACTACTGCTGGTTCAGAAACTTCATTTGATGCCTAGCATTCTGTGCTTTGGTCAGTAATACTTGACAAGGGTGTTGTCATACCCTTGGGGATGCCTTGCACACCAAAGTATGCTATAAAGTGCCATACAATGTTGGAACTGTTAAGTGTACCAACATGAGTCACAAGTTAAACCCAGAGATTATCAAATAAGAATCCATAGGGTTAAAAACATTCTCACTTAACTGTAGTCTTTCTGAGTTCTTTGCAGCAGAAGAATTACTCTATTATTTTTCTGTTGTCAAAAAATGAGTAAAAACACAAAAGCTGGCATTTTCTGAGGGGTGCTTTGAGTCTAAAAAGGTTGAAAAGCACTGCAGCAGCCAGTTCATCAGCATGACACATGTGCCTTAACTTTTTTTTAAGGTGCAAACAGCAAAGCCTAAATCTTATTTCGCCTAAATTCACTTATGCCTCTACATATAATTACATATGAGGCACATTGAGCCAGAAGACTTTCCCTTCTGAGAAGGGTACCACTCTGGCAACCCTAGTCTGCCTGCCAAGGAGATTCAGGCCTCCATTGCCAAGAGAGGTGGTATGAGTCCAAGCAGGCTCTAAGCTAAGCAGAACCAAGAGCACCTTTCACCTCTTCTGTTTTGCTTTTTTTAATTTGACCTACTTATATATGGAGACAGAAAGAGAACAGCAAGAAGTCTGGTTCTGTAGCTCAATGAGCTGCCCACCAGACCTGAAACAAGGTAAACCCTGGCTTCTAGGCCCTCCTCCCACTCTTATCTATCTATTTTACTGGCTCATTATTGAATGCAAAATACAGGGACACTCCATCTTGGCTTGGGAAGGGAAAAAGGTCAGAACCTAAGTCCCATTCCCTTTTGGATCAATGCCCAGTTGGCTAAGCAACTGAGCCAGTCACCTACCTGCCTTACCTTCTAGTCCCTTTGGCTGCCCAGTAAATCATGTTTAACATTAAGAGGAGTAAAAAGGTATACTGGGTAATGCCTAACCAAGGGCCTTGAGCTGGAATGTGGAAGATATGAGCACAAACCTTGTCTGAGTAATGGAGGTCCTAAAATCTTGGATCTCCCAGGCAGGTACCCCAGTTAGTGAAGTGGGACATATATGGTATTACATATACTCTTTTTTGTGACGTATATAGTATTACAGAACTTCCCAACTAAGTCACATAATACTTCACCCATCCAAAGGTGACTTGTAGGAGGTCTACAGAACCCAAACCTACCAGGATCCTTGTGTAGAAGATACATTGTTAAAAAGCTGGTGAGTTAGATGTATGTATCCTCTTTTATGCCTTGTTTTCTCTAAAGTGCTTTTGTTTTAAAGATATATTTTGTTCTCAGAAAATTGGTTACTGGGAGAACTGTGATTCCAGCCCCAGAGAAGCGATAGCTGGAGACTTAGGACCTGAGCAAAGATGTGGTCAAAGTGCAGTTAGCTTGGTAACTTTGGCAACTTCATTAGGAAAACAAGAAAAACTGAAATGGATTTTGACTCTCCAGTACATCTTAAGGAATTCATGATCAGTGAATGATGAACTTGACAAAACAGAAATATCATCTCTGGGCCAAGGTATGTCATGCTGACAGTAGGTGTATAGGTGGATAATACTCTGAGAAAATGAAATCTTACTCCCTTCTGCCAAAGTTGACCTTGGGGCATTTTTAATTGTCTATATAGAATCTTCAGTGTGCATCAACTTCTAGTACTGAGGTAAAGACAACTTGTTAGCCCATATTTGTCAGAGCTATTAAGGCAGGGGTGGGCAAAACACAGCCCATGGGCCAGATCCAGCCCATCAGACCATTCTATCCAGCCTACAGAACCCCTAAAAAATTTAGAAAATCTTTATCTGCTCCTGGCTGTCTGTCAAAGAGGACAGGAGCCAGCGGCAGTAGGACCCAGGGGGAGCTGGCAGCAGGAGCCAGGAGCCCAGCTCCACCCTCCTAGCCATGTCCCTTTTTCTTGCCCCCACCCTTTTCCAGCACCACATAGTTCCCGGCTGCATGGCCAGACTGGGGAGCACAGGGCCACACTGCTATTGTGCATTTACCTCTATGTACACTACACAAATGCATATAAACCAGGGCAAAAATATTTTTTAAATCAAATTAATGAATGTTTTAGATGTTCATTTTTTACAATATAATTTGGTATTCTTCTGGTTCCAATACAGCAAAGCCCCTTACTGAAAGGAGTACTTCCAGGGGCAAGGGAAGGGACTTCTGGTGGCAAAAGCCAGGCATTACAGGGTGAAACTTCTGATCCCAAGATGGCGACCAGGGGGTGGGGCACCCATCAAGAGGCAGGGCTACACATGCAGCCCTCCATAGCTTTCCAAAACTCAGCAGCCCCCTGCCTGAAATAATTGTCTGCTCCAGTATTACGGTGTAGTAGTAGAATGTGAAGCAGTATCCACCCATATGTGGGTGGGCAGGAACGAGTGCTATTTTTTTCTGGAAAGAGTCTATGAGCTGCTGAACCATGACTAGATGTTAGCTCCAGCTCACGAATGGTTTACTAGAACATATGCAACTGTATATGCTGAAGTGAATGTGCTGCAGGGAACAGATAAGAGTTACAAGAGCCCAGGGACAACAAGATAGTTACTGCAACATAAATTACCAATGAAAGACGTCAATTAACTTACCAATGAAGGAGGGTTGGAACAGGGTCTCAGGGCAGCGGAAGCGCTCATTACCTATGGTGATCACTTGACCATCGGGCAGCTCATAGCTCTTTTCAAGAGAGGAGGAAGTGGCAGCAGTGGCCATCTCATTTTCAAAGTCCAAGGCCACATAACACAGCTTCTCCTTGATGTCACGGACAATTTCACGCTCAGCTGTTAACCAGGTATGGGAATGAAAATCTTGTTTTTCAACAGTTCACTATATCTAAGCAGCCCTTACACACTATTTCCTTTTAAAAATAGTCATTTAGTAATGCTAAATGGGAATCTTACATTCTTCTCCATTTCTTTATGCTTCTATACAATACTAGAATAGCCAATGATCCTTGAAGGCTATCACAAATTTTACACATAAAGCAAATCCTGTCCTTGGTTAGGACTGGTTCTTACCAGTTGTCACAAAGGAATAGCCACGTTCTGTCAAAATTTTCATGAGGTAGTCTGTTAAATCTCGGCCAGCTAAATCCAGACGCATGATGGCATGAGGCAAAGCATAGCCTTCATAAATTGGCACATTGTGGGTGACACCATCTCCAGAGTCGAGCACAATCCCTTTGAGAAAACAGATGTAATTTGCCTTCAGATTGTGGCTCCCCCCACCAACATGCACAAACACACACACACTTTTTTTTGTTTTTTTTTTTTAAACTATTTAAACTTCCCACTCCCTCCTCTCAAAGACCTACCTGTTGTACGTCCAGAAGCATACAGGGACAGAACAGCCTGAATGGCCACATACATGGCTGGTACATTGAATGTCTCAAACATAATCTGAAATGCAACAAAATACTGAATTACTGGAGCTCTATGGCTTTCTTCATTTGAAACAAAATATTAGAGAAAAAAGGAGGCTGAAATAGATTCCTGTAAGTTGTACTCTAACTTCTACACATTTCTCATATTTGTTCATATGTATGTTCTTGCTTTCACTGTCTCTCATATGTGCATGTTGACAGAGGGGCTGAGATTGTACCACGATATATTGATCAATATGTATTATTTGTTTTAAGCCCAAATCCACAAGACCGTAGGTGGGATTTAGTTGCCAAAATCCAAAATCATGATCCTCGGAGCCTTGCCCAACTTCTACCTTACCCTGGACCTTCCAGAACTTTATAGGTATCTAACATTGTATGTTAGAGGTCCCCAAATGCCTAAACTCTGCTTCTGGACATAGCCAGAAGTACCTGTATCTTAGCAGGACTAAGTAGTTTGACATCTGTTTAATACTGAAGCCTACTCAGTATCTGCAAAACAAATACTCTGCCTATATCCCCTGAAGCATTCAAATAGCACATGTACTCCTGTGTAGGTCTCTTTTTGAGGTTCCCAACTTTCCTTATGTATTGTATATGGATCTAAAGGCTGTGAATTCCACCGTGGGGGCCTATATGCAGAAAATTAAGATGCTGTGATGCTAAGCATAGCAGTGACTTAAGTCCATTTGTGGCTCTAGTTCCCACAGGTTTCATCAAATAGTTGATAACAGTCCATGCTTATTTGCAGCACCTAGTAAGAGCAACAACCTGTTACTAACAATATTTCTCCCTAGTAACAATTTTGATGTATTCAAATAATACTACCTAAAACAGTGACAGCTGCTTAGGAGCAACATACATGCCAGGGCACCAGCGTGTCACTACAAACAGGCATCAATTGCACCAGAACTTTTACTGTAAAAAAACCCAAACAAAACCCAAACTACACATTTTAATATTCTACTCTTTAACTGATCATGTTCATATTCAGAGTTGAGTGAAATGATCTGTGGATAGAAACATTAAATCAAGCAGTATGACTAGTGCACATTTTGTTTCTAAAATGGTCTAGGACCAAGCAATGTAAAAGCAGCATTGCTCATTAAAGGGCAACAGTCTTTCACTTCAAGCCAGTTTGAAAAGCTGAACTTCAAAAACATATGAACTGGCTCCCTGTCTTTCATAAAAAAGTTCAAACTACAAAAATAAGCAAACTGGACAACTGGCCACTTTGCATCCCCTTGCTTCCATGACAGTTTTATTGCCAGGGATATTAATAACATGACAGTAAAACTGTTGCAAGTACTCCAGGTGATCCTGTTAAAACCATGCTTAAGCTACAAAGCTTGAAATGATTTCAGTGAACATTTCTCATTGCTGTGTTCAGTTTGATCTTATGATGTCAAATCCTTTCACCAAGTTACAGCTTTTAAATTATTTTAAGTTATATTTAGGAAATCCAATTAAAACAAGTTAAAGCACAGACACTTAGTTTAATGCAGCAGCATTAAACCTCTAACTTACTGTGGAGTTGCAAGATGGGTGCAAGATGGGTGATTGTTCATGTGATTCCCTGTGTCCCAATGTGTATCATTTGTTTCTTGTTTCATGTTATCTGATACCACCAATTGCTCTGTGCATAAGTGAAGTAACTTAGCCTTTGTAAGTATTCTGTAATGCCGATATAATGTTCCTTAAGGCAATGTACCTGTGTCATTTTCTCTCGATTGGCTTTGGGATTCAGTGGAGCCTCAGTAAGCAGAGTTGGATGCTCTTCAGGGGCAACGCGTAATTCATTGTAGAAAGAATGGTGCCAAATCTAAAAACACAGTGAAAAGAGGCAAAGTGAAGAAATATCATCAACCAACAATTTGTAACCAAAGTGTCACAACTTCAGAGGATGCACAATAGTCAGAATCACAGGTTTGGAAGAGACCTTCAGGATCAATGTTCCCATTGCCATGCAACTACAAGTGCTTCTAGCAGTACATGTTGGCTAACAATATTTAACAGGCTGCTGTCCGAAGTGGCTATGACTGAATATCAAAGTGACTGTGAAAAATGACTTATGTTTGCTTTTACCACTGATACTTTATATGTAGTAACTTATTTGGAAGATCTCCATGTGTGTGTGTCATAGACTGATTTCCAAAACCAATTCTGGGTTTTGCAAGAAATGCACTAAGAAGCCAGCCAGCTGAAAGAACCTGGACCAGTTGGTAAAAAAAAAAAAATGTATTTCAGATGGAAAAGGGAAAGATCCATGAGGAAAAAAAATGGCATTGGTAGACAAATTCAAGTCTAACATTACTCTTTTTTGATGGAATGAATTATGAATGAAAGTGGCATCCCTCTGGGCAATGATCAGTTCCTGATGTTCACAACTGGTCTTCACTACAATATTTTGTAATGCTTTGTAGTGAACATTAGAGACAATGATGTATGAATTTCCATCTCAGCCAGGAGCCATTTAGATGTTTTATACCAGGAGTAATTAGCAACGTAAACACGTCACATGGAACAATGATGAGCTGTAAAGTGCTGAATAAATGCTAACAAGTACTAGTTCAGCTTCAGTTGTTAGTAATTTTCTCATATGAAATAAAATACTACTAGATGTCATGACACTGTGATACAATTTATTTTCTAATCTTTTACTCCTGTACTAAAAAATTCTACCTACACCTGACACAAGCTTTCAAATGTTGAAATACCTTCTCCATGTCATCCCAGTTTGTGATGATCCCATGTTCTATGGGGTATTTCAAGGTCAGGATACCTCTCTTGCTTTGAGCTTCATCACCTACGTAGCTGTCTTTTTGACCCATACCAACCATCACTCCCTAAAAAATGACATAAATAATGTAATCCATAGTTGTGAAATAAACCAATAACATGACTTTTCAGACTAATGACATTGCTGACAAAACATTTGTTTAATACTAATACCAGGACCATCATTTTTACTAATTGTAATGTGGAAAAAATGGAAAAAAAATTACATTGCAGCTTCAACTTATTTACAATAATACTTCATAAATCTCAGGACTTTAGATTCTTATTAAAGTCATTTTAAATTCATCACTATAATGCAAAATAAGTAGTTAAATTTTTAATGATTATCTGATACATAATTTTAGTAATCAGTAAAAAGCATATCAGTTTCACTGAAATATTGGAATGCAGTAAATAAAACTATATAATGCCATCTAGTGGTAAGCAATGAGCAATATATTTTTTAATTTTTTCTTAGGCTCTCTGTAGGTACAGTTTTTCCCTCCATATTAAAAATGTTACAACTTTGAATCAAGCAAGGATAGCTGTTGTTGATTTAATTACTTGTTGCCTTATCAGAATAAGATAATTATACACTCCAGACCTCTGCTTCTTCACTGATCCTTCTCAGGAAGAGATGGCTTTGATCCAGTATTTTGCATTGGATTTCCAGTGGAGTGACAGCACTGTGTCTCATGTACAGCTAGCAATGAATTATACTAGAATGCTGTTTTCAGCTGCCTACTGAACTGGGAGCATCACTTGCTTTCATTACAGTTAAACTGCTGCTTTTTTGCACAATGAATTCACTGTTTGCAAAAAGTGACAATCTGAATTAGTAATGCCCAGAAGTTCGTAGTAGGATATGGACCCTGTTTGAGGTAATGCACAAACAGAAGCAGAGACTGTTCAGTCATAGCAAAATTTAACTAACATATAATCATGTGACTGCAGCACAGCTTTGATTAAAAACAAAACAAAAAACTCTTCTCTAAACTGACAGTAATCTCTGGGGGAACTTCTGCCACTACAAGAATGTCACTAGATCATGTCAGTGACCCCACAGATAAATGCTTATGACCCTCCCGCTACAAGCACTTAGATTTGGGGTCACTCACACATTCTTTTAACAATATAAGGCACTTTTAACATAAGCCCAGCAGTGTTGTGCAAAGACATGTCTGGTAAGTGAAGGACTTTCAAAATTAACAGTTGCTTCAGTTTAGCTTACTCTCACTACTCTGTCAGAGGCAGAACAGATGTATTTCAAAACTTTAACAAGTGACTATTTTCAGAGTTGGAGACAAGACCAGGAAAAGTGTATCTTCTTTGCAGGTGCAGCTGCTTTTGGTTGCAGCCTAATTAAATTACTGGTTTCCTTTCCATTGCCTCCAGTGTGCTCTGCAACAAGTTGCTAATGCAGCACTACCCTAAAGGTAGTCTGCATGGCTACTAAGGATTCTCCCAGAACTAGATTCTTGGGTGACGAAGAACCACTGAATAACCAAGCTACCTAGTCATGTGACAAATATGGAGACTGAAATACTGGCTTATTGAATATTTCTGTTGAGAACAAAGTAACATTTTAATGTTATTTCAAGGATAAAAGTGGAGAATTTGGGGAGGGTTTGGGGCTGTTTGCTGCCAGGTTCTGTGGTGGTCAACATGTCTACAAAGATCTCTGCATGATTTTTAAACAGTTCCACTTGCTAGGACAGCAAGGAAACCAGCAACCAAAATATTAGCTGAGCTAATGTCAAGACAAAATATAGAAGAAAGTGATATTGAAAGCATTTTCTGAAAAAGACTCCTCCCACGAGCAGTTAGGTCATATCCTAATGCAGATATGCACACCTTCAGGGGATGCTTTGTCTTAGCTTGTCCTAGAACATTAAATATCATGAAGTAGAACAGCTTGCAGGTATACCACACTGTCAGTCAATTTGCTAGTTTCAAACTAAAAAGTATTGGGGCAATTATGTTCTTAGATCGGAGACTCCCAAGGCAGCACTGGGAGCTGTGGTTAATGATTCTCCTGCTTCTGCGTCACTTCTAACTCCTTTAATTCTATTACAGCCCATAAAATCCACCCTGCTGTACTTAAGTAATGGAACTGGTAATTTACCTGGTGCCTGGGACGACCCACAATGGAAGGGAAAACTGCTCTAGGAGCATCATCTCCAGCAAAGCCAGCCTTACAAAGTCCCGACCCATTGTCACAAACCAGTGCGGTGCTATCCTCTTCCTCACACATCTTCTATGTCAATGTCTTCAGGCCTTTTGGGCAAAAATGGTCCTATAAACAAAATAGAAAAATTCTGCAGACATTTGCGCAATCCAGGAAGACAGACAACCACCTGAATGGATTGGTATTGATCTGCACAGGCAGGGCAACCATTCTGAGCAGGAATATCATTAAAAGACAGCTTACAATAAAATGCCTCCTCTGAAACTTTAATTTGAAATATTGACCCTTATATTACACCAGTTCTGTAGCAAAGGGTGAGGGGTTGTTTCCTTGTATCAGTGGCATGCAACAGTTCAGTGGTATGCAATGGATTTTATCCTCCAAAATTGGGAGTGTCCCACAGGACAGATAGAGTTTTAAAACTTGAGGAGAGTTCATTTATCCAAATTCACTGCTGAAATTGATAGCTATAGGAATGAAAAAGCCTTCTATATCAGGTACAATGTCCACTCAACACTGAAGAGGAAGGTGTTTGCTAGCAGTTTATAATGTGGGGGAGAATCTGAATATTGCTGGATGAAGTGTCTGGCTCAGAGGTCTCTGTGAACAGGTGTTTAAACCTATAACAGATAGTAAAAGCTAAAGATGCATTCACCGAGAATCTCAAGCAATGAGGTGCTGCAAATGGAGAATAAAGTGGGAGTCAGGTTAGAGGGATCTTTGATGCATGGGAAAGGAAGTATAGAATAGCTAGTCCTGAGTGAAAAGGGAACACTCCAGGCATTCCTCTTGTGAGCTGGGCTGTCATTCTGCTGAAGAGTAGTCTAAAACAGACAGTGCAGCAGTTCTCTAAGCTGCATAGATGCTGGTTTCCAGGATAAAAGCCCATACAGAAATCCTAATCTAAGTGCTGCAGGTACTGTTCTTAATTGAAAAAGTGAGGGGAGATGCAGTTGTCCTCAATTATGTATGTGTGAGGGAAAGGAGGCTATGTCTGTTTAAGCATTTACTCAATGGAGCAGATCTTAGCTCCTATGAATGAACAGTCCGGTTTGGAACAAACCATTTCCTAATTAGGAAATAGACTTCCAAGCGTCTGTTTTCAGAATGGAGTTTGGAGGTCAAGGGGTTGCTCAAAGCAGTGCAGCCCAGGCTGTGCCAAAAGTCACTTGTGGGGGGAGGAGAAGGGAATGCAATGTTTCAGAGCTTAGGAGATTCTAAATGAAAACCATATTTAGTAATAAAGCATTAAAGTTGAAGAAATCCAAGCTGACTGATTTCAAGCAGGCCTCTCTGCTGCCAACCAGCTCTCAACTGCTCACGACTGCCGCAGCATGCTATACTAACATCCTACAGTAGGAAATCGAGCACAATACCATGGGATAAAGTACCCTCTCCAGCTCAGGTGCGTAAAACAGTTTATTTGTTAGCCATCCTGCTCCTGTTGCATGCATGCGTGTGTGTGTGTGTGTGTGTGTGTGCGTGTGCGCGCATGTGCATGTGTGTGTGTGTCAGAGAGAGAGAGAAGCGCTGGCAGCACCAGGCTCCGCAGCTGACTTAAATGATTCCAGTCTCATTGGGAGCAGTCCACTCGTAACCGGCTCCTTTCAATGAAATGTTTGTATTTTGCAACCCACCATCATTTTCTGTATGAAGACCGAAGGGAGCAAACAGACATATCATTCTGGACAGCAGCAATAATGTTTTTTGCATTCTCCACCCATTTAAAAGTCTATTTTCAAAGCATTTTCTAAAGTAATTCTACACCATTGAAACAAATCTATGGAAAAAACCTAACCCAGTCTCTTCTTATAGTTAGGAACTAGATTCAATCCAAAGCAGATATAAGTGAATTTGGCTCATTGTTCTCAAACAAGAACAATAATTGAAATAGTATTCAATATTCCTTTAAGATTGGTTTCCTGTCAGTGTTATATGTGAAATGACTAGGCTGAACTGTAAAATATCTTACAAATAAAGGTAAATATTAACACCATAGTCATTTTCATCAGTGCTGTTTTAAAATGAAATATGTGAGCAAGTAATACCAGAACACTGCATCCTACTGAACAGCATCTGTTATTAATAAACTTTTAGTAATAAGTGCTGATGAAATCTGTAAGTCAAACTGTTCATTCATTGCCACTTACCCTGAGAGCTCTTTGCTGGGGACGGCTCTTCTAGGATGGTGCACTCTGCCTCTGTAAGCTGTTAGGTTATATAGCTCCTTGCCTAGTTCCCCTCCCACTAACTTCCCAAACAAGGAACGGAGAAGAACTAAGAGATGGAGCTGAAGTCTAACAGAGCCATATAGGGATCTCAACACAAAAATCTCTAATCTGGGTGGCCGGGACCTTGGGTCTCTTCCACTGCATTCCACTGTACTACTTACGAAACAGGAGGAGGCTTCAGCTGGGTAAGATAAACATGTTAAAACTTCGGGGCTAAAATGCACTGAGAGATACTGCAGCAGTGACCAAAACCCACTGTTGGAGTATGTGTTCAAACAAAACAAAAGATGCACATGCCTGCGTAGTAGCACAGAAGCATAAGGAGTGAAGAGGAAGGCTTCTAAAAACATTCGCTCCCCCTTGTGTGAATTAGTTAAAGCTTAGTTAGCAAAAGCAATGAAACCCATTGTGGTAAGCAAACAAATTGCTGGATCTTGCCACAAACATTCTTTAAAGTGTTCTGTTTTTTACTCTGGTACTCTGAGCATTGTTAGGAATAGATATCTGGAAGGTATCTTGTCCATCTCTCTGAGGTATGGAGTTATGTAGGGCACAGTACAAACACTTTGATTTTGCACAAGTTGCAGAACTAAAATAAGAAAATGATAATCCTTTGGGAACAAGCTTGGGGGTGGGTTTCCTTCTCTCCTACCACCCTCCCCCTCCCTTCCCCATCAAGTTTGTTTCAAAATATTGTAAATGCCAAGCAAATTCTTTTAGTTCCACACATTTGGTGTGTTAAATTTATATCTCAGGCACCAGTGCCACAGTAAGGGGAAAGGGGCCGGGGAGGTGAGCGGGTCGATGGCCCCAAGCACCAAAGCAAACGGGTGCCAAAAGGCGCTGCCCAGCTGGGGTGGGATGCAGCATGGAGCCATAAGCAGCTTGTGGGGGGCACGGGGATGGGGGAAGGGCGGTTCTCGCCCCTGTGTGCACTTCTGGGCAAGCGGGGGGGAGCATGTGCCCCCCTGCTTAGGTGCACGGAGCGAGGGCAGGCTGCTGCTGCAGCCTTTGCCCCAGGCACCAAACTTTGTTGCTACGGCACTGTTGGGCACACTCATGATAACATCCACTGCATCTGTGATCCCCTAACTAGTTCTGCAACCACTTAATTTTGGTGAATAGAGTAAGACTTTGTACTTACATACTAGGAGCTTATTTTCAAAAAATGATTAGATTTACAGCTGTGGCCAGCTGTTCTCTAGCCAGGCAGGGTCTCATGAAGAACCTTTATGGTCAACACACCTTTGCTGTCATGCTGGTACTGAAAGAAGACCAGAAACAAAATCTATAATTTAACCATGTACAATTTAACTGTTACAAAATTCAAAATGGTCCAAGCAAAAAGCTAACAAAGGTCTACGCTGATAACCCTAATGAGATTTCTGCTTTATGAGCTTTCTCCTGTAACTGCCTGTGTACCTGTTGTGTGTGTGAGTTGTGTGTGTGAGCTTGCTGTTTAATCATGCCATCTTAATGCAGGGAAAGCTCCCATAAGGCCTCATTGGGAATTTTTCTCGTAAAGATTTAAGGATTTAGGTCAATAGTACAGATAGCAAATGGACAAGCACTAAGGACTGAGAATGAAACAAAGAGGTCTGAAAATAATGTATCTTGTAATGGAAGGAAACTTGAGGGTGAGACACAAATTGTGGAATTTGTAAGGCTTTTCTGTTTCCTTTGCCTATCAGCATGGTGTCTGGACACATGATATAGAAGGAAAAAACCCAACCCTGACAATAAAAACAAGCCCTTTCTTGTCAACCCCAGGGGAAAAAAACAGTACTCAAACACTTGTTGGTACTGCATAGTAGTCTGTACATCACAAAGTTCAAATGCAAAAGGGAGAACAGCATTCATATCACAGGACCTTTTTCTGATGACACCCCAAGCCTGATTCTGATGTATTTTATGCTATTGATTTTACACCAGCATAATTCTACTAATGTATTGATTTACACTGGTGTAGATGAAAGGGTTGTAAGGGCCCTGGCCTCCAGCCATAAACTCTGCCCAACTTGCAGGTAAAGCTTGTCAGTTGATCTTGTATTGAAATGCTGAGTAGGGAAAAAGGGTACCTTGAATATAACCAAGCCTCATGTATACATGAAGGATGCTTACAGAAGTTACAGAAGACTACCTCAGTCACACCGTAACTTTTTGCATTTTACACAACGCACTTAAAGTTACACTGTCATTGAAATTATCTGACAACCAGTATTTGATGATGGAAGCCGAGTGCCTCCATGCCCTGGCCAAGGTCAGGAGGCAGAGGGTGCTGTAGCCTGCTGTGGAAACCAACCAGCCTGATCACTGGCCAGCTGCTCCCCCGCAACCCCTGCCTGCCAGCTGCCTGCAAAGAACCAACCGTGATTCATTTCCTCTACCCTCTGCCCACTGGTGACATGAGGCACCAGTGACCCTCTCCTGCTGGGCAGGGGTCTCGCTCAGGGCACCCCCCACTCCTGATTGTTGCCTAGCTGCTCCCCTCCCCCATTTGCTGGCTGGCTGCACAGGGAAGGGACTCTTGCCTCCTCCCTGAAGCAGATCCAGGACATGACAAATAACCTTCATAGGGAACTGCATAGAAATTCCCTAAGGTGCTCTAATTTAGAACACTTTCACTTACTACCTGATTTAATGAGATAGTAAATGAGGGTTACTTTTTTGTGTGATTGGCTATTTAAAAAGTCCTCTTCAACTATGCACGTGTTATGACATGGGACTTTTAGGGGCCAGATGGCATGAAAAATGTCACTTCTGTCTGTCCCCAGAGTTTTATGCATTGAATTAGATTTGTGTACTGTACCCATAGAATCAGCTCTATCACACACTTGCTAAATCCTTCTGTCTGTTCTATGGCCAACTACTGTAATATCATCTCTGGTTTTTATCTAGACTGAGACTAAGACAAGTCATGCACAGGTGGCATCTAACAACCTGAAGTTCACTGATTGCATCAATCTGCTATTTGCAAAAGACACACTTCACAGCATTAGCCATATAACTGGTTTGGGCCACATATCAATGTGGACATAGACAAAACCAAGAGTTTTCTGCAAGAAAAAGGAAGAGAACCATGTAAACATTAAAGTAGACAGTTTCATGATGGCAGCTTCATGTATCTATCTGCAGGACAAGGGTTTCCTTAAGATTGTAAGGATACAGCAGGAGCAGGCAGCCCTAGGTGATCTGAGGCTGACCGAAAGAGGCAAAGGAGCCTCCCTAGACACAAAAATCAAACCACTCAAAACATCTATATTTTCTACCGAACTTCAAAAAGATAAGGGCTTTCAAAAAGGTCAGCACACAAAAACTGATGGCCTCTGAAATATAGTGTTGCAAGTGTTCTTTGCAGTGAGCTGGGGAAATCAGGTCAGAAACAAGCAATATGGTCAGAAAAAGGATTGCTATGAAGGAGTGTTTTGAGGTGGCAATGAAGAAGATACGCTTGCTATTGGATGCATGTTCTGGGTGAAGGAAAACGTACTTGCTAAGTACTGTGCCTGTCATGGTGCAGGCGGCAGATCAAGACACAGACTGGAAAAAAGTGGTTTAATGATGTAACACGATGCACCAAAGTACAATACAGGACTGGTCCCTAAAGACATCGGCCTGTGGGACAGAGGAAGGCAGGCAGACAGACTAGGGAACAAGGAAACAACATCACTTTGAAGACAAGGAGAGGCATTAGACATTTTTCTCTTTATGGATCCTACCCTCAATTTTTGTCATAGGAATAGTAGGAGGAACATGGAAGGAAAATGCAGTCAAGTGACTTATACTTTTTCTTCACAATATAGGGTTTTTTTCCTTAATACCAGACAAAAGCTGGAACCTAAACAGAATCTGAAATTGCAGAGTTCCTGCATATGAAGTATGCATACATGTGTATCTCTTTGAGCTTTGCCTTCTTGTCCTTACTAGCCCATTTGTAAGCCCAGTAAGGGTGGCATTTGAAGGGAAAAGGCAAAATGATGGAGAACATAAGGAGTTCCACCCTTCCTCACCCCCAAGCTGTTCTCACAGATACCAAGCAACGTTCTGGTGACTATGAGGTCTGGCACATTATTGTTTACTATTCTTCAAACTCCACACCAATGAGTCCTTTTGTCATTAATGGTATTAACTCAGTATACTGTGTGAATTTTGGAGATGTGATAGTGACACAATATGAGCTCATAAATTCATGCTAGCAGTACCTCTATAGCTAATTTGCCTGGGAATCCGGCTACTGGTAGTGGTACCCGTACCCTGAAGATTGCTGTCTCAGAATACTATGGACTAGTTAGGAGATGACATACCTTTTTGGTAAAGGCCAGAAATTGCAGCCTTATCCTAGTTCCTGTAGAATACTGGGAATAAAGTAACCCCTCTACTCTGAGCAGACAAAGTTTGTACGTGCCTTTACTTTATAAGGGAAGGCAGCTATTTCATTTTGTGTAAAAAATGTCCTGCTTAGTTCTAATTGGACAGCTCAGGAATGAGGATCTGCTAAAAATGTCTCTGGCACCCTTTCATTTAAGGAGTTCTTTCATCTTTCTAGCAATGCCAGACTCCTCAAATGTTTGGGTTTGTCCAGGCTCTCCCCTGTGCCTCATTGATAGGCTTCATGGATTTTTCTCTATAACTCAGAAAGGAGAGAGGAAAGAATCTCTATGGATTAAAAAGACCTTCTAATAACTTGATTTACGGCAGCAGCCTTGCAGAATGATGCGTCTGTTAAGTGTCAAATGAAATATAAACTGTCAGGGATACTGATGAGTGAGAGTAGTGTTTCTGAGACACTTACTAACCTAAGTATTCCCAAAGTAGCTCAGGCAAGGCAACCACATGGAAGGGGGCAGAGACTGCCCTTTCTTTCTTGTTTATGGTTTTCCAGAAACTGTTATGGCATATTTAATGCTGAACACTAACTGCTTCTCATGTTGGGTCAGACCCTCAGTCCCCGTTTGTGCTGCTGTGCTACAGCAGAGGATTTCACAGCAGCAAAGGATTTTTCATTGCCTGGAAGAATCAGCTTGTGTAGAGACAGCATCACCAGCACCCTATCAGCCCTGTATCAGCAGAGAGAGCATTGTGGGAAGGAAATGGTGACTCCAGTCACACTGGGCAAGTGTCTTGCCATTCAGTTCACACATCGCAGATTGCACGAGCAATTCACAAGGTCCTTTGGGCTTGCTGCAGGGGTAATGGAAAGAACAGACATTTTCAGAACTTGCTCGTGATTTTGGATGGCCTTGTTTTGAAAAACTCCAAATAAAGTCCTCATTTTCAGAGACTTAAAAGCTCACTATGTTCTGAAAAAAGTACACTCCTTTAAAATATCTCAGGTTGGGCACTCAGAGACTTAGGCCTCCCTCAACCATAAATACTTTTAAACACCTGTCCTCTGACACACAGGTGATACAGGGCACCCTTGTTATTAAAGACTCCTTCCTTCCATCTCCTTGCTGAGGCAGTTTATTCATTATCCCTCCAGCAAAGCTCTTTGAACCCCAACAAAGGAAACATATTCAAAGCTCAACTGGGTGAATAATTGTTCCTGGTCCTGTTCAGTGATATTTCCACTACATCAGAGGTACAACTGCACCTCATGTAGACATGCCCAAACTAGCTTTAAAATAGCTATCTCAGGTACTGAAAGCGGTGTGTGCAACAATTTGGGGGCTGACATACCTGACACAGCCACTTAGGCCCCTGCTTCTACTGCAGTACCTCTAGCTAGGAAATTTAAAGCCCAGGTTAGGTATATCTGTACACTGCAGTCATTTCTTTGACAGCACTGAAGACAGTAAAGTGACCTTGCATAATGCCATTAACTTCAGTGCAAGTTGAGCCCCCTCCCCACCATTTACACTAGTGTGAGAGCAGAATCCAAATTTGCTTAGATAAATTAAGTCTTTTTGGCCAATATTGCTTCAAAAAATAGAAGCTGGCAAGAGTAGTCACAAATGCATTCATTCTCTACCAACATTTCCGTTGTATAGAGGTAACAGATCAAAAATGCAAGTATAGGTGTGCACCAGTATCTCAATTTATTTGTGCAGCTAGATAAAACTAGCACTTATTTCAAGCTGTTACAGGTACCTGTCAGGGTCATGCAGCTGTGAGAACATATTCTTTTTTAAACACACGCGCGCGCACATACACACACACACACACACACACCCCTCCCAACCTCACTCTGACCAGGGTATATCCTATGCCATTGGGTCCCAGGGCTGGGGTACTCACTCCAACCTCCATGCCTTTGGGGAAGTCAGCATTCAGCAGAGACCAGTGGGGTGGTAAACAGCTTTATCTTTATTAAGAACAGGATTCAGCAACTCACATGCTCACAGCTTGCAGGGAGAACTACAACTACCCACCACCACAAACCACACTCACAGGGCATCAGGGGGAGAGATGAGTCATTCCACTGCTGGCCCCTTAAAGGTACATTCCATATACCACATCCCCCTTCTTTACTCTGGGAGCTTCCTCTTAAATAGCTGGATGTTCATCAGGTGCTACTTTAACTCAGAACATTTCAGGATTGTGGAGTCAGAGGTTGCTAGCACTTGGCTCACTGGTGGGGTCTAGCCTTTACTGCTATCCCATTATATAGTCCTTGTTACTTCACAGGCAATCTCACCACACGTCCACTCTTAGGTTGCATGGTGTCATCAGGTTCCTCTGTGGGTGCTGGTGGATCCTCTAGACTGTGATAAAACTGTAGCTCATGGTGGTCTGGTTCTTCTGAAGTTTGTTCTGCTTCCGTCTCCTTAGGTACATCAACATGTTCTGCTGGTATTGACGAGTAATCCTTTCTTAAATGTCTTCTGTTCCTCCTGTAGACATTACCGTTGGAGGTTGTTACTACATAGGAGCACAGTTTATCCCTTTTTGCCATGACAGATGCTGGTGTCCAACCTGTACGGGTTTGCATCCTTACTTTCTCCTCTTGTAGAGGTGCCAAGAATGCAGCCGTACGATCGTAGCGCTCCTTTTGGTGCCTTTGAAGGTCTCCGTGGGAGACATTCGATGGTAGTCTAGGAGTTAGCACCGCCGTTGTAGCAGGGAGGGGACTGCACAAAAGTCTCCCCTTCAGAAGCTTTGCTGGAGCATATTCAAGATCGGTAATGGGTGTGTTCCTCAGATGGAGTAAAGCCAGAGATAGATCAGAGCTGTCCTGCAAAGTCTTCTTAAATGCTGACTTGTTTGTCTGAACCATGCATTTAGCCCTCAGGTGTCCAACCTTTTTGAATGTGGGGCCAGATCACGAACTTTTTATCACCCAGTGGGCCGGCGAGCCATATTCAAAGACCTCACAGGAAGTGGTATTACATCAGGAAGTGATGTCACGTGACCTTTGACACCAATGAAGTTACAGGAAATTACAATGAAATGGGTCTAGAAATGTGCCTAGGGAAGTTGTGGTTTTCAGAAAGTGTGTATGTTTGGTATAGCTTAGGAACAGGCCATCATTTTTATGTGTAGGGGGTTGCACTATATTAGGACTGCCGAGCTGACTACCTGCAGGCCACATGTGGCCCACAAAGGGCCAGGATGTTGCCCACAGTTCTACATAGGGTCTGCAAGCAGTTAATATTTAGGGCATGGGCCTGGGCAGCCACCTCTCCCACTGCTGTGCAAGGGGAAAAGGCCTGTGGGGGGGAAAGGAATGGTCCATGTCCTGCAAATGTAGCCTGCATGGCTGAGGATGGGGGTCTGCATGCTGCTGGAGCAGCCCATGCAGTGAGGTGGTCCTAGGGGCCCACCCCCACAGCTTGCAGTGTACTAACTTATCCTTGAGATCCTTTACTTACTTGATCATGGTCATTGTGGTTAATTAAATAGAAATTGTGGCCATATACTGCAGAGACATGGAAGAGATTTCAAGGATAAGCTAGTCCAGGGCTGTTCGGATCTGGTGAGGCTATGGGCCCCAGACGACACCAGCATGTGTTGCACTGGCTGCATGCTGTGGGGGTGGGCCCCTAGGACCCCCTCACTGCACAGGGTGATCCAGCAGCATGCAGACCGTCATCCTCAGCTATGCAGGCTACATTAGCAGGACCTGAACCACCAAGGAGGAGGCTGGATGTAGAGCGCCTCTGGGCCAGGTTCCTCCTGCCTCCCATCCAGCCCGGCTCCAGCAATCTCATGCTCCTCAGCCATGGGAATTTACCTTTTGCCTCCATCCACCACGCATGCGGGCAGATCGCAGGCCATGCTGCAGCTCCCCCGGCCACACGCCAGGGGCAAAGAGTGGAGCCAGACAAGAAGCTGCAGGCGCTGGCCACAGCTTGTCTAATCAGGCGCGGCTGAAGCAGCCCTGCACCACGCAGCCCTCGGGGCAGTGGCGGCAAGACCCGGCTCACTGATGAGTCTGGTCCCATGGGTGTAAGCAGCTCCCCTCCCCTTGCTGCCGGCTGGGGCCCGCGGGCTGGCCCTGCCCGCCTCACTGCCGCTACCGTGGCTCCGTGTGGATCCGTGCTCCGCAGTGGCAGCTCTGTGCTCCGTGGCAGCGGCGGTGGCTCCGCCACGGCTCCACACTCCACGGCAGCGGCTCTGCAGCGGCAGCTTTGCCGCGGCTCTGCACTCCGCAGTGGCGGTGCTGCTACTGCCACGGGCCAGATAAAATGGCTTGGCTGGCCGCGTGGCGGCCCATGGGCCACATGTTGGACAAGTCTGGTTTAGCCTGACCATTGGATTGTGTGTAACCTGGGCTAGAATGGTGATGGCTATGCACCAGTCAGTCGCAAATTGTTTCATCGTGTGACTTGCAAATGGCACGTGATCACAGACAATCTCTTTAGCAAGCAAACACAGACTTCATTTCATATTGGCTGCTACCATGCCAGCTGTTTTGTCTGGCAGGTGCAAAACTTCAGAATACTTGGAGTAATAGCCAACTGTGATCAAATAAGACTGTCCCCGTAGGTCAAAAATGTACACTGCCAGTTTTAACCGAGGCAGGTCTGGGATCTCATGTGAGATCATGGGCTCTTTCTGATTACTGGGTTGGAGCTCTTGACAAGGTGCACAATTTGCAATCCATTGCTTGATGTGGACATTCATTTTAGGCCAATACATGATTTGTCAAGCTCACGCTTTCGATTTTTGTATGACTTGTTGGGGTAAGTGAAGCAAAGTCAACATGTTGGTCCTCGCACCACTTGGAATAATTATTTTTGGCCCAATCATAAGCAAATTATCCTGAATCCAGAGTTGGTCTCTGAGAGGCTAGTAGGGCTTTATTTCAGGTTTGACATGTTTTTGCCTGCTCGGCCATCCATTAAGATGCTGCGCTCTAAAGGCTTGTAGTTCCTTGTCAGACTTCGTGTGCTCCTGTAACTGCTGGAGTAACTGGTCACTGAGTGGCTCTGTTTCCATCAAACCGTTAATCACCTTTTCTGAGTGGAAAAAGTCAGGCTTAGGAGGAGGAGTGAGCGTTGTGGCTTTATAAAGCATGTCAGCCACTAATATGTCTTTGCCTTTGGTACAGTGAATAGGAAATTGGCTGAAACCTGTAAAAACATCTCAGTATATTTTGAGAAGTTCCGCCTTGGTTGCAGGTGCTGTCACAGCTATTCCATGGACCTGTCTGATAAGATCTAAGGTGGTGCATGCCACTCTACCAAGTATTGGTGGGTCACTGTTGTCTGTTATATAAAAAGTTAAATCAGATTCATTAGCACCAGATTTGCAGTGTGCAATGATTGTGCCTTGCGGTTTGATGTGTGCACCGCCAAATGCAATCAATGTAACATGAGCTGGAGTCTTCTGTACTTTGCCTTGCAAAGCCTTTGCTACATTTGCTGGGATAGTAGCCTTTGCTTCTGCTGCATTATCTAACTTAAAGAAACTGGCATGCCAGCAATCATGACTGTGCTCTACCAGGCCTTCCGGTTATCAAAGGTCTGTGAGTGCTGCTTTGCAGACATTGCACCCATATATGGGGTACTGACTCATTTTGCAAACTTTGGAGACTCTCCCTTCGGTTTGCACATTTTTGCAAAGTGGTTCACTCCCAAACATTTGTAACAAGTTTCCCCAAAAGTTGGGAAGGATGGAGGCTTATGTGTGCTTCCACATCTTTTTCAGGCTCTGCCTTTGTTAGCTTGATTGCTCTCCTGTGGAGCAAACTTCACTGATGGCTTGCTTTTTTTTTGCAAAGTGCTCTGGCAGCTTTGCTTTTGCTCAACTGTATACAAGCTTGTTTTTGCATACATAACTTGGGCCTGAGCACTTGTGAGAGCCTTTGCTCTGCAGATACACACAGCCTGTTTTAGGGTGAGGGAGGTATCTTCCAGAAGCCTGTTTTTGAGTTTGCAGTCAGTTATACAATTTTGTCCCTCAACATAACATCCTCAGCAAGTCCAAATTCACAATGCCCTGCTCTGCTCCTGAGCTCTGTAATAAAATCAGCTAAGCTGTAGCCTCAGGACTGATACCTTTCAAAGGCAGGGTTTTTCTGGGTCTACAGTAGTTCTTGAATGCTGCAAGCAGCTCCATAAGCGTTTTGCTACTAGGGTCTGCAAACACCCCCTGCATGTTGTTGAAAATTTCAAGGGCTTTACCCCTAGAATGCAGTGAAGCGTGCCTGCAATTTTATAATCC
The DNA here is from genome assembly GCF_001723895.1 of Crocodylus porosus. Taxonomy (NCBI): domain Eukaryota; kingdom Metazoa; phylum Chordata; order Crocodylia; family Crocodylidae; genus Crocodylus; species Crocodylus porosus. Next base: position 32,890,567 of record NW_017728951.1, on the reverse strand, counting down.
TCTGCCCCTTCCTCAGCCTTTGGGACTGAAAAGTATAATCGAAGCTTCTGTTCCCATCTCCTCCAATTCTCGGCAAGATTTCCAGTAAAGGATCTTTTTTTTTCTTTGAGTGAAAGCTGTAACCCCCTTAATCAGGCTGCTGGTTAGGTTACTCCACTAAGAGACAGGTCACTTCTGACACCATGTAATGTTTACTCTATGCCTTTGGGTTCAGCAGTGGGGTACTCAGTCAGACCTCCATGCCTTTGGGGTTCTGTCCTGGAGTCACCATTCAGCAGAGACATGCCGGGTAGTAAACAGCTTTACCTTTATTAGAAACAGGATTCAGCAACTTACATGCTCACAGCTTGCAGAGAGAACTACAACTACCTACCACCACAAACCACACCCACACGGCATCAAGGGGAGAGACAAGTTATCCCACTGCTAGCCCCTTAAATGTACATTGCATATACCACACAGGGTTATTCATCCTTCACTACTTGAAATGTATATGCTTGCAACGCCCTAAGGAGATTTCTAATTGACAAACCTAAGGCAAAAAATGAGGGCAGGGAAATTTTCCAAAACAAAATTGACTATTCAGCGTTATTTCTGTTTCAAAGAAAAGTGTGCTCATATATGAACAACTCTTAATTATTAAAATTCACAGAACCTTATTACTTAGCAACTGTCTGGAATCGAAATACACAAAGAATGGCTTCTTGTTCCTCTTACAACTCCAGTGCTTGAGCCAGTGCAAGTTGCTGTTTGCTTGCTTAGCAATACATGGATAGCTGCATGGTAGGTTCTTAACCTGCTTTTTACACTGATTTTTATCATTTTCATATCAGGAACTTTGGACATTCGTTCTTCACCAGCCTTTTGCATTTCAAAAACCCAAACTTACGTTTCCTTTTTGTTGGCCATGGTTAACTCCCTCATTGGGTTCCTTGTAAACCTGCACAAGATGTTTCTTTCACTTCCGCATTTAATCAAGCTCTTCTATATGAACAGACATTGACCTCCCTACTTCTATTGCAGATTATTTGCATATGTGTTCTGGATGGTAAAAAGTGCAGAGTCAGACAGTTTCCTCTCAAAAGAAATCATCACAGACCTGTAGGAGTGCCATGTAGATGACACAGCTGTAGTTTCTTGTCTCTTCTCTGCAGCTGTTTGGGCTGGAAGAATTCTATACTTAGTACACTTACCTCTGTGCTCCTAGAGGAGATGAGGGAGATGACTGCACTTTTTACTTTCCTCTTTGGCTAAGTACACACAGCCAAAAAGCCTAAGGCTGAATCGATTAAATTTTAGCAGGTTAAGCTAAACTCTGAACTAATCAGTAAGTGAACAGACACTTACTTTTGATTCCAGAAATGCAGACACATGCCTGAAGTGGTCCAAGTCAGAAGCTGAGGACACTAGAGTATGCCCCTCTCCCTCTGCTCAGCTGAAGCAGACAACTTGAGCCAAAGTTGGCCCACCCACCCTGCAGTGGGTGGGGGTATCATGGAGGAGGTGTAAAGCATCCTGGGATGCTGGGGGACTGTGAGTTAACGTGAATCTAGAGAAGATCTGGGACAGAAGTTCAATAAACTGATTTAACCTAAATCAGTTAAGTCTATACTACATCCATCCAGATTTATCTTAAACTGGTGTCAGCCATATTGGAAGTGGTTTATGTGCACTGAACTTCTGTTGTGTTACATATCTGAACTGGTTTCTGATCACTTAAACAGGTTTATGTGTTATTTCTCCCCCCAGCCTTTATGTCTGCCTTAGCACTGCTATTGGACAAGCACAGCTTCACTTGTGAACCACGAGCCTTTTAATCCATCTGAACCATTGCCCTGAAGTGAAGGGATTGTTTTGTTTTGCACAACAGTGGCCTAAGAAAAGCAGATGAGTACAAAAAGAAGTACTCAGCCATCAAAAGTGAAGAAAGCAAGAAGTTTTTAAAATATATATTAGGAAGAAAAAGACCTTCAAGGACTTGATACAAAGTCACAATATAATTCTCTCTATTTACATCAGTAGGATTTGGAACAGTAATGTAACAAGGGTAAAAAAAAGTGATAGTACATACGTTATTCTGCATATATGTAATTGCTCTATATCATTTAGTGTATAAATAAAATATAGTCTATTTAGACAAGTTGTGCAAGCTTGTTTCACAAATTCTCATGAGGACAGAATATTACATGATTTTACTGAAAGAGTCTCAGCATTTGGAGAATATAAAGAGAAGCTATCTGAGAGTATGGAGAGAAAATTGTAAAGAACTAAAGAAAAGTTATTTTTGTTTCCCCTTACAAAATAGTAAATTAAAATACAAGATGCAGGACACTTCCTTGGGATTCTGGCTCTTGAAATCTTAATAACCATAACTGAATCTATGTCCCAGTTAATCCTTTCATACAACATACTTTTCAAGGTTTGTTGAATGGAGTTAACTAAATTCATTTTAGAAAAGATTATTTCAGCCACTTTTGTCACTGCCACAATAAATACATTGTGGCCTAAACTTCTCAAGTTGACAGGATAATTTCTTAAATTCCATTTCCATATTAGACACCAGAGCTTTGCCACTTTCTCTTTCCTACTCATAATTAGTACTCATTGCTTATTGTCTGGAATCTGACTCTGGGAATTCATTTATGATGGCATGTGTTCAAGCCTCTCCACTATAATATAAACTTTTTCTGCTCACTCCTCAGTCTAAGTTATACATGTTGTTTAACAAATGAGAAAATTATGCAATTAACAGCTCTTAAATATAAACATCTTTCCCATACTGAATGGTGTGCAGTCAAAACAATTTAAGTATATTATTGCCACCATAAAGTAACTCTGTGCTACAGAGATCATAAATGGCATGGCATCTCATAAAGCACTGGAAAGAAAGCATGCTCAAAAGCTATGCTAATATTTGGTTTACTTTTTAGGCCTATAATATATACAATGTGAAATATCTTTTCACTGGAATTATGGTTTTCCTTCCTATTTCGGGATCCTAAGAATTTTAATAAGGGAGCCATCTGTGTGTGCGGAAGTTTCCACCACCTTGTCCCTCCAGAATAAAAACACTGGGACAAACTGTGCTGAGCTTCTGAAGGCCCAGAGATGGGGGCCAACGCAGCTTCAGCATCGCTTTTAACCACCCAGAGTGAGATGTTCCAGAGGTTGATATGGCCTCATCCTAATTCAGAACAGCACTGGAATCCCTCTGTAATGGGTGGGGCTAAGAGGTTTGGCAGCCTGCCCTGCACCTGAAAAGGATTCCCCTATAACAGGGGAATCCCCTATTTCTCTCTTGAGGCAACTTTACATCCTTTTATGCACCTGCAGCAAAATCCTAACCTCATTCAAGTCAATGCCAAAACCCCATGTGACTTAATGGTACAGTCCTGATTTTACTGGGATGGTACCACAAGAGCTGAACAGATTAGAATCTAGCCTAGGATCTCTATAGCACAAGAGAACGTCACTGAATCCATCTATTATAGTGCAACGATGTGAGCTGACCTCTTGACTTTCTCGCACGTAAGTAAGGAATGAAATAATTTGCCTCTGGAGAGGCAACTTCACATTTGTAGGGCTTCTGATCTCCCTTGGGCAGATGAAGAATCCAGCACTTGCAAGGTTTTTAGAAAATGCCTGACAGTTAAGTATCTGCCATGAACTACCCAGAACAATACAGGAAGGAACTGGTGCTAATAAAAATGGCACAAAAATCATATTCTGCTCACCCTTTTCCATCTCCTATGCCTCACCTGCAACACCCTTGATGGGACACTATTAGCATTGACAGATTTTCAGGGCCCCACCCTAACTCATGGCGCTTTACATAAAATGTCATGAGTTAGAGTGCCCCCCCAAGCCAACAGACATTGCCTGTTGTGTCAGGGGGTGGGGTGGAATCAAGCCTGCCTGCACCTCTCCCCAGCTCTGGGACTGTCAGAGGGGAGAATGTGAAGGGAGCAGCAGCAGGCAGGGTGCTATGCCTGGCCTGAGCTGGAGAGGGTGTCGAAAGTAAACCCCTCTTGCCCCATCACCTACCCCAGCTGGGGTATTGTGGGGAGCCAGGCTGGCCCCCTGAGGTGAAAAGGCTCTTCCACTCCCCTCTCCCCTCCAGCTCAGGCCCATACAGAACTGGGGGGGTGCAGCAGGGTAGAACAGAGCCCCCTCGCCTCAGAGGCCCAGCCCAGCTCCCCCCCCAATACCACAGCCAGGGTAGCTGGTGGGGGCTGCAAGGCAAGGGGGTCTCCCTTCCTGCACCTGCTTCAGCTCAAGCCAGGCATAGCAGCCTGCAGCTACCGCTGCTCCCTTCACTCCATTGCCTCTGACAAGCACAATCCCAGCCCTGCCCCCTTGTAAAAAATTAACCCTTGAGGTAACACAAGTTTCCTAAGGCACCTTAAAGCAGAGCACCTTAATCTGTTACCTGATTAGACAAGAGTTAATTTTTCACACAACTGGCCATTTTTGAATAGCGCTGCAGCCATGCATCTATGTTAGGTCACAGCTGTAGGGCACTTTCAGGGGCCAAATCATATGAAAAATGTCACTTCTGTCTTCACCCAATCAGAACTTGCTGTGAAGAAGCAGAAGCAGCCACCTGGGGAATATTGCAAGTACCACAGAGAGGGAAGGAGGCCACTTCTGAAACACTTAGCTTCGAAGAGCTATTTGAGAAATTATTTGGCTGAAACTGAATATCATATTTTTCCTGGAATTGATTAGGCTATTTATTCAGGATCAAATATTAGTGCACTCCTGCTTATTATTACCAATCCTTAGAAACAAAGAGTCCTTCCTTTCCACCACTTAGATACTACAGTAATAGGAACCACAAATAGAGGGTGATCAATGGCTTAGTGTGTTTATCAACTGATTAGTTTATATGCTATATTCATTTCACTTAATTCATGTCTACTTAGTAATTGACTACCCATGGGGCTGTGAAGCTGGGCAGAGAAGGAAGTGGGGATTAGGCCTGTGTAACATGCCAACATTTTGGGTCTTAGTATGGAGGAGAAAGAAGGCAGAGTACATGGGTAGGGAAGGTCAAAGCATGGCCAGAACTGCACCACACTTCTTCCTGCCTGAAACAACAGCCAGCATATGTGAGCTGGCATAAAATAGCTAAGGTTGGTCCTCAAGCCCTACCAGCTCTAACTCCTGTGTTGGCAGCTGTTTGTCCAAGACCTTTATCGTAAGCTTAAAATGACAACCTTTATTGAAATGCACGTGACTGGGCAACGGACATTCAGAATGAGATCACCATATTCTGTTCTCTTCTTGAAGAAGAGTGATGAGTAAGAGGAGACTGACTGCTGTCTGATGAGAGGGCAAAAGAGCATGCCAAAAAGGTGAGACTTTTAAATCTTTTTGTTTTTAAGTAAGGAGGCAGCAGAAAGGGCAAAGGAGCAAAGGGAGCACTGAGCTCTGAAACCTTTATCACTTTTATAAAAAATGACCCGGAGAGGGAAGGTGACAAAGGGCAGATGGGATGTGGCTACCAACAATTGCAAAACCAGATTTCAAACTGCAAATCATTTGATGCCATTTCAAGTCCTGAATAAGTAAATAGTTGCCAAAAATAGATCTAAAGTCCCCCTTTCCCCTTCCTTTCTCTACTATTTTTAAGTTGCTAAGCCTAATAAAGTTCAAAAACATAAATCCACAACATGTTTTCCCTAAGGTCTCTAACTAAACAGTCAAAACCACAAGAGACAATGTTGGGTAGTAACTATAAAGAATACCCTGTACTTTAAAAAGTTGAAAAATAGGACCTAATTTAGGGAAAGCAAAATGTAAGATGTGATCTATTATAGCCATATTCAAAGCAAAGTTCACTCCTCTGTAGAGAAGATCTTTGCCCCTTAACTTTCATTTTCAGATTTAGCCCCCAGTTCTACACAATGCATGCTACAAAGAATTAATTAATTCTCAGAATGCCTCAGTCCTGCTATCTTGTACAGCACTAGACAGGACACCTGTGAGAAAGAGTTAAACTCTTCTTCACCAACCAGCAAATTAATTCTTAGCACACTCTTACAGTTAATGTATTCCATACTTTTTGTTATTTTTATTCCAAACTTTTTATCTGTAAAGTATGAATTATCGCTGAGGCATGACTGATAGGAGCTAAACTATCAAAATGAGCCATAGGATTGTAAAATTCTGCTAAAAATTCTAAAGGCATGCAGAAATCTCAATACAAAAACATGTCTTTATTGCAGTGGGTGTCAATCTTTTTGGCAGGCATGCCACAGATTAGCCCCCCACCCTCCCAGCCAGAGTGCCACTCCAGTCTCTTTCCTCTGCTCAATATGCTGCTCTGCGTCCTGGCCTGTGCTTCCTGTCTGATCTTCTGCTCTACCTTCCGCTTTCTGCCCTATCTGCTGCCACATACAGAGGCTTCTCAAACCATTCATGGTACTCCTGGCCACCCTTATTTTACAGTATTTTTAACAAAGTAATCATAGTAAAATTTGAAAAAAAATTACCCAGAGCCAAGAAATGACCACCTGATAATACAATGACAAAAGGAAGAGGCACAAAACTCAGTGCTCATCATTGGAATGCATGTGGGATTATTGAAAAGCATCCCCATGGGAAAAATCAAGAAATATGACAGTTAACCCCAGGATAGGAATACATCTACATTTATGGTAATGTTACAGTGATTGGTTGTGAGAGTCACCAGGCACCCAGCCAATTTGCTTTTCCAGTTTCAAGAAAAGCTCTGCTTGCTTGGGAAAAAAGCCTTCTGAGAAGAATTCATTGGTGTTGTCACTGGTGTTTCATTGGTTTAAATGAAAATATAGGATTCAGAACTGTAACAACAAGCTGAATTGTAATGGACACATATCAGCTTTAGCTGCTATCCAAAGTGACATTTATTACTCCAGATTGTCAATGTTTAAGGCCAGTTCATCTGCTCCTATAGAAATACTGCAGGAGAGGAAGTAAGTGGACAGTATACCATAGAGCTTTGTTGTTTAATGCTGTTTGAACTCCCATGTTCCAGCTGGACTCATAGGCTAGGGACAGACATTACACATAATCCAGTTTAAGTGATCAGAAACTGGTTTAAACCTGTAACAGAACAAATGTTCAGTGCACATAAACCAGTTTGAAAATGGCTGAAACCGGTTTGAGATAAACCTGGTTGAATGTAGTATCAGACTTAAATTATTTGGATCAAACTGGTTTATGCAATGTCTGTCCCAGACCCTCTCTGAGCTGGGTGGGGCTCTCTGCTCCACAGCAGAACTGGTCCCTCCCCTCTGCTCTTCCCTGTGCCTCCCTCATCCCCCTCACCACTCGCTGCTTAAGCAGATGTCCGTTCCTCCTCTCTTCCACTGCACACACTGTAGCCAGCATGTAGTATGCTAGCTAATGCTGTGTAAGGCAGATAGGACAGTGTTCACTTAAGGCTTTTTGAAGGTAATCAACAGCTCAGATGGCAATGTCCCTGCATTCCTTCCTTTGCAAAAATCTGTTTAAGAAGAGCTTGTAATGAGTGAGGCTTTGTTTTGTGATGGGGTGTTTGTGGCAGGCCAGCAGGAAGCACTCATGCATTGAGCCACCCACCTCACTGTACCTGACTACCTCCCAGGCTCTGAGTGCCTCCCTGGGAGCACCTCATGTCCAGCCAACCCTCTTCCTGGAGCACACCCACTAGCCTGGGGGTAATGCTGCTACCACTCAAGGTCTGGACTGATCCTGGTCCTGTGCCCCCTAGGAAACACAGACCTAGTAGTCCTTGAGGGTTCTTGACCCACTGGAAGAACTTGAGGTGCTTCCCTCAGTCCCTCAGATGACCTGGCAAGGGGTCTGCGGGTGCTCAACCACCTAGGTGAGAGTGATCATCGCCTGCTGGAATTCACCATCCAGTGCAAGGTGGCAAAGGTCTGCAGCAAGGCAGCAGTCCTGGACTTCAGGAGGGTAGATTTCAATGAGGTAAGGAATACATTGAGGGAGGCACTGTCAGGGAGACACTGAGGTCCCAGAGGGGAGGGGAGTTGGGTGCTCAAGAAGAGTGGTCATTCCTTAAGGAAAGGATCCTCCAAGCCCAAAGGGAGGTAATTCCATCATGAATCACCAGGGAGGACTAGAGCTCTGTTGCTTGGAGCTGTAGGGGGGCAGTCAGGAAGGCCAAGGTGGAAATAGAACTGGGACTAGCTACCCGGATCAAGGACAAGAGGAAGTCCTTTTTTAAATACATAAAGGGTAAAAAGAAGGTACCAGGTATTATGGGGCCTCTGCAGGACACACTAGAAAATCTGGTTGTCGCACCAGACAGCAAAGCTAACCTATTTAACAATTTCTTTGCCTCCATTTTTCTGAGCAGAGACCGGGCCATCCCCCCCAGTGGAACCCCCGTAGGCCCTAGTGGAGGCGCACCCAGGCCTAGGGTCAGAGAGGACCTAGTCAGGGAACTTCTGGAGGGACTGGATGTATTTAAATCAGCAGGTCCTGACGATCTCCTCCCCAGAGTGCTGAGGGAATTAGCAGAGGTCACTGCAGGACCCCTGACGGCTTTACTGACGGCACTCTTGTTGCCCTGTAGGGTCAGGCCAACTATCAGGATCTCAATGTTGTGCTGTTAGACAGGAGGGTGTGACACAATTGCATATATACAAACACACAAATCAATTAGGTGTATACATATACACACACTATCAGCTCGGGCACATACGCATCCAAACCAGCCTAGGCACATGCATCTATCACCAACTCAATCACATACACTATATACCCCAAAGGTTAGACACAGATCAGTAATTCATATTTCATGCACACAATGACATATACACACACACACACACACTCACCAGTTCACACATGTACAGCCTACCTACACATACACACACGTAAGTTCCTAACTTGGATGGTACAGTGTGTATGTGTGTGCTTGGGGTACCTGGGATATTTGGGGGAAGGTTCAGATCAGACAGAGAGAGTTAAAGTGTCGGGAGTGAAAGTAGCCAGAACCAGGATTAGAACTGGTGGACTACAAAGAAGCTGGCTGAGGAACTGAGGCTTGGGTTTACTTAAGGTAAACTAGAGCTGGAAACTGAGGCAGACAGCTGAGATATTGGTGCGGGGGACAGATAAGTGGTGGCAAGGAGGAGACAGCCAGGAAAGAAACTGAGGCAGAAACCTGGTTGCTCAGGGGAACAGGCAGTGGGGATAACACAGTGGCAAAGAAACAGGGGGTTTGGAGGCAGAGAGGAGCTCAGGACAGGTGTTGGAGGTGGCAATGAGTTAGAAGCAGGAGCGGGAGAAATGAGACAGAAGTTAGAGGGGCGAGGAGCACAGATTGGAGCAGGGCCAAACCATAGTCAAGTAAAACCCAACTTAGGGGTCCAAATAACAGTTTTATTAAACAGACAACACACTACACAGCCCCATGAAGTTATTGGTTCACACACACACACACACACACACAATGGCAGCAGGAAAAAGAGACTCTGTGGAAGGGTTAGAGTCCAGGTAGGGAAGAGAAGCAGAGTCCAAGTCCTTGGTTGAAGAGGGGGTGGGGGCAATAACTACCTATCCAGGCTGGAAAGGGATCCTTGTCCAGTAGGTGTTGTCCAGAGGGGGGGTCGCTGGCAGGGACTCTGGTTGGATAGGTGGTGTGGCATGGTGCTGGTCCACATGGAGAGGGTGTCCCAAGGAGTAAGTCTTTACTACCCCTTTTATGGAGCAGACTACCTCTGGTCTCCTATGGGGAGGCCCTGTCCAGGCAAAGTCAGTCCTCCTTCCAGAGGGCTCCAGGTGTTCTTATTGAGCATGTGCAGCCTGCACAATGGTGGGTTGCCTCATCTTTTGTTTCTTGAATGCTGAGGATGGTTCCAAGGGCTGGGTCGTTGGTCCAAGTATTGTTGTTGATGTCATTCAAACGGGGCTATTTTTAGACCTACTGCCATTGTCTCTCAAGCACCCTCATTCATCCCCATTCATTCAGGGATCAAGTTACATGGGTGGGGTAGGTGTGAGTCATGGGTTACATAACCGGGCCTGGGGACAGGATGGTGACTTAAACAAAATAGAAACTAGGCATGACTTATGCTAACTTACATATGTAGGCCTAGATCATATAATACCAGTAAAACAGTAATACAGAACAGTAAAAATCAATATAAACATAATACTTATACAATATAAAGAAGGAGAAAAAACAAAACAAATACAACTTGCTACCAAAATAAAATGCTGAAACTTATCCTATATCTTAGCTCACTTATACTTATCTATAGGGAATAAAGAGGGAAAGAAAAAGTCAGAAATGGTTGGGGAAGGGGAGGGAATGCATTTTAAAAGAAAAAAAAGAAAAATTTGGGGTTTTGCTATACTCTGGCAATGTGCCAGAGCACTGGAAGAGGGCCAATGTGGTTGCCATTTTCAAAAAAAGGAGGAAGGAGGACCCAGGAAACTATAGGCTTGTTAGATTTACCTTGGTCCTGGGTAAGCTTTTTGAGAGAATTATCCTGGTGCATGTCTGTGAGGGACCAGCAGGGGAGATTATGCTTAGGGGCAACCAACATGGGTTCATTAGAGGCAGGTCCTGTCAGACCAACCTCGTGGCCTTCT